>NC_134138.1:180222130-180532368 GCF_033958435.1 Carettochelys insculpta
TTTGAGTGCTGCTCTGTTTGCATTCCCTATTTCTTCCGTGCCTAGCCTCACCACATCTCTTCGTTTCTTAAACTGTGTCTTGTATTTTCTCTTGAGTTTCATCTTAATGTTTGCAATCACTAGACTGTGGTCTGAGTCCATATCAGCTCCTTGGACAGTTCAGCAGTGCTGTACTGATGTTACCCATTTTCTTATCAAGGTCATATTTATCATGTTCTTGGAATTCCTGTCATTCACTTGCCACATCCACTTCCCATAGTCCTTTTGTTGGAATCTTGTGTTGCATATCATCATCTCATGCTCCTTAGGACACTCTGGTGGTTTCTTGCTTCGTTTATTTCTTTCTCCATATCTAAACCTTCTCCTGACTCTCTCCCAACTTTCATTATCTGTTCTGACCTTTGCATTGCAATCTCCTCTGATGATCAACATGTTTCTTCGGTATCTCCTCCAGCGTCTTTGTCAAGTCTTTACAAAACAGTTCAATCTCTTCCTCCATGCTGTCTGACGTGTGTGCATACACTTGAATGACCAAGATGTTGAACAGTTTTGCTTCGAATCTCACTACCAACATTCTCGCACTCACTGGTCTGTATCCTAACAATGCTCCTCTAGCTCTTTTGCTAAGATGGAATCTAATTCCTACCTCGTGTGCAGTTTCTTTCCTGACCAATTGACTTCACAACCATATATCTCTCCCAATGGCATCCAGTGCATCTCCTCTGGTCCAAGTATATTGCATCGGTATCACTCCATCTCCTTTGAAACAGCTCTAACTTTCCAGTCACCCACAGCACTTGGATGTTCCATGTTCTGATTGATAGTATATGAGTTAGTTGTAATTTTCTTTCAGTAGCCAACTTAGCAACCCAACCCTATCAGTTGATCGGTATCGCAGACCTTGTTTATCTAGGCAATATCTGAACCAATATCTTTTATCAGTTAGTTGTAGTGGCAGGAGATTTCATTTATATTGTTATTTTATGATGAGCTCATTGACTCTCATCTGACCAACCTTCCTCCTTTGGGACTGGCATTGTTGCCTGGGTGAGGACTACTATGTAATGATTGCCTCATTTAGTGCCTCTTGCCTCATACACCACTGCCGTGCTGTACGTATAGACATGGCCTAAGACAAGGTGGGTGAGAGAGTATCTTTTATTGGCCCTGCTTCCGTGGGTGAGAGAGACAAGCTTTTGAACTGTCTAGTGCTCTTCTTTAGGGCTTGGAAAGGTACTCTGAACATCACAGCTAAAAGGAGGTGGAACACACCGTGTAGCACTAGTTAGCACATATTCAAGTCAGATTGGCTTGTTAACAGTTCAGCAGTCACAGGAAAAAAGAGGGTGTTCAGTCCATGATATCCAGAAAAAACAAAAAAGAAAAGAACCGTAGGGGTTAAAGTCAGAACTCTGCAAAACACACCCTTTTTTTGTCCTACTAGGAGATTTACCTGGCATTGCTCAGGTCCTTTGGGACAAAGGAGCAGGCATGTGAGGGATACATGTCAAGGGAGGGGGTGGGGGTGCAGAATTGAACCCGGGCGCTGGGCAATGTTGGGGAGGGTTTCAGAGCAGAAGGTAGAGGGGTGGCCATTGACTACTCCCTAAGGCAGTGGGGACCACGCTGCCTGGCCACCAGTGTTGCCACCTGAGGCACCAGCAGCCATGTTGCCCAGATGACAACTGCTCTGCAGCTCTTCCGAGCTGTTGGGGGCACACTTGCTTGCTGCCTCCCTCTCCCCTTGTCATTCTGGAGTATAATTGTCCCATCTTTGCTGTCCCCCTGTAATCATTAGAGAGTGTAAAAGACCCCTCCCTTTCCACTTGATGAGAAACACACATTTCTGATTGCACTCGCACAACCAAACCCTGACCTTGCTTTTAGTTATAATAAGAGGAAGCTGCATACCAAGCTTGATGGTTCTAGCTCTTGCCATTTAAGAAGAGTTCTTGAGCAAACAGAATGCGAATGGATGGACACACAGACAGACAGATGTGTGCACGCTCTCAAATATAGAGTAGATGACTGTAGAGGTGTTAGTAACCACTCTATCTTGAATGATCTCTTAGAATGTCTGAGGTTTTTGTTTCTGCAGATCAAGTTTCAGATTGTAAGCACATCTGGCTTTCCCTATTCTGTCTTTAATGTCTTTGTTGTATCAGTTTTGCTTACGATTGTGCCAAGACACGTGAAGCGTCAGATGTCTTCTCTGTCAGCCCAGAAAGTACTATAAATGTTCTTTGCTATGTGATTCTCATGGCTTTTTTTTCCTCAATATTGATGTTCAGCCTTCGTAATTATACCAAACGCCTGGAGATCATTCTTCACTAATTTTTAACTTGTATATGTCTCATTGGGCTTAGGACTACAGGATGATGTTATCTACAGAGTCCAGGTTTTGTAGCATCTTTTTGGAAATATATTGTAAACCCCCTGGGTTTTCTGTGGTCTTTCTCATTGGCCAGTCCATTACCAGGAGGAAGTACTGTAATTTATTACTTTGCATGTAATGTTTTCATAGAAGGTATGGATAATATTCACAGACTTCTGGGGCATACCACACAGATTCACACCTTCTATAAGAATGTTCCAGCCATTGTGTCAAAGGGCCTTTTTGGAAATCTGTGAAATTCATGTAGAGAAGTGACTGTTATTCCATCATTTTGTCATATGTTGTGTGCGTGATCTGTGAATGATTTCTTCTGTCTGAACTCTGCCTGTTCATGGCATAGCCTGAAACCTACTGTCTTTAGTCTATGCAGGACCATGTGTACTAGGGATGTTACTGTTTAACTGGTTAAGCAGTAAGTCTCACCCTAAATGGATGAGGCTTACAAGTTATAGTTAACTGGTAGCAACTGGAGCAGCCCCCACCTGTGGCAGCCTCAGTACGAGAGTGGGGTGGCTGGCCTAGGCTGAGGGTTAGGGAGGCTACTGACAGGGGCTGCTCTGGCCAGGCTGGGGTGTCGCTGCCAATAACAGCGCCTGGGGCAACGATGCTTCAGCTGGGCTGGAGCAGCCCCAGTCCCTGGGGTGCCATGGGCGGGGCACAATGACCCAGGTGGAGCAGCCCTTGTCTGTGGCATGTTCCCCAGCCACACCCCACCAGCTGGTTGGTTAACCAGTCAACTAATTAAATGGGACTTCAAATCCCTAATGTGTGCAAGCATTTTTGCTGGGTTGGACAGACATTGAATGCCCCTCCAGCTTTGTCACTGACTGAGGCTCCTTTCTTTCTCAGCTTCATCATGGGACCATTTTCCTATTTGTTTTGGGTCCCTCCCCTGCCCACCCGTCTTTCTTGTAAGAGGCCTGTCAAAATATCTGTTGTATTGTATGAGCCTGCCTCCTCCTTGTCCAGATTATGGTGCTGCATTGCCAAAGATATCTTTCAGATTGCATATTTAACTGTGTCTATGGGATGTTTAGGTAGATGTTCAAGAGCAGGGGCTAATTTCTGTATCTTGGCTGAAATTCCTTACTAGGAGATCTTCCCTAGGAGTTACTTGGGTGCTTAACTCCATTAATTTTTGTTTTTCTTCATTCAAATCATTGATCTGGGCTGGGGCTGGGGCTGAGGACTATCCCAGACCTCTGTTTCCATAGCAATTTGGAATCATATAATAAGCAACTCTCAATGGCCACTGCAACTCCAGCGGGCAGAACTGGGGGAAGGGTGCATGTTCCCTGGGTGGGTCCAGGTTTGTCCGTGCTGCCAGCCAGAGTGAGGAATGCAGCAACTCTTCCCTTTTCTCTTGCTCCCTGATGAAGGGGGACTGCCATTGTTGTACCCGTACAATTTGGGGCAAGGAAGTTTCAGGCCCCTTTTGCCCTTCCAAAAGGCTTGGGCCTACGGTGTCCTGACAGGCAGGTGCACCCGCAGCCAGCCTCTTTCATCTGCCTGATGAGTCTGTCTCTTTTCTGTATGGTTTTATGAGAAGCAGTCACATTCCAGGCACATTCCATTTTCCTGGTGCAACCAAACCCTCACCTTGCTTTAAGTTACGATAAGAGGAACCTGAATACCAAATTTGGTGGTTCTAGTTCTTATTGTTTAGGAGGAGTTTTTGAACAGACAGACAGACAGATTCACAGACAAACTGTCTCAAATATATAGTAGATTTAGAATAAAAACAAAAGGACAAAAAAACAGCTTCTTTGCCCACAATAGATGAGTTCTGTTCCCAACTCTGGGACCTTGAGAACTTCATCTCCCACTGCTTCCTTCCTCTCATCTTTATCTGCCTTGTCTATCTAGCCTGCAAGCTCTTTGGGGCAAGAGCTAACCCTCCTTGGCCATGTCTACACTAGCCCCAAACTTCGAAATAGCCATGCAAATGGGCATTTCGAAGTTTACTAATGAAGCGCTGAAATGCATATTCAGCGTTTCATTAGCATGCGGGCGGCCGCGGCACTTCAAAATTGACGCGCCTCGCCGCCGTGCGGCTTGTCCCGACGGGGCTCCTTTTCAAAAGGACCCCGCCTACTTTGAAGTCCCCTTATTCCTATGAGCTGATGGGAATAAGGGGACTTCGAAGTAGGCGGGTTCCTTTTGAAAAGGAGCCCCGTCGGGACAAGCTGCGCGGTGGCGAGGCGCGTCAATTTCGAAGTGCCGCGGCCGCCTGCATGCTAATGAAATGCTGAATATGCATTTCAGTGCTTCATTAGTAAACTTCGAAATGCCCATTTGCATGGCCATTTCAAAGTTTGGGGCTAATGTAGATGTAGCCCTTATGTGGTAGGTACTCAGTGTCTGCCATAATGGGGCCTAAATCTTGGCTGGAGCTATTAGGCATTGCTGTAATGCAAATAATTAATTATAATAATTAGCAATTTTGGGTGAAGGGCTGCTGAATGCCTAGAGCCTGTTGCATTTGCTTACACAGTTGGTGCACTAAGCAGTGACCAATTAGCTATTTGCGAAGCATCTTCATCTTTAATATAAAAGATGCTGTACAAAATAAGCTTCTATTTTCTTGTTTTATCTTTTCATAGGGAATTTTTCCATGTGAATCATAAGACTGAGATCACTGACTGTCTGCTTCAATTTTTCTAGATAATACTGCTGCATGTTCTTATAGTCAGTGCATATAATTACTTTTTATCAAGCAAGACTTGGTACCAAGCTGTAAACATGCTGTGAGTTATTGACTTTTTGCCCAACAGTTAATTACCTGCTAGTTACCTAAAGCACCTAGGGCTTTGGTCCATACCAATGTAAGTCATTAACTTTCAGGTAAGGATCAGCACTTTGTAAATGGCTTTCTTAATAACTTTATAGTGCTGAAAGGTGGGGAGTGGGGGTGGAGTGGGGGAGAGCTTTTTAAACTCCAGCTACATAAGGCAGCTGTTTTAATTTGAGATAGCCAATAGTTGCTCTGTATCAGTGGCACAAGAGATAGAAAGAATGTTGAACTTCAGGAGTGCATCAGAATCTCAGGCTATGTCTATGCTAGCACCCCCTTTTCGAAAGGGGGATGCTAATGAGATACATTGGGATATGCTAATGAGGCACTGCAAAGAATATGTAGTGCCTCATTAGCATAATAGCAGCTGCAGCACTTCGCAAGTGCCGCTTTTGATCGCACACGTCTCGTCTACATGGGGTTCTTTTCGAAAGGACCCTGCAGACATCGAAATCCCCTTTTTCCTATAACCAAACAGGAATAAGGGGATTTTGACGTCTGTGGGGTCCTTTCAAAAAGGATCCCATGTAGATGAGCCACACATGATTGAAAGCAGCACTTTCGAAGTGCCATGGCTGCCATTATGCTAATGAGGTACTGTATATTCCTTGCAGTGCCTCATTAGTATATCCCAATGTGTCTCATTAGCATTGGGTGCTAGTGTAGACATGGTCTCAGTGATTAACACACCAAACAAGGGTTAATTTATTTTAGCTCCTCTTTATTTTGGCCTGTTTTCTGGGTGCACAGATATTTAAAAGCAATTGGCCAGAATACTAGCTGGTGTAAATGGTGGTATCTCCAATGAAGTAATGCAGCTTTACAACAGCGGAGGAGCTAGGTCACTTCAGAATAAACCAAAGATTAGTAATGGACTTTTCCCTCTTACTTAAGTGTATGAATTTCCTCATGAAATCTGATCCATATACTTTTTTAAGTCCTGGGAAAAGAGGCAGATACTGGAGCATATCCAGAAAGATAAAGGCCTTGGGGTTTGAGGACGAGTCCCTGATGGCTGTGTAGTCTAGTGGCCAGGTTGCAGAGGAAGCGGGTGAAAAGGCAGGTGCTGGCCCCCTCCTCCAGTGCTCCTGGCTCAGGAACTCTGAACTACTCCCTAGCCAGTCCGTAAGTTTGGGATGTAGCCCCAAGAGTCCAGAGTCTCCTTAGTAAGGGTCTCTCAGTAGGTCCCCTCCTTTACCAGAGAGGTAGGGTAGAGCTTATTTGCCCCTCAGGGTGCTGAGCAGACATGCTGTGGTTTGTGTCCTGCAGCTGCTGATCCGGCTCCTGCCTCCTTGCTAGTCAGTCTCAAACTGAGCCAGGGTGCTTCCTTTTCTCCTATCCCCAGGCCTGGCATTGGTTGCAGGTAAAGCAGGGAGGGGCTAGCTGGGCCCAGAGGCTTTCCTTAAGACCTCGCAGGGTTCTGTCAGACTGAGGACAGAAGCAAGTTGCAAATCCATGAGTCCATTCACTGAAAATGTCCTGCTTTGAGCCCTCTTGTGGCTGTAGCTAGGACAATTGGCACAGCTGACCTACAGCTGTGGGATCCCAAGCGGAGGAGAACCTGGCTCTTAGTCAGATTCCAAACATTGCTAAATTTATAGCTGATAAAACTGTTATGTGCTCTCAAACAAGCTGGTGGCTAGTGTAGATCATGTGATAGCTGTTGTGCACTCTCCCTGCAAGGAGGAGCTCTGCTCTTGAACCAACTACCAATTTGTATTCTAGATGAAGTGTCCAACTGTGTATAAGCCGAAGCTGTCTTTACAAATACCCCCATATAAAAGTAAATTACAGTAATCCAATCTCAAGGTAACAAGGGCACAGAGTAACTGTAGTGATATCTTAATTTGAGAGAAAAAGGTTACAACCTTCCAGCCAAATACAGGTGAAAGATTGAATGGCAAAGAATATATCTATCAGATTGCTCAGAAGCTGTTAGAAACCTGATAACCTTCCTGTATTGCAAACTGCAGGCAAACCCTGAAACAAACTTTGTCAGGTCTTCCGATTGCTTGCTCCAGCTAACAAGAATGAACCCTGTCTTGGGATGGGCAACAGTGTGAAGAGAAACGTGGAGGAGAAACAGATTGAAGAAGGAGCCTATGGACTGGGGGGAGATTGGAACAAGGACCTTTATTAACAGGCAGGGGAACACAACAGGCTAAGCAAGGTGCAGGGGTTGTAGGGTGTTTCCACACTACACCATTTACAGGAGCATAACTGCAACAGACCAGATATGCTGTTATAGAACTGGTGAAGATGCTCTAAGCTGACAGGAGGGAGCTCCCTTTGCATCTTAGTAACACCTGCCTCCGCAACAGGTGGTAGCTTTGTTGAGGGGAGAAGCCCTCCTGTTGGCATAATGCTGTCTACACAGCGAGTTGTCACTATAACTACAATACTCGTGGGGTGTGGATTTTTCACCCACCCTGAACAATATAGTTATATCCATGTAAGTTTATAGTGCAGACCTGGTCTGGGATGAGCTGCTGCAGCAGCGGCAGTGACATCTGGGAGCTCTGGCCCCTTTGGAATCACCAGGCCCTAGGGAGCCATTTGCTCCTCCTCTCCCCATCCCCATTGACAGGGCTGGCATCACCTGAGATTGGGGTCTGATTGTCAAAGCATCATGGAGGCACCTAGTAAGACTCCCTACCTCAAAGAGCTCGCAGTCTAAACTGATAAGACAGACAAAGGGTGAGAAGAGACGAATATGAAGAAAGGTTAAGTGTTTTACCCAAGGTCACTCAACAAGTTGGTGGCTAAGCCAGGAACAGAGCCTAGTCTGGTGCCTTATCCTCTGGACCATAGTACCTCTTTGATATGGGCTGTGTTGGTTGATTGTGCACCAACAACTGCAAAAGGGATACCGGAAGGAGCAGCATTTAGCTTATAATTGGATTTTCGCATTGAAATCCATGGAGTTCGCAGGAGCCAGTCATGCAGAAAGGGTCTGATTGCCTGCTATGCAATGCACTTCCTCCAAAATCTTGCAACCTATCGCACTCACAGAGCTTCTTTGGGGTCTGGGGAAGTGGGAAAGGATTCCCACTCTCACCCCACCTTCAGCCATCACACCTCTCACCCCCAGTTCATGAGATTGGCTTCGTTCTCTACTCATGGAAGCCAAGAGAATGATCTGACCCCAGGGAGGGCTAAGGGTTTCTTTTCTCATGGATATCAGTGTTAAGAGGGTTGTGCATCTCTGAGCGTAAGTAATAGAAAATGGTCATTTATTTTCTTAATAGCCTGTGATATTTTAAGGCCAGTGTGAGAGAAGGCCATATGCCTAATAGGTATCATTATTAGCATTGCTAGTGAATGACCTAGGGATATGTGTTGTATTTCATAGTGATACAGTTAGAGTACATTTCCATCTTATAAAATGTAAGACAAAAATACAGGTGCCACCTCTGGACTTTTGTGGTCTGGAAGCACCTGTGATTTGGCATCCATGTGGGTGCTCCTGGGCTAGAGCACTCGTGGAAAAAAGCCAGCCCCCTGCTCAGCTGCTCCCCGAGCTCCCTCCCACAGCTTCCAGTATGCCACAAATAGCTCATTTTTAGTGCTTAAACGCAAGGAGGAAAGAAGAGGAGCAGAGACAGGGTGCATTTGGGGGAAGAGGCAGGGTGGCTGCATAGCCTCATGGCTGGAGGCAGAGACTAGCAGTGTAGCAGCCCAGCTGCCGTGGGGCTCAGTGTGCTCCCATGGGACTGTGCTCTTGGGGCTCCGCATCCACCTGCATCTTCCCCTGAGTGTTCTCCCCTCTCCCAGTCCCCACTCAGTCAATGCCGGCTTCCCTGCTGCTGCCAGCAGAATCCCTGATTCGAGACCTTTCAGGTCCCGGGGGTGCTTCTGTCTAGCAAACTACAGGATCAATATAAAGCCTCACATCTGTGCTTGTTAGTACCATTTAAATCATTTGGTGACCCAATGATGGCAGCCAAACTGATTGTGATTTTGATTCTTCTGGATCAGATAAGCTGAAGATGTAATACTTAAAGCTAATTCCATATTAAATCAATTGAGTCAAGCCATGTGGGGAGCAGTACAGGAATTAGTTGCCTACTTAGCATCCTGGACCTGGAATGGAATCTTGTGGGATAGAGAAAATAAGAAGGAAAGCACAAAAACAGAGCAAGGATAAGTTCAGACCAGGAGTGCTTGTGTATCATTGTCTATAGTATGTTTACACTGTAATTAGACCCCTTCAGCTGACAGGCCCATTGGGGTCACAGGACTAGAGCTCTGAGGCTGTTTGATTGGGCTTTAGACGTTAGGGCTGGGGCTACATACAGCTTAAGTGATGTGACCCTTCCACCTCGCTCCAGCCCAAGCCAGAAATCTTCCCTGCAGTTAAACAGCCTTGCAGCCCAAGTCCTGTGAGCCTGCTTCAGCTGGCATGGGCCAGCTACAGAATTTTAAATGAAGCATAGACACTTATGTGGATACTATTGCTAAGGCCTCGAATGCTTCGGAAAGTTTGTGGGTTTAAATTCACCTCTTAGCTGGCCAAGTGCAAACCCATGTGGACATTCTTATTCTGGCTTGAGTGTTTTTTTGGTTTAGCTTAAGCTGATTGATTAAGTTCAAAACAAAGCTAAATAGGCCACTCTTATACTGCCTGTTATTTATGAGATGAAGGTGTTCACATGGACAATGTCTACACTGAAGCGATCTCTCGACAGACGTTAACAAAACTTCTGTCGACAGATCATGGCCAGACTGCAAAGCAGATCAAAAAAGTGATCCGCTGTGTCAGCAGAGAGCAGCTGAACTGTCCAGCTGCTCTCTTGACAAGCCAGCCAACTGAAGTACAGTAGACAGGGCTGCCCGGTGTTCCAGAAGCCCTGTCTGTCAACAGAAGGCCCCTCTGAACATCCACACTGTCTTTCTGTTGACTGAGATCTGTTAAGAGAGGCATTCTGTCTCCTTGGGGGAACAGCAGAAAGCTGTCAAAAGAAGTGCCACATTCTGTCTATTTACTGTTGACAGAATGTCTTTGTAACGCAGTTGCTCTGTAAGTTTTACTGACAAAACTTTCTAATGTATACGTAGCCATGGAGGACTGCACTTGTTTAACAAAACCAGTTCAATTAAACTGGTGCAAATTTGTGTGTAAACGTAAGGAGTCTCAAAGCCTAAGAAGGGAGGAGATGAAGATTAGCCTTGTAGTTGAGATGCAGGACTGGGAGCCAATGAATCAGGAGTTTATTCTCTGCTCTGCCATAGACATAACTGATTAACCAAAGGTCTCATGTTAAGTTCTGTACCTCACTTTCATAGACCACATAACTGGGGTAATGCTTCTAACAATAGGTTTCCATCATGGATAGTTGTTGTCTTCTGATGTTTGTAAGATTCTTAGTCACTATTGTGCTGATCATCACAGACATGTCTGCAAGTAAAAGAAAAAAAGGATTATTTGTTTTGCAGTGGCAGTATCTTGACAATCTATTTATTTATTTTCAGCTGTTCTAAGAGCTTGTGCTGATGGAGGTGCTAATCGCCTATATCACATCACAGAAGGAAATCAGGAGAGGTATGTTAATAATCTGTTCTAATACTTTACCTTTAATCTTGAGTGAATGCATCAGTGGATCTGTACTTTATCTGCACATTCTTTCTCTAAATCCCTTTCTTTTATTCAGATGAATATGTTTTAATTAAACTCACCATCATTTTAACTGAGATGAAATGTAAATATACAGATTCTGTAGAGTGAAAGAAGTAGTCCTCCTCCCCATAAAATGGTAGTTTAACAGACTCATGCAAGCCAGTTAAAATCAATAAAAGCTGAACACCTGTGCACAAAATACATCATTTACTCTTTTTTTCTGGTGGGGGATATTTATGGCTTTATCAAGGAAAGATCAGTATAATTTATTTTTTCTGTAATTACTTAAATTCTGAGCACTTTTCTTTCTCAAGAGGTGATTGGTACCTCCCTCAACAAGTTGTCATGCATTTTCTTTCATCCTTACATCATGAGATAATGAGACATTAACCAATTCACTTACGATGTTAGAGGAGAATGTGATGGAGGATGGGGAGAATTAGAGACCTATTCATAAGTAATTAATTTGTTATTCTTTACCAAACATTTTAAATGATACTTGTAATCTGGGAAGAACTATAAGTAAGGAATCCACTGTTCTGGTCAACATATCATTCTATTTACATAAAAATATTCAGAATGTAATTATATAGTGATTAGTATAGAAGGGGCACTGTATAGCAAAACTCCTTTTCCTGTTGTATTTAATGATTTCATCAGCTCTGCCTTATGTTGCGTCATTTAGAAATATGAAACAGCCTAAAACATTTCTTTTTATTGAAAGCCTAGTCCTGCTATCAATGTTTTCAATTTGTGCTATGATCCTGTCACTTCTCATTTGCTAAACAGAGTTGGACATGTGGAACAAGTTTGCAAATCCCATCCATTGGTGGGTTCTTAATGACGGATCTTCTACAGTATCCTAAAAAGGGCTGGATGATGCCTCTAAGGAATTAATGTAAGGGTCACTTTTCCTCCTAAGTCAATTTTTGAGCCAATGCTGCTGCTTTAAACATTACCAAACCTAAATACAAATGTCACAGTGCTCAGAAAAGAAAAGGCCGTGAATGATGGAAAGGATGTAGCTTATGGGACATCATCTTGAGATTCCTTCCTTGTCTTCCAGTGGATTTCTGTCCCAAGTCTGTTTACAGAGAATGTTGTGTCATGAGGCAATCCACAGAAGTGGTGTAAAATTTTGGAACTAAATTCATGGGAAAACAGGACAACTGAATTCGGGGTCTTATCTGTATTAAAAGTTGTGTGCTGTTTTGAGTGTGATTTTAGTACATTTTGATCTGTTTGGCTGACGCTTCACAAATGGTTAAGGGCAATAAAAGCAAGCAAGCGAGTAAAAGCTGTATTTAAGGGCAGATATGAAAGGGACATAGCCCTAATTAGCAGGTAGATGAGGGGATTTGCTCCCATATTGTGTTTTCCTTGCAGAACTGCAAATTTACCAGTTTGCACCGTGAACCCTAGAGCATAAATTTTGTGTTTCACTTATTTAAAACTTCATGAGATTTTCACCCTTTCCTGATTTGCTCCAATAAATGAGTAGTGTCTGATGTATTTTTGTCAGTCTGGGGAAAAAAATCACAACACAGCCTATACCTGGCATTGATGGAGCCACTGTTTAGTGTTGTCAGAAAGAGAGAATCTTCTTACATTTCCAGATTTCCCTTTCTGTCAGCCCCAGTGCAGCAGCAGATACAACCTGGCTCTTAATGTGAAATTGTACCTGGTAGACTCAAAGCAAGCAGTTTTAGTTGATAAAAATACAACATGTTTGCAGATAATGACAAAATGAGCTTTGAAATATTCGCAACAATATTCTCGAACTCTCTTCTAACATACACACATTTCATTCATTTAATATAAATTCAATTCAGGAGAAATAGCTGATTGTACCTTGACTGAATAGTTTCATATTCTTTTTACATATGTGGCCCTTGGAGTGTTCTTTTTTGGGTAGTTAAATTATATCATCAAAGTCAGTCTTTAAAAATTAAATCTAGCAGGGCTTTATAGTTTCCTTTAAGGAAACTAAGTCTGCTGGAAAAAAATATTCATTTGCTTTTCTAAATTATTCTTTCTCCGAATTCCCTGTCTAACATTATTAAAGAGCTGTCTGTTCAGAGACTAGCGACATGTTAATTATTTTTTTTAAATTCAGATGTAGTCTTCTATTTTATTAATTCAGAGCTTTGGTAGTTCATAGCATTGTATCAAAAACTAAACCACAGTATGGTAATTTTAAATTAATTATAGTGTTAAGGGATACTATTGAAAGGACTACGCTGAGACTTTGGGTCTGATTCTCATTCACACAAAAGGCACTTTACTTTGTTCTGGGAGCAAGAAGCATCATTTAAAATGAGAGTAAATTACAGAGGTTTAATGAGTCTTTAGAATAAATGAGACTCATATCCTTTACAGCTACCTTGTGGTGAGTATAGAGGGTAACAGCACCACCCCAGGGGACTTCATCTGGCTCTGGAGATGAAGTAAGTCAGTGCAGCCTTTGACAGGATGCTCCTACCACCCACTTCAGGCTGGAAGGTGCATTGAGAGGAGTGGGCAGGAGGAAGGAGAAGGGTTCAGGCTTTTTTCTCTTTGTGTCTGTAAGGTGTCAGCACCCACCTCTTGCAAGTGCCCCGTGTGGGTATGTCTGCATTCTGTCAGTAAGTAGTCCTGGCTCTATTACTCTAGCTCACTTTTGGAGCACTGCTCCTTTCTGTGAAGGGTATGACAGGACACACAGTTCTCCACAAAAAAAAAAAAAAAAAAGCAGTCCAGTAGCACTCTAAAAGCTAACAGAATAATTTATCAGGTGATGAGCTTTCGTGGGACAGACCCACTTCTTCAGACCATAGCCATACCAGAATAGACTCAATATTTAAGGCACAGAGAAGCAAAAATAGTCATCAAGATTGACAAATCAGAAAAAAATATTATCAAGGTGAGCAAATCAGAGAGTAGAGGGGCAGAAGGGGGATGGGGGGAGTCAAGAATTAGATTAAGCCAAGTATGGAAAAGAGCCCATATAATGACCTAAAAAATTCCCATCCCGGTTCAAACCACATATTAATATGTCAAATTTGAATGTGTCTGTAAATATTCATAAACCTGAATTACCCACCAGGAGAAATAAAAAAAACAAATTGACGGGGACAGACAAATACCTGGAGACCAGCTACTCCAAGATAGGCCCAAAATAGCCAAGAACAGAACACCACTGGTCATTACCTACAGCCCCCAACTCAAACCACTGCAAAGCATTATTAAAGAACTACAACCTATCCTTAATCAGGATGCCACACTCCAGAAGACCCTAGGTGACAGGCCTGTTCTCTCCTACAGACAGCCTCCCAACCTTATAAGGATTCTCACCCACAACCACAGTTTATACTGCAGGAACACCAGTTCTGGAACTTTTCCTTGCAATAAAGTCCGTTGCCAGCTGTGTCCACATATCTATTCTGGAGATACCATCACTGGACCTAACCAGGTTATTCACAGAATCACGGGCACATTCTCATGTTCCTCAACTAACATCATATATGCCATCATGAGCAACAATGCCCAGATGCTTTTTATATTGGACAGACTTCAAACTCTCTCAGACAAAGAATTAATGGGCACAAAACAGACATAAAAACACTCTTGATCCACCAGCTGGTCAGCCAGCATTTTAATGGAGTGGGCCATTCTGTTAATGACCTAAAGGTCTGCATCTTACTGAAGAGCAATTTTCGCACTACTTTGGAAAGAGAGGCTGCTGAACTCTCTTTTATATTCAAATTTGACACATTAACGTGTGGTTTGAACCAGGATTTTTTAGGACATTATAGGGGCTCTTTTGCATACTTGGCTTAATCTAATTCTTGACTCCCCCCATCCCCCTTCTGCCCCTCTATTCTCTGATTTGCTCACCTTGATAATACCTTTTTCTGATTTGTCAACCTTGATTACTATTTTTGGTTCTCTGTGCCTTAAATATTGAGTCTGTTCTGGTACGGCTATGGTCTGAAGAAGTGGGTCTGTCCCACGAAAGCTCACCACCTAATAAATTATTCTGTTAATCTTTAAAGTGCTACTTGACTGCTTTTTTGTTTTGATAGTATGTAGACTAGCATGGCTTTCTC
This sequence comes from Carettochelys insculpta, assembly GCF_033958435.1. NCBI lineage: Eukaryota > Metazoa > Chordata > Testudines > Carettochelyidae > Carettochelys > Carettochelys insculpta. The sequence continues at coordinate 180,237,025 of NC_134138.1, forward strand.
TCTGTTAGTTTCTCCAGCAGGGGGCCTTTCAGACCTACTCCACTCCACTGCAGTGCCCCTTTCCTGTCCACCTGCTCATAGGTGAGGTAGCTAGGTGTCGCTGCTCCACAGAGCATGCTTTTTCCTGGCTCCTTCCTCCACCACATGCTGGACTCTATTTGACTGTACCTTATGGCAGGGGTAAGCAGACAGTTGTTACATTGGGCCCTAATTTTTATCCCTGCCATTAGCAGGGCGCCTTCAACCTGTCTAATGCAATCCAAACTAATGGAAATTTCAGTTATGTTCATATGAAAAAAAAAATTTCAGCACGTATAAGAAAATAAGTGTGTAGAATATAAACACTGCATGAATTGGTATATAAATGTGAATACACAGACATAAAAGCAGCAACACATTTCAACATTTTTAGTGAGATGGATAAGCCTGACTCCCACCAGCCCATCATGCTGTGCCCCCTTATGAAATTTTAAGCCCCCCAAGGGGGCCCACCCCCCACTTTCTACACCCCTGTCGTATGGCTACAGGGAGAAGAGCACTTTATAGGATGCAGCACATGGGTTAGGATGCACTCTGCCCCCAAATCAGGAGATTAAAGTAATTAGAAAGTTTAAAATGCAGATGGAATTCTTTTTACAAAGATATTATTTTGTTTTGCTGAGATATGAATGTGCATTAGAGCCAGCTGACATTTTACAAATTAGGGCTTAGTTAAATTGGAGGAGTGTGGGTGGGAGTGAAATATAGATGAACTTGTTGCAGAAGTTTTCATTAAAGAAAATCCCATTTTCCAACCATCTACGGAGATGGTAAAATTCAAATTTCCAGCAACATAAAAGACAAAGAAAAACCCCATAAAATCCATTACATGGATAAAAAATTGGATATTTGATAGGTCCCTAAATATAATTGTAAATAAGGAATCATCATCAAGTGGGTCTGCTTCCAGTGGTGTCCTGCAGGGTGTAGGTCTTGACTGTGCACCATTTAACATTTTGGTCAGTGACATGAATGAAAACATAAACTCAATGATGACACAAACTGGGAGAGGTAACTAATGAAGAGGAGAGGTCACTGACACAGAATGATCTGCATGAGTTGCTAAGCTGCATTCAAGGAAACAATATGCATTTTCGTGCCATAAATGTAAGAGAAATCACCTAGGAACAAAGAATGTAGGCCATACTTACAGGATAAGGAACTCCATCTTGTGATGCTGTGACTCTGAAAAATATTGTGGGGGTTGTGGTGGGTAATTGAATAAATGTGAGCTCCAAAGGCAGCCCTTAATGAAAAACGAATGCAGTCCTGGGATGCCAAAGCAGGAAAATCCTGAGTGGGAGCAAAGAGGCTATTTTATCTCTGTATTTTGTACAGATGTGAGCACTGCTGAAATGCTGTGTTAAGTTCTCATGTCCAGAAGCCAAAAGGATGCTGATTAATTTGGCAAGGGTTCAGAGAAGAGCCACAAGAATGATTAAAGGACAGCTTCAGAAAGCTCCATCTAATGTCCAAACAGAGACTGTAAATAACGTGTACATTTTTAACCGTGAGAATAATGTAACAATTGAGACAGTTTACCAGAACTCATGAGAACTCATGGTGAAGTCTCCATTACTGACAGATTTGCAATCAAGATTGGATGGCTTTTGTTCTGAAAGATGTTCTCTAGGTATTATTTTGAGAAAGTTTTATGACCTGCTTTGTACAGATGGTCAGAGTCAGTTGTCATAGTTGTCCCTTTCGGCCTTGGAATCTATGAAAATACAGAACAAATATTTTGTGAAAATGTTTGCAAAATCTATTTCCTGGTTTTGTTTTTTTTTTGTTCAGCTGTAATGTACAGCAAGAAAGGTTTCTGCTCCCCCTCCCCTCAAATAAGAAATGAAACTTTCAGTCCTCTTTTATGATGTCTGGTCAACCTGTGCTTCTGAAGAGTTCACTGAATAAAGGTCTCTGCTGTATAGGTAGGTTTCTGTTTAACTTCCATCTCTGAGCAACATTTTTAAACACTTTTTTATTTTAAGGCTTAAGTGATTAATTAATTCCATGTGAGTAGCATTCTGAGGCACATAAAGTTGAGGCTGCCTTAAAAAGGGTTATAATAGTTTTGGGAAAAGCAATTGTTAATACTCACTTATGTGCCTCTGAAATATTACTCTATAGGATGGTAATAAATGCTCCATAGTCTTTACTTCAGTTTTACAGGCATTAAGTCCTTTCTTAATTAGACATTCAGGTTGTCATAAAGTGGAATGGGCTGGTATGAGAGGAAGGATGCTGTTATGATTCAGAGGGTTCAGGAGACCTATGTTAAATTGCCAGCTGTGTGACAGACTTCCTGTGTGACCTTGGGCAAGTCACTCAGAGTCTGAGTCTGCTGAAGTTGAAACAACCAGGAGAGTATGTATGCGTAAGGAGACCAGTGGTAAAATCAAGGCACTATGGAAGTCAAGGGCAAAGCTCCCATTCAGTTCATTTGGACCTGGGTTTCTCCTAGAATCATGAAAGGTAAACAGCATACTCGCTACTGAAATGGAGAACTGGGCAGTCGTCTAGTTGAGGGTGAGCAGCATACTCCCTCGAATGAAATGTGGTAAGAGTGCATGTGATGAGACAAGCTAATACATTTCGACAGCCCTGCCTGTGTTCTCCAGAGGTTAGCACAGTTCAGCGGTGCCAGTTCTGCAGCCAGCCTGTCTAATTTTGATTTAATATTAATAAGACTTTTTTTAATTTAGAGTTTGCCTAGTCACAGGAGGCTCCAGTCGCCATCAGTAGTCCACTGAGGCATAAGTCACCGCGGGCAGCATCATGTAAAGAAAACCAAATAGAATTGAGAGGAAAGGTACAATAAAAATGTTCTTTAATGGGGCAGCAGAGAGTACAAGTTTCACATGTTTTAAAAACAACTGAGTGTTGTAGATTGTAGACTAGAAATAAGGTGTATGCTTTTAACAGTGAGTGTAATTAACCACTGGAACATCTTATTGAGGGACGTGTTGGTTTCTGCATCCCTTGAGGTCTTTAAATCAAGACTGAGTGTCTTTCTGTTTTAGCTGTCACACAGAAGTTATGAGCTTGATACAGAGACTGTTAGGCAGCATTCTATGGTCTGTGGTATATTCAGGAGGTCAGATGATCATCATGACCCCTTCTGACTTTAAAAATGTATGAAACATTTGTGTTTATGTTCAGGCAACATCCTTCTCTCCTCAAAGTACATTTCTGTAATGTATGAGAAGTATATGCGTCAGACCACAAATGAAATGGATTGGAAGTGACTCTGTACTTTCAGTCAGCTGATGGTTGGGAACTGTCATTTGAACTCAAGGGCCAGGGTTCAAGAAGCAAACAGCTAAATAGTTGAAAACTGAGAAATCAGTTTTATTTAGCAAGAGTTTTACAGAAGGAGTTTCTATGCTAAATATTCTTCTGCCTGACCGTAACAAGGCTACTGCTATTAAGGTTCAATATCAGGATCTCTGGCTTCTGATTTGTGCATGATCAGTATTTGGTAAATCTACCCTCCAGCCTGATCTCTTATGAGATGATGTGTCTGGCCTGTATTTAAAAAACAAAAAACTTATTTTTTGAAAACTAATTTGAATGTGGAGACATATATTTCTGATAGAGCTGAAAGGGATCATCAAGTCCAGTGCCTTGCACTCACAGCAGGACCTATCACCACCCCTTACGGATTTTTTTTTCCCACTCTAACCTGCCAGAACCTTTGAAGACCCCCTCAAGGATTGAGCTTCCAACACTGGGTTTACAAGGCCCATGCACTGAGTTATCGCTCAAAGTGCTACGTATGGCTAAAGGAAAAAATGGTTTAAACAACTTTTATTGACGTTGAAACTTGAAATTTTTGTTAGAAAACTAAGTCCGTCTACAAAAATTTGAATTAGCTAATGTGTGTTTGTGTATGGTTTTTCTAGTGCAGATAAGGCCTACAAAACTAGGAACAATTAAGGTTATATATACATTTCTTTGTTCAAAATTTTACTAATTAAACTTTGATATACATCAGAACATTTTTAAATTAAGTTCTAGTAGTTTTAGTCTGATAATGAAATTCAATTATTTCAGAACTAGCAATGCTCTTTCAATATCTTAGAGCTCATAACCCTAAATTTAAGCCAAAAATAGCTCCCTGCATCAGTAGGTATTTCCTAAAGGTATGTGGGCAGTAAAATTACTATATTATGTACACATATAAATCTTACTGGACATGCACAGAAGTGATGACAGGTGCAAATGATTGGTACGTCTAAGAAGGATTTACTACTGGATTTTTGGTATAAAAGAGTAGTATAGAGCCAAATCATCAGGAAATATTTATCTTGAATTATTGACTAAGTCAGTATGATATATGTCTAGACATTTGGTTATCAGATGCTATAAAATGGAGATCTGAAACTTGCCTAAGCATTCATTTTAGGATTGTTGGGGGGCAGGAGTAGTATGTTTTTCAGCTCACACAAAGCAGCAATTAATTTTGAAGGAAGTATCATTGGAACCAGCTGTAAAAGCAATTTTACAGTTTAGTTTAGGTAAAGGCACTTTAGAATATAGTTATTGTATTACATAAAGTACATTCCTGAGAAACTTAGTTCAGGTGGGTAGGTCCTTTGGAAATAAAATACCAAGAAATCAGCTGTAAGGAAATGTGAGTTACAAGTTACACTACAGGATGGAGATGGAACTGCTTTTGTTAGCTGAATATTTGCAGCTCTTGGAAATCATATAACTAGCATGAACATAAAATGTTGCTCATTTCCAAAAATTACCATAGCTCTGCAATAGCAAAACACACATGAGAGGTCACAGGTGAATTGCAGCCCTGAGAAGTAATTCCCAAACCTCAGAACTTAACCAGAAGGATGGTATCTTTTATATGCACTTCTGTAATGTCTGTGGAACATCAGTTTCTTCTATCTCTGTGTAGATTGTTTCTTTTTATGTTCTGGGAGTGAAAAATAACCACAGATTAAACCTCTCTCATCTGGAATTTTCTCATCCAGCAACATCCATAATCCAGCATGATTTTAGTTAACCGGACAACCACTTTGGCAAAGTTTCTCACGGTCCCATAACATTTGTTTCCAGCCACCCATCCTGTGCTGTTATCTAGCTGTAATTTACCCCTAAATGTCTTCTAAGAGCCCAGTAAGCAGTGGAAGTGTTGATTATGTGCTAGACAATATTGACCCCCTGTGTCCTGGCAAATTATCTCGTACAGCACCGGTCAGTTCCCAAGAGCACCAGACTAGAGAGGTTTAACCTGTACTAGGTAAGCCACAAATGGATGGCTATGATTTCTCTAGTCAAACCAGTGATGGGCAATCACAATGAGTAAGTGGGCTGCATGGGTGGTCCTCCTTCATCTCAGTGGCCTCCATGTGACCTGCAAGCCTCTTGTGTGTTCCCCTCCCTCCTTCAAGTGCCTCTCTCACATTGGGGCACTGGAGCCTCACACTTACCTGCTGCTCCCCGACTCTTCCAGCTCTGGGTGGGAGGGGGAGGAATGAGGATGGATTCATGGCACTCCAAAAATACTGGGAAGGAGAGGGAGGAGTTGGAAGCACAGGGACCCCATGAAAAAGAGATGAGTGGGGGAGGAGGGCAGGCAGGGTGGTGGGCCACAGGTGGAGCCCCACCACTGAGTCAAACAATAAGGACTTTAGAGGTAATGCCCTCATGCACATCATGCTGACTGAATCCCTAGATGTGTTAAGGAGCGTTATCAGACAGAAGAGAATCCATGTCACTTCTGAGTGATTAGTGCGGGGAACTGGGAATCGAGATCCCTGAGTGCTGTTCTGAGGTCACCCAGTGAGTCAGTGTACAGGTGCTTATTACCCTCTGCCTGAGTGTGGCCATCTGGCTATCAGATGAAGATAACACTTGTTTGAGTGGTTTGTTAAGGCCCAGTCCTGCCTTTATTCACATGGGTATGTTCTCATCCAAGTTTCTAATGTTCCTTTATTGATGAAAGATAGATCTCTGTTGGGACCTAATCTTGGACTCAGCAGCAGTTTTGCCAATTTTTTCATTGGGAGCAGAAACAGGTTCTCACAAGGGCAGAATTTACCCCTACTTGAGTGCTCGAGCACATTGATGACTTTGGATTGGAAGAGCTCTTAAAAACTGGGAAGTGTTATTGTTCTTATTCTTTGCATTCTGCTGACATCTAGAGAGCTCAAATGAAATGATGCCACACACCATTCATACACGTACTACCAGAGAGTTGCTTCCCTGCTGTGATTCCAATGTAATTGAACAAGCCAGAGAAAGGGTGGGAGGGGAGAACAGACACAGAGGCATGGGATGACTTGGCTGACATCACAGACTAGGGCAGTGTCAAGTGGGATGAGAATCCTGCTTTCTTGACTGTCTGTACAGTACTCTTATCAACTAGATCAGTGATTCCCAACCTGGGGTTTGCAAACCTCTGGGATCCACAAGGATATTGCAGAGGGTCCATGAAAAAAAAAAAAGATAAATAAAAATGATCATAGAAAATAAGTGTTAAATATATTGCAAAGTTACAGACAATTATTATTTTAAAATTAAATATCTTGCAATAGTGTTATTAAATGCTATCCGAAAATTTATGTTGTGGTTTCCTTTTTTATTTAATGAAGCATACCTAACCGCTAGAATTGGCTTTCGGATCTGGAGATGGTTTGGGGGTGGGGGCAATGAATGGCGGCAGTTGTGGAAAAAGTTGGGAACCACTGCATTAGAATATCCTGCCTCCTAATTAGAAAAGAGACTAGGAGAAGATAAGATAAGCACTATCTGCCGTCCAGAAAAATGGAGGATCTTGTTTTATCCATGCTAGCAATTCCTGAAAATGCCATTACTTCACAATGGATAATAAGATTGAGCAGAGGGACAACGGGGGAAGAAATTGTGACAGCTGCCAGATAGAGAACCAGTTTGAGGGAAAATAGGGATGTAGTCATCAAAACTTTGTTCCCACAATCTAATGATTTTTATTGCTTCAGCTTCTTAGACTGCTTTTGTGCCTCTAGCATGCTGTAAGTAGAACTGTGTCACTGCAGTCTTGGTGATTTCCAGCTTTATGGCATGCTAAGTCATTTATAGTCATACTGGTGACAGGAGTTAGGACTTCCTAACAATGAAATACTGTGCACTGAGTCACTAGTGGAAAAAGAACTTCAGATAGAAATCTGAGTTAACCTAAAGTTCTCTGGCTTAGCATTCCAGTTCCTTATGCTTTAGGAATAACTGCCACTGTCTGGGAAGTTCGTTAGTTTTACAGTATTAAGGTTAAAGTTATACCAGTGGGGTTGTTATTAGGACTCTGAATATCTATAGAAATGAAGGTGGGTGGTAGCTTCTTTTGTAGCAGAGGTGGGAAAATTACCTCTAAAGTTACTTGAGTAAAAGTGCAGCTGCTTTTGGGATGGGGGATGTACTTAAGTACAAGTCACTGGTGACCCTCTGGAAATCTACTTGAGTAAAAGTTCACACATGCGCATACGCGCACCTGTCACATTCGAATTGTATTCAGGTATCCAGAAGTGAAGGCAGCTGCACTTTTACTCAAGTAACTTTTTGGGTACTTTTCCCCTCTTTGGTTTGTAGATTAGTATTTTAAGAATAGAGAAGAAAAAGGAATTAACACAGCGTAGGAAAGTTTCCCTTCTTAAAAATTAGTAAATAAGAAAGACAAAGTTAATAACACATGACTTTATTTTCATGTTTTTAAATTTTCAAATGTCAATATGAACTCTTGTTCAACAATAGGTTCCTCCAGTTTAAAGGAAGTTTTATTAGTGTTAAAAGAATGCCAAGAAGATGGAAGATTATTTAACCCATCAATGCAGAACTGTTCAGCATATCAATATTTTAAACATATGTGGGCCTTGCAGTGAGCTATGCTTTTATAGCATATGTACAGGGAGTTTTTATACCGTAAAAGACTTGGGTGTAGTAGCAGTGCAATATCTCTGTGCCTTTTTAGAGTAATGTACTCGTAGCCCAGAGAGAGCAGACTGTCACAGAACTTCAAATTTTATAGGAAGTTGTGTAATGGGAATATACATGGCACCTGAATGCCAATTATTCAGATTACTTTCTGCTGTCACTGAAATGCTCTTTCTGTAAACTTACTGGGGATTGTTAGAGTGTAAATAGATTCTGAATGTTTTTTAGATTTTCCTGTTCTCTTTCTCCTTTTAGGTTGCTCACTTTTTGTAAATGTGTGAAAGCCACAAGTTCTAACATAAACAATTTACATTCAAATATGTGCCTTCATTTTAAAAACACATCACTTTGTACTTCAACTCTGCTTAAATTTAGTGTTGTTAGTGAAGTCAGTAACTCACAAAAAAGCGATTTTGTACATTCTTGGCGATAATAGGGAAATTTAACTTTCAAATGTAAATCCATTTAACTTTAATCTGTTTTTCCAGTTCCTCTTCTAAAATTTCCCTTTTATGAATCACCTCCTTGAGTTTTCACATTCTAAAATACTATTTCTCACAGTTGTTTTCACAGAAGATGCCATTGAGAACAAACAGTTTCATCCTGTAACTATGCCAGAATATTTATTTTAATGAATAAACAAGAGGAAGATGCAAATGTATACTTAAACTTACAAAAATTAACCATTTAGGGAAATCAGCTACCCTAGCTTCTTATATATTTGAACTCGCACACTTGTGTTTCTTGGTGGTAGATTTTTTTTGTAATTTTGGCTCTAGAATATAGCTCATTTTCAATGCTGAAACCTCTTAAAATGCCTGTGCAGCAGAGTACCCTCTATTTTGTTCCTTCTATGGCAGAATAATTTTTTTCTGTGCACCAAGACGTGCAGATGTGCACCACCAATTGAAACATATGCTACCAGCTGTGGACACTGGGGGTGCTCTGCTAATCAGCTGGGTAGCTTTTTAATCTCTCCCGGGTGGCCACCCAAGTGCTCATCTTACAGGAAACACTGCTGTGCAGCACTCTTTCTTCCTGCCTATTTCTGGCTAGGACAATCGAAGAAGCCACCTCCATTGGTTGGTTTAGACCACCTATGCCATCTAAGATCACCAATAAAGTAATCCCTAGCAAGGGACTACTACTGTCACCATCTGTATGATGAATTGTGGTGGCATTTGGAGCTTTTCGTCCCTGCACACAATGCATTGTCTTTCGCCAGAGGCTGGAGTTGTAAGTGATCTTGGAGCCCCCTCCAAGTTCTTATGCACCAAATACAATTTGTTCGGCAGTGTTAATGTACACAGCAATACCTTGTGAGCTTTGATCTTTGTTTCACTGTATTTACAAAAACTCAAATTTACACATCCATATTCCATCCACATGCCTAAATTCAGACTTTTGTGTAAGCAAATTTCTCTGCACCTTGAGCTATGAGGACAAATAAACAGTCTGGAGTCTCAGATAAGTAGCCATGTTAGTCTTTAGTTTCACGAATAACAAGCAGTCCTGTAGCACCTAAGAGACAAACAAATTTATTAGGTCCGGAGCTTTTGTATGTAAGACCCACTTCTACATCCACTATAAAATTCTTTTTCTAAGAGACTTTTGGGCCATTTCTACACAGGCCACTTCCTTCGGAAGTGACATGCTAGTACATGGAACGAAAGATGCTAATGAGGCATGGTGCAAATTCCTTGTGCCTCATTAGCATAATGTCACATGATTTGGAGTCCGGCAGACCGTTCTTCCAGACTCCAAAACGCCATGTAGAAGTGCGGCCCGGGGCAGGCTTTCAGAAGGAAGTCCTCCTTCCAGAGGCCCCTTCTTCCCAAAAATTTTCAGGAAGAAGGGGCCTCCAGAAGAAGGACTTCCTTCCGGAAGCCCCCACCAGGGGCCGCGCTTCTACACAGCATTTTGGATTCCGGAAGAACAGTCTTCCAGACTCCAAATCACGTGACGTTATGCTAATGAGGCACAGGGAATTTGCATCTGCACCTCATTAGCATATTTCGCTCCATGTATTAGCATGCCACTTCCAAAGGAAGTGGCGTTTGTAGAAACAGCCGTGGTGAAATAGAAAATCAAGACTCCTCTCATGCACATAATATGATAAAATGCAGTATAACATTTTCTGTAATTGTCTTTCATAGAATACATGCATTTCAAAGTGATTTAAATAATGCATGTAAAAGTTTTACAAGAGAGAATTTAAGAGTTTGGGGCAAAGTGGAAAGATGTTTATATGAATATTTGCCATCAGTGATGTGGAGTGATGCTTACAGGATGTTGTAGATGGACAGAGTTGTACAAAAGAACTTTCTTACATGAGCCTGACAAAAGTTTCAGTAGAGAGAAGGAACAGGTGGACTGTAATGTACCTTGAAATATGCTAGATCTAAGACTTCGGAATTTCTTGAACTTAATAGAAATGCATCAGGGCCCAGTGGAATTGTCTGAAGATACGAAGCATCATGCTTCGCAGCGTGTGAGAGTTGAACTCTGGGGAGACCAGAGTAGAGAGCAGCAGTTGTCTTGCTGAACAGAGATAAAAACAGACGCAAATTCAGAAGAATACTCAAAACAACTAAGATAATATGCAATGCAGTCTGAGTTTATTTATGTACATTATAGTCCATTCTCAGTAATTCTAGTTAACCAGGGTATGGTTGAATGCACTGTATACAGAACATCTTGAAATTGGATTGGAAAGAGATGTCTTCCATGGGAAAACACAGGACTATTTGATATGCTCTGCTTTCATGGTTTATTCCTCTGAGTTGCCTGTAAATGCTGAACTAAATTGATTGCAGAGTAAAGAAAAGGTCATATAAATAATGCTTGGAAGCAAACATAATATGAGAATTAATACAACTCTCCATGTTCACAACTCTTATGTTCTTTTAGGAAAAAACCATGACCAGTGATTATCTCTGTGAACACTCTATAATTTACTTCTGCTTTCCATCTTTCCATTCAATTTTTATTTTTATTTTGTGTGCTAAAAAGCAGCTGGTGAGTGTGGGGAAGCTGTGCATCCAATGAGTTACATGAGTGTGCTTAAAGCTCTGCTGAAATTGACTTTATTTTATTGATGATGCTGATTTTTCCTCAATTAACTTCATAACTCAGGAATAGACAAACAGCACTTGTGAAATAAGGGACCAATCCAACTCCCATTGAAATCATTGCACAGTCTTCTATTCATTAGGAAGTGGAATCAAACCTTAGATTTCTTAAATTACTGATCCAGACAGCTCTTGAAGTTGAGATTGACCCTTATTAACACAGTCCTGAAATCAGACCACAGCAATAGCAACAGGGGTGCCTTTGCTATCTGTTGTATTTTCCTGGAAAACTTTTAAACAGCACAAAATATTAACTTCATCAAGGTCTGCAGGAATATACAGCTCCTTCATTAAGTTCCATGCAATGAAGAACTTTGTATGCATTTACAGTCTCTAGGCAGAGTATGTTGTTATAGACGGTGGAAGAGCCAATGCTGTATGAAAGGTGCACAAGGAGTATACTCTAGGTTTTGGAATGAATTGTTAAGCTAACAGCCATTGGCGGTAACTCATAGGCTGCACGGTTGTTTTGTATATGTTGGAAGTCTTCCTATTTACTTGTACATAACAGTTTGCGGTGCAGTGTCCCTTATACCTGCACATCTCATAGAGCTGGAAGGGACCTTGAGAGATCATTGAGTCCAGTCCCCTGTCCTTACAGCAGGGCCTATCATCATCATCATCATCATCGCTTGCAATTTTTTTTTTAAATTTAACCTGTCCCAGGGCCTTGAAGGCTCCCTCAAGGATTGAGCTTTCAACTTTGGGTTCACAAGACCAATGTTCTAAGCACTTACTCTACTGGATTGCTGTTGTCCTTCTTGGTGCTGAAGACACTGCAAACACTGTCTCCACTTAAAGACAAAGAACAGATCACAAAGTATTGTTTTCAGGTATGGCATCCACAATAGATCCTTGAAACTTCAAGACAAAATTATTTTTGTGAAATAAATAAGCAGCTGCAAACATTTCTATCACTGTTGACATCTTTTTGCAGCTTTTAAGGTTATGCACTCTAATTGATTTTGCTGGATAGGACTGCTAAAAACTGTGTCCTTGTCCCACCGTTCATCTCCAATAAATGCTCCGAGAACCTTTCTGCTAAGCATTTGTTCTTTTTCAATCCTGTTCAAAGTACATTTCTCTACACAGCCTCTGCATCAGCAGTTGCTGCTATTTTCAAATCTAATAGAATCTCTGTGAGGCAATTTGTGAACTCCAGCTGAGTCACAATAATAAAGTTAGTGTTGGTTTCTGTTACTTTTCCCTTTTGATGAAGCACGACATATATTTTTGGTGTAGCACTCGATGTGATATGCAGTGTCATATGCACGGGTATCTTTTGGGTCAATACATCAACTTCACCTCCTGTGCAACATTTTATGAAGAATGACTGCTCTGTACAGTTTCTGAGCTGTCTTACATATTGAAACTGTGCTTAATGAATGTCTTTGGGTTTCCAGATTATTGCAAAAGAAGTAGGTTTTCTTCTCAGAATTCCTGTCATGGGTCTTGTGTGGCACTTTTCCTGGAATCTTCCATTTTTTTCCTGGTGCTATATGTACTACTTCATTTTTGGGTGCACTTTCTGTAGCATGTAAGGAGTAATGTCTTTCAGGATGATATTCTCAATGCAGTACCCTTGGTATTCTTAAGTCAGTCATGTGATGTGATGTATAGTTATTAGGATGGTCAAGCAATGAAAAATTAACTGTGATGTTGTTCTTTTCTTTTTCTTCTTGGTCACTCGATAACAAGTAGGACATCTTCATGTCACCCTCCTCTTTATGAGTCTGTTGATGGCTGATCAGTCCGATTATGGAGCCACAGGTCTTATCACAGAAGGGGCAGGTGTTGGTAGTTGTTGGAGGAGTGTGAGGCAGTTTTTGCTTCTCTTTTCTTCTTCTCTGCCTCTCCTCATCTGCACTGCAGTGGGACCTCTCAAATTGTACCAGCCCCTTACAGATTATCTCTGTCCACTAGGGACATTCCTCACCCAGGTTCTCCCAAGTGTCAGCACCAATTCTGCACTTTTTGATGTGTGCCTTCAGCACATCCCTATATTGCTTCCTTTGGCCTCCAGTGCTCCTCCATCCTTTCTTCAACTCAGAAAACAGAATCTGTTTTGGGAGGCACTGATCAGACATCTGAATGACATGACCAGTCAAAAAAAGGTGTTGGTGAAAGATAATGGCTTCAATGCTGGTCATGTTCAACTCTTCCAGAAAGCTAGTGTTTGTGAGCCTATCCTTCCAAGAGATATTTAGGATTCTTCGGAGGCAGCATTGATGATATTGCTCAAATGCCTTCAAATGCCGCATGTATGTTTTCCAGGTTTCACATGCATACAGGAGCTTTGGAATAACCATTGCACAGTATACAAGGAGCTTTGTCTTGGCATAGATGTCCCAATTTTCAAAGACCCCTTGTCTCAGGTGGGGCAAAAGCAGAGCTTGCACAGCTCAGATGATACTGGATTTCTGTGTCAATGTCAGCTTTAGAGGAAAGATGACTTCCAAGGTATGGAAAATGCTCCTCATTTTCAAGCAGTTCTCCATTGACTTCAATAGATGGTACATGAGATTGTTCCACTGGCGAGGGTTGGTGGAGCACCTGGGTCTTCTGACATTCAGTGTGAGATTGAGATTCTTTGTATGCTTCATTGAAGTTGCTTAAAATGGTCTGAAGGGCTCCAGGAGAATGAGCAGCAGCCATTTTGTCATCTGCATACCAGAGCTCCATGATTGAGTATGTAGAGGTGTGGCTTTTAGCCTTCAGTCTCTTGAGATTGAAGGGCTTCCCATTCATGCTATAGACCATCTTCACGCCATCTGGAAGCTTGCAATCAGTGAGGTAAAGGGTGATGAAGATGAAGATGCAGAACAGTGATGGGGCAATGACACAGCCTTGTTTGACTCCCATTTTGACTTCAAAGGTGTCGCTTTGGGATCCGTTGTTGCTCAATAGTGAGGCAGTCATGTTGTTGTGGAGCAGCCCCAAGATGCTAATGAAGTTTTTGGGGCAGCCAGTCTTTGAGAGGATAATCCACGGGGTGCTATGATTGATTGAGATGAACACTTTGGTTAGGTCGATGAAACTTGTGTATAAAGCTTGGTTTTATTCATAACATTTTTCTTGCAGTTGTCGGGCAGTGAAGCTCATGTCCACTGTTCCTTGGAATGGTCAGAAGCCCCATTGGGATTCTGAGAGAATTTCTTCTGAGAGTGGCAGGAGTCAGTTTGCAAGGACTTGAGCTAAGGTTTTCCCTGCTGTTGCCAGGAGGGAGATATCACGATAATTTTGACAGTCCAACTTGTCACCCTTCTCGAAGAGACTGACAATTAGTGTGTTTGAATTCTTGTGGCATCTGCTCCCTGTTCCAGATCTTGAGAATCAGGAAGTGAAGTTGTTTTTGGAGCACTTGCTCGCCTTCTTTGAAGGCTTTGGCAGGGATTCCATCTAGTCCAGTTGCCTTGTTGTAATTCATTGCTTTGATGGCAGCTTGGACCTCACTCACGTTCGGAGGTGTTGCGAGATCATCCCTCATCATTTGTTGAGGGATTCAGTTTAGGGATTCTAGAGCCACAGCGGAGGGGCTGGTTCAAGAGCTCGATATAGTGTTCCCTCCAGCAAGAGATGGGTACCATCCTTTGATCTGAGGGGACTGATTCCATAGTTTCTTGGACCATAAACTGCTTTGGTGGTATTGAAGAAACCTCTTGTATCATTGATGTCCGAGATGCTGGAGTTGTCCATGCCTTCTCAGTCCACCATTGGTTTTTCAGGTCCTTGTTTTACATTGGACTTCTGCCTGTACCTTGACATGCGCTTCTCTCTTTGTTGTGCAATTGTTGTCGCTTTGCCAGGCCTTAAAGGCTTTGCTTGATGTAAAACTATAACAGCGTACATTTTCAAATGTTTTTATTTCAGTTACAATACAGAATAAAAATTTCACAGTGCTCACTTTATTTTATCACAAATATTGACACTATAAAAAGAAATATTATTTTCAATTTCCCCATTAAAAGTACTGGAGTGCAATCTCTTTATCATGAAGTTTGAACTTACAAATGTATATTTATGTACAACACCCCGCCCCGTATTCAAAAATAAAACAATGGAAAACTTTAGAGCCGACAGGTCCACTCAGTCCTACTTCTTCTCCACTCAGACATGTTGAATAGTAACAGAGAGTAAGCTGTGCTAGTCTATACACTATCAAAACAAAAAGCAGTTAAGTAGCACTTTAAAGACTAGCAAAATAGTTTATTAGGTGAGCTTTTGTGGGACAGACCCACTTCTTCAGACCATATCCAGACCAGAACAGACTCATGGTTCTCTGTGTCTTAAATATTGAGTCTGTTCTGGTCTGGATATGGTCTGAAGAAGTGGGTCTGTCCCACGAAAGCTCACCTAATAAACTATTTTGCTAGTCTTTAAAGTGCTACTGGACTGCTTTTTGTTTTTTCCACTCAGACATGTTTGATTACATTTTCAGGGAGCAGTGCTGCCCACTTCTTGTTTACAATGCCACCTGAAAGTGAAAATACGTGTTTGCATTGTAGCCAGTATCAAAAATATTTATGTGCCAAATATACTAAAGATTCATATGTCTCTTCACACTTCAACCACCAATCCAGAGGACATGCATCCATTCTGCTAACAGGTTCTGCTCGGTAACAGTCCAAAGCAGTGCGAACCAGTGCAAGTTTATTTTCATCACCTGAGTCAGATGCCACCAGCAGAAAGTTCATTTTCTCTTTTGGTGATTCAGATTCTGTAGTTTCCTCGTCAGAATGTTGCTCTTTATAACTTCTGAAAGCATGCTCCACACCTTGTTCCTCAGATTTTGGAAGGCACTCCAGAGTCTTAAACCCTTAGTCAAGAGCTGTGGCTATCTTCAGAAATTTCACATTGGTACCTTCTATGTGTTTTGTCATATCTGCAGTGAAAGTGATCTTAAAATGAAAAACCTGTGCTGGGTCATCATCTGACACTGCTATAACTTGAAATATATGGCAAAATGCAGATGAAACACAGATCAGGAGACATACAGTTCTCTCCACCCCCCCCCAAAGAGTTGAGTCATAGCTTTAATTAATGCATTATTCTTTCGAACAAGCTTCATCGGGATGGACGCATGCACACTGGAACAGTGGCTGAAGCATAAAGGGCATATGAATGTTTAACATGCCTGACATGTAAATATTTTGCAATGCCTGTGTGATGGAGCAAATCAGTCCTGCAATGGTGTGGCAGGGATTAAGGCAAAAATCTTAGTTGTGTGGAAGTCCAACCCTCTCCTGACACTGCTGGGTATGGTCCACTTGATACCGTATAAAAGGGAGTAGTAGCCCAGCTCAGCCTGGGTGGACTGCTAAGGAGGAAGGAAGCACGTGTCTTGTCAGCCCCTGCTGTGGATCGAGCTGGAACCTGGACCCTGGGACCAGAAACTCGGACCCCATACAAGCACCAAGGTGTCTGTGCAGGTCCTATGGACAGTGCACCTGACAGCTGAGGAACTCCCAGAGTCTGAAGACTCCCCATCATCAAGAAGTAGAGTAGGAAGTGACCCAGGGAGGGTGAACGAGTGGTATCCCCCACCTGAGTCAGTCAATATGTTTTGGTGGGATTCCTTACTGATCCAGTGGTTGACCACTCTGCCACTCTAGAGCCCTGGTTCAGGGCCCAGTGGAAGAGGGCAACCTATTCCTGTCCCAGAATAGTGGTCCATGGGCCACACTGCTCCATGACTAGGGGCTGCTAGACATTGTCTCTGGCCATTGGGCCACTGTGCTGTGATGAAGGGCCACTATCTGTTGACTCTGGCCTTTGGGCCATATTACCCTGCAGTAAAAGGCCACTGTGCATTCACTCTGGCGATTGGCACATACTACCTTCTGACTAAAGGCTGTTAGATATTTACTCTGGCCATTGGCCCACACTGCTGCATGTGTATAAACTCTGGGCATCAGACTGCACTTCCATGCAATCTGAGGAATCCCTACTGATTCTGTTCACTAGGCCAAGCTTCTCTGGAGCTCAGGAGGATCCCTACTGGCTCTGGCTACTAAACCATATGACTGCATTGTGGGATGCAGATGGAGGGACATAACCATGGAGTTATTACTTCAGTATCCCACCTCCAGAGTGAGGGGGGATCCAGCTCGATGATAGCGTGCTACAAAAGATCCATGAGAACTCGTGTTCTCACTTTCAGGTGACACTATAAATAAGAAGCATACAGCATTATCTTCTGCAAATGTAAAGAAATCTGTTTCTCTTATGCATGGCTGAACAATAAGACTGAGTGGACTTGTCAGCTCTAAAATTTTACATTGTTTTGTTTCTGAATGCAGTTATGTAACCATCTACATTTGTAAGTTGCACTTTCACAATAAAGAGATCACACAACAATATTAACCTGAGGAAAATTGAAAAATACTATTGTATCTATTTTGCAGTTCAAATATTTATAATAAAAATATAATATAAAGTGAGCACTGTGCACTTTGCGTTCTGCATTGGAACTGAAAATGTAGAAAAAACATCCAAAATATTTAGTAAATTTCAGTTGGTAATTTATTGTTTAGCAGTGTGATTAAGCACAATTAATTTTTTGAGTTAATCATATGAGTTAACTAATTAACCAACTGCCCTAATAGGTATGTGTTGTTTGCAGATGGATTCCAGTAATTTCTGGATGGATGCTGCCTTCTTAATCTGTGCTTTATTTTCTCATAATAAGCAAAGCTGATCATCAGTACCACTGAATTGTGTCTTTGTCGTCTCAGTGATGGCAAGGCAACTTGAAAGCACTCTTTCAGTTTATGGTAATTTGTAACATTAAAAATTTTAATCAACTATCATGTTCTGAGCATTAGCTGATAACATGGTCATCATCATCATCATCATGATCAATAACCGTGGGCTCAGTGCCCATTGGTGTCTGATGCCTCTCACTTTCCTTTCCATCGTTCTCTGTGCAGTGCAGAGTGGCTTAGTTTCTGCAGACTAGCTCCGCACCAATCTACTATATCATCTATCCGTTCTCTGTGGGTTCTGCCTCTGCTATTCAAACTGTCCATTATGCCAAATACCAGGGTCTTGATTTTTATTTCGCTGTTCATTCTGCAAATATGACCACATAGTTGTAGCTTCCATTTTATAGCCTTCTGCAGCAGGTTCTCTTTTGGCTTTCTATTTAATTCCTCATTGATGACCTTCTGCATCCATCCTATTCTCAGAATCTTTCCACAACAACTCCTTTCGAATGCCAACTTTCTTCTTTTCGAATCTTTTGATATCAACCGTGTCTCACATCCGTACAATGCACACGTTTTCAAGATGCTCAGCTTTGTTCCTAAGCTAATCACTTTGCTTTTCCAGATCTTATCCATCGCCTTCAAACTCGCTCTTGCTTTCGCTATTCTAGTTGCTATCTCCTTTTTACAGTCTAGATCATACGTTATGTTACTCCCCAGATACGTGAGCTTCTCTTCATTTTCTAGTTAAATACCATCTACACTGATCTCCCTTCCTATTTTCTTCTCTTCAAATACCATTGTTTTAGTTTTATTGATGTTCATAATCAGTCTGTGCCTGGCAGTGCCAAACTTTCCAAGGAGCAGATGTAGGCTCAGACCACCGTCTAGTGATTGCAAACATCAACATAAAACTCCAAAGAAAGTGATAACATGGTACGGTACCATTATACCAGTAATTTTGTTGTGACTGCATATTTGATGTGTTTGTGTTCAAGTATAATTTTTTAAAAAGTTGATTTTTAAACAATTTCTGGAATGTGTAATTATCCAGTTGTTCTAGGCTTGTCATATTTGGTACCATTGTATTTAAGGGAGAAAGGCTTTTGAATTATACTCAACTTAACTATGGTCTGATGACACCATATTGTCAATATTACCATCAAGCAGAGGACCATCAAGAGCCCCCACATCATTGAAATTCATACTAGAGAATGTTATAACTCAAATGATACCCCCACTTACCTTTAGATCATTAATCTTGTGCATGGAATTGCACATGCTCCCAGATTGTACCCTGGGCTCAACCTACCACAGAAATACTAACTGGAGCAGATTACTTCACGGTATAATATCAGCAGTCTGTTGGTGATGAAGATGACGATATTGTTGTGGTTCTCATATATGGCTACACATTTGATTCAGCAGCCCAAATCCTGATGCACAGAGTTGGAGCCTGTTCTGAGCCATTTGCTCAAGTTCTTTGGTATTGATGAGTCCACATGAGACTTACCCAGAAGCACTTACCCAGATGACCCCTTTTGTCCCAACTCAGCTCTCCATACAAGATCTGTTTTGGGAGGAAGTGGCCTTTCATTTGGATGACATATCTGATTCACCTAAGGTGTGCTTTCAGTAGCATGTCTTCAATGCTGACTTTATTTGCTCTCTTAAGAACCTTAATAGTGGTCACTTTGTCCTGCTAGTGAATGAGCATTATTGAGCAGCAGTGAAATTGTTCAAGCTGCTAAATATGATGTCTACTCGAAGTTCATTTCTCGGCTCCATACTGGAGAGATGTGAGAATTATTACACGGTGGATCTTCAGTTTGGTGGAGAAACAAATATTGTGTTGGTTAAGAACTTTTGTTTGGAGACAGCCAAGAGCCTGGCTTGCTTTAAAAATTCAGGAGGAGATTATCTTATCATTGGAGCCACCACTTGAGATGATACTGCCTCAATACTTGAACTGATCCACAGTTCTGATTCACTGTGGAACTGATGCACTTGAACTGGATCAACTATGTGCCTTGGATGAAGGTGGCTGGCACTGGGCGTTGGAATGATGTTCTGTTGGAGTAAGACCTCTGTCTTTCCAAGACAGATGGTGAAGCCAAGGAGCTGAGATATTTCAAAAAAATCTATCAAAATGACCTGAAGGTCATTTTGTCTATGAGCCGTCAAGGGGCAGTCGTCTGCAAAAAAGGTGCCTTGAGGAGAAGTTTCTCCAATGTTTTGGTCTTAGTACAGAGTCCTCAAAGATCAAAGAAGGAGCCATCGAGTCGGTAGCGGATGTATATCCCCTGATCCAAGTCCCTTGTTGCATGTCTGAGAACACAAGCAAAGAACAAGTTGAACCACACTGGAGCCGGTATGCAGCCTTGCTTTGCTCCATTCAAGATTTCAAATGCAATGAAAAAATCACCACTGGCAAGTAGTTGCACCGTCATCTGATCATGGAACAGGTGGATGATTTGTATAAAGCTCCTTGATCAACCCAGTTGAGGTACAGTAGACCGTAGACACTCTTAGTTGACTGTATCAAAAGCTTTGTTCAGATTGATGAAAATTGCATACAGGTCCATGTGCTGCTCTAAACATTTTTCTTAGACAGCCTAACAAAAAAGATCATATCCATAATGTTACAAGCTGGTCTAAAACATGTTGCATTTCTGGTAGAGTCTTCTCAGGGATGTTTACAGTGAATCTGTTCAGTAGAACGTGAGTTAGTATGTTGCCTGTTGTGCAAAGGAGAGCAATGTCTCTAGTTCCCACCTTTGCTATTTTTGTTTTTCAATGGTGATAAAACAATAGCAATTGTGAAGTGTCGTGGCATTTCTTCTTCCTCCCAGATGCTACTCAAGATGTCACAAACTACCTGAAGAGCCTTTTGAGTCTGCTTCTACTGTTCTGCTGGGATACCATCCTTTCCAGATGTTTTCCAATGTTCAATTGTTTGATGGCTTCATCAGCTGGTGGCGGAAGATCAAGATCCTCTTTAATGGGTTTTCAAGTAAATGGTCAAGGACAGGCCTATCAACTGTGAATGGACTATTACTGCTGAAATGTTCAGCCCATCTCTGTATGATAATTTGCTATTTATCGTTTGTGAGCGTTGTGCTGTCTGTTGATTTCAAGGGGCCTATTCCAGAGTTAGATGGTTCATAGAGTGCTTTGAGGGAGTCAAAGAACATCTTTGCCTATTTTGCATCTGTTTAAGGCTGGACATCTGCAGCTTTCCTCTCCCACCACTCATCCTGCATTCTCCTTAGTTCAGACTGGGCCTTGGTCTGTAGGTATGTCAACCTAACTTTTTTTGAGATGGAAATGAGTTCCTTGTGCCCTTCAACAAAAGCTTTATGCTTGTAACTTAGGAATTTGGAGAGGTCCCCATTATTCATGTTGAACCAAACCTGGTGCACCCTTTTCTTTGGCCTCAGCAGTGATTCAACTGGTGGGGTTTGGGGCCTGGCCATTCAAAGTCTGCTGCCACTGTTACTGCAGCAGTGGCCGTAGCCACAGGCCCTCTAAATTGCCAGTGGACTGCTGCACTGTTGTATAAAGCCTCTGCTCAGTCCAATACAATGCAGATGTAAGTTCTGTAACTTTCAGTCATTGCTGGTTTCAAGTCCTGTAACTTTGTGTAAACTTTGTAACAGTAGCTTTGTTTCGTAGATGTAGCTTTGTTCTCTATGGTTTGTTTTGTTTCGTGAGAGTTATTTTGTGGTAGCTGCTGGTTCTGTATGAAGTATTATAAGTTAGTAAGAAATTGTTTCTAGATACTGTATGTCTTTTAAGAAATCCTGGCTGTTCCTTTGTAAAAGAAATTGTTTCTTTCTGAAGCGAGCTTTTGTGTGAGTGAGGAAAGTGTGTGTGTGTGTGTGTATGCACACAAGCATGCACAATGGAATCAGTCCCCAGAGACAACCTCTCTGGACAACCATCTGCCACCAGCATCTGGACGGCCAGAGAATAATACCTGGGCCCTGTAAGAGAGATAAGCGCCATCAAGAGAAGATCAAAGTCCCATCTGCTGTTAGCTGGTGACTCATGGCCATACAGCGTCCTGGGGCAGTGGAAGAACACAATTGCTATTGGACTAAAACATAAAAGATGAGAGCAGAGCTCTCTCTTTTTCCCTGCTTTCTGCTTGTCCTCAGCTCCTTGCAGGAGTGAGTCTCGGCTTGGGGACAGGAGGGCAGGAGGCGGCTCAGGCCCTGGCCCTGGATCCCCTTCCCCTCTCCCTAGGATGGATGGTACTGACTACTCCTGAATACTAAAGCTGACAAAGAGAGCAGGCTGTCAAGGGGCTCATACAATCAGCCCACTCTCCTGGATTCGTGAGTGCAGCCAGGCACAATGGACCCACTGTGCCTTGGCTCCTTCTGCTGTTCCTGTGCAACTCTTGACCTGCGTGAGGTCTCCTGTGTGAAAGTATGAGTGCAGGAGAGCATGAGTGTGTGGGAGGGTGTACTTGAAAGCTAGTTCCCTCTTTTCCCTTTAATTCAGTAGTGGCATTTAAGAAAATACGTGTGAATGTAATCCTGGGGTGGTCTCTTTCGTGTAAAATAAGGTAACATGCCCGACTTGCTCCACGCAGCTCTGAGGGCTGGAGAGTGGTGCACCAAGCTCCAGGCAGCATGGAAATCAGGCTGCCCAGGAACCCCACCCCTCCTGGGAGAATGGAGCCAGCCTTTGCCCACTTTTGCTTCTGGAGTCACATAATGTTGGGGTATATCAGGCTGCTTGCATGCAAGAGGGGCTACACCTGGGGAAACCACTTTGGGGAGCAAGCCAAACCTAGAGACAGGAGGCGATAGTGCCTCAATGAGCTATGGAAGCTGCCTTTCCCTAACATGATCCAGAGGCTGGGCAGAGAAAATCCAAGTGTGATTCTGTGGCCATGGAGGCAGTTCAGCAGTGTGCTCTGACACACGGAGAACATGACCAGGAACAGGAGGTGTCCTGCTCACCTACTGCAGCTAAGGAAGTCCCCAGACATAGCAATTCTTCGTGCCACTGGAATCTGGATTCCGCAACCTGAGAGAGTGGGACTGCAACTGCACAATGGGTTTCTCACTTTAAAAGTTCCTTTGTAGGTTTTCTAGCAACTGTCATCCCATTAACATCTTATCACATCTCAACATCATTATTTTGTTAGTCCAAGTACTGTGGCAATGGGGACATGGCAAAGGGACAGGTGAAGATGACCAGTCATATCCAGTTGGCTTCCCTGCAAACAGCTACTTAAAGCCACAGGTAAGAGCTGGATGTAGGAGGGGACAAAACTGAAGGAACTACTCCCAAAGGAGCACAGCGTGTTCCTCCAAAAGAAATACTAGCCCCTCCCTGATCACCCACACACCCTCTCCCTCTATAAAGATCAATCTTAATTATTCACTCTATAATAATCTTCCTTAAATAGGCCAAGTACTTGCAGAAATATTCCAAGCCCGTTTTCTGATTAAAATCCCACCCATCCGAGCAACTCATTTATTTCTAAAATCCTGAGCAAATGGTTGTGTCTTGCAGCACGCCCTTGCAGATGATACATTCAGACTATATCTGATTAAATATGGTGGTGAATTCCAAAGTTGAAGTGCCCCTCACTAAGACCCGAGTTCAGGATATTTGCCCTGTTCAAGACAGCACTTAAAGAAAAGTATGTGCTTAAGTGCCTTCCTAAATCTGGGTTAGAAGGAGTGGGAGGCAGAGTTCCCCCACCAAAATACTTGGTCTTTTAAGTTCCGTGAAAAAGGAGATTGACCTGTAAAAACCAAAAATAATTACTTATCTGCCCCCCACTTTATTATCTTTTTTTTAACAGTGGGGACAGAGAGGGATGTACTAGGGACTTTGTGGCTTAAGATAGAGGATGATCCCATTATTGTGATGAGGCTAACGGAACGTCAGAAAGAAGATTGATATGGAGCAGCGCTGTAGCTAAGTATTTTTAGACTGCCTGAGCGATGAAGTGATGACAAGGTCGATAAAGGATGATACCTTTGACAAGTCCCTCATCTTATTCCGCAGTGCAGAAATGGCTAAATAGAAAGATTTTGGTCTTGAGGTATGTCTGAGATGATACAATTCATGGGATTAGCGCAGTTTTCAAGCATTTGATTTGGAAATAGACTGTAGTGTTTTTATTTGGAATGTGTAGTATTTTGGGAGTTTAAAATTCATTTATAGTCTTCAGATTGCTGGACATGCACGTATGGGGCCATGTTTCAAGACTGGTCCTTTTTTTTTTCAGCATTTACATGAAGTGCCTCAGGAAGATCACAAAATGCTATAAAGTCATGTGGCACCTGCGTGCTATTTAAACCGCATTTATTTTTGTCTCCACCAAAACAGCTTCTGCCATCCTTGGCATCTTCCAGTGTTTAGAAATCAGACAGTTTTGCTCAAGCTCAACCCAGGAAAGACAAAAGACCTGCTGGTAAGAAGTAAACTCTTTACCACCAAAATGGTGCGAAAAGTCTGGGCCGTGCTGGGCTCTTGAGTACTCATGGATATCTAGTTGCCACTGGAGCAAAGATTATTTAACTTTAGTGTGGTTGCTCCACTGTTGGGCCTTAAGAAGGCAAGTGAGGCTCTTTGTAAGTAAAGCAAAATAAGTGCTCAATAATGCAAGCATCACCATTACTTACAAGAGGGTTGCTGCTTTTTTTCTATATAGTAGGTTTCAGCAGGTAAACTACACGGTTGCGGGGATAGGTCAATTTGGTTTTGTGCACAAGTGGCAGGGGGAGAGACTATCTCAAAAATATAATTCAGAAAAGGAGAAGGGCTAAATAACAATTTAGTGATGTTTTCTCTTAAAAGATCAACTTTGAGTTTTATTTGACAACTGCCTTGTTAATCAACTGTTTTAAAAATGGGTGTCTATTTTAGATCAAATAAACATTATGCATCAGATGGATGATGCTTTGAGCCTTTTTTACGTGGAGGGAATTTGTTGAGTGAGGAGTGCATGATGGATTTCTGTAGATATTGGCTCTCTGTGGGAATTCATATAATAAGAATCTTTTTTGAGGAATTAACAGCTGTGCTAGCAAGCACATTACTGAACTTACACAAGCTCTAAATGCAAGTGCTCTGACTGGCACTGTAGGGCCAACATTGATCCATAATTCTAAGTTTCACCATAAAGGAGTGTAAGTACCTGCATGTGCTGTAGTTCCGTATCTCATCTTGTAAAAAGGTTATTGCTGTCTGATTTCCTTTCAGAATTAAAGAGTTTAAAATTGGGTAGCCATTTCTGAGAGCTGGACCCAGGCCTCTTTTTAGTTCCTCCATCCCCTATTTCTTGATGGTGAGACTTGCTGGGCTACTTAATCTCCTGCTGAGAACAACAAGAAGTCCCATGGCACCTTATAGACTGGCACATATTTTGGAGCATAAGCATAAGATCAGACTTGTGTTCTCCTCTTTTGATACATACGACTGATAATGGGCCATTTCCACCTTGCTGAATAGACCTTGCCAGCTCTGGCCCTCCCTTTCACTGGGGCCCCACTCTTAAAATACCCCTCTGGAAACCCTGCCCCCACTCATGCATCTGATGAAGCGGGTCTTTGCCCATGAAAACTAATGCTCCAAAATATTGGTTAGTCTATAAGGTGCCACAGGACTTGTGGTTCTCAAAAATACAGACTAACATGGCTATCTCTCTGATATTAATCTCCTGCTGTGTCTTAAGCAAATCAGAATCATTTCGGCAAAAGTGAAGGCAGAATTTGTGGAAGTGATACAGTTTGCATTGTCTTGTGCTCTGTAAAAACTGTTTTAAAAAGAAAATGTTCCTTTTTTTTCAAAACTCTTGTCATCTTTTACTATCCCAGTATTGATTTTTGCATGCTAATTCAAATCTTGTTTATTAAGCAGTCATGTAGATGAATCTCATCTCTCACACATTCCCCACGAATACCTCTGTATTTCATTAAATCTCATTGTAAGAGGAAATGTATCCTGGCAGGGTAATATTCTAACAGCACATTGCAAATGTGCAGAAGGGCCCCAAGGTCAGAAACTCTTTTTGAAAGGTTAATTAAGTCTGAAAGAAAGGTATTATGTTGTAATTAAATAGTAATGAATGAGGGTCTGTGAAGTATTTGGTGTATGATGCAGTACCACAAGGCAAAGCTGAAATCATCTGCAAATTTATTATTTTATTACATATTCTATTATAAAATACCCCTGGGGTGTCAGTGCAATTTTTATTTCTGAACTTGGATATGACAGAAGGGGGATTAAGTGGTCAGTTGTGCCATGCATACATGTAATCATAATACATCTCAAGAGCGGTTCTAAGAACTTTAATAACATTCCTGATATACTTAAGAGAACTTTCATCAAAAGTGCAGTGCCTTTTCAGCTATGTAGAACTTCATTTCTAATCAGAGTGGAATGTGTTTTTTTACTGTGTTCTTGTTGGAAAGGCTGTCACAGATTTTCACACTTTTAAATTTCACGCCAGTGCTATGGAAACATGGTCATGACCCTGTTGAAGAGTCCCATCAGAATTTCTCTTATACGCCTTGTGCTTTCAATAGAATTTGAACATTTTAAAGTTCATCAGGGGAAACGGCATGGTGCTGGAGACTAGTTGTCAATCCAGAGATGAATTTTTTTCCAACCATAGTATAAATTAGCTGATTCAGACTTCTGTTTGCAGA
This sequence comes from Carettochelys insculpta, assembly GCF_033958435.1. NCBI lineage: Eukaryota > Metazoa > Chordata > Testudines > Carettochelyidae > Carettochelys > Carettochelys insculpta. The sequence continues at coordinate 180,263,503 of NC_134138.1, forward strand.
CTTGTGCTCGGATATCACATTTTGTAATTTCAGAGATCAGGGAAGAATTAGTGAATCTTCTGTATCATATGGCCTACAATGTCTGGACAGAAACATAAGCTACCAGCAGTTGGCGGTTTTAACATCTAATTAATCAGTGCTCAGTAGTCAGAAATGCAATTATTTCATATAGTAAAATAAGCTGCATTTATAAATAATAGCTATATTATTTAAAAATTGGAAATTGTAGCAGTCCTACTTTTACTGAAGGCTAGATTAAGGCAGACATTATGGGCGTGCACGCAGGGGCCTGGCTTCTGGAATAACAGAATGCTCGGATGCCAGTTTTCACCTTAAATGTTTTTAGCCCTCAGTTATGACCTGAGTGTGTTGTTTGCTTAAATTTGCAGACAGCTTGAATCAGTAGCTGTGAAGTTGTTAGTTGCCCCATTTCTTCACAGTACAATGTTAAATATGAAACCTGCAGCTCTGAGGTACTCCTTTTGACTTCGAGGTATGAATTCTAGAAAGGACTCAGTGTAGGTAAAAGCAACGAGAAGTCCTGTGGCACCTTATAGACTAACAGATATTTTGGAGTGTAAGCTTTCGTGGGCAAAGACCCGCTTCATCAGATGCAATGTGGCGGAGATTCCAGAGGCAGGTCTAATTGTACAGGCTCATGAAAAAAAGTGAGTACCAAACAAGAGGAAGGCCAGAGTTGATGAGGTCAATTCAGTCAGGGAGGATGTGGCCCACTGCCAGCGGATGATGTGGAGATGTCACATTAGCTGCTGGCAGTGGGCCACATCCTCCTTGACTGAACTGACCTCATCAACTCTGGACTTGCTCTTGTTTGGTACTCACTTCTTTTCATGAGCCTGTATAATTAGACCTGCCTCTGGAATCTTCACTACATTGCACCTGATGAAGCGGGTCTTTGCCCACGAAATCTTATGCCCCAAAATATCTATTAGTCTGTAAGGTGCCACAGGACTTCTCATTGTTTTTGTGGATACAGACTAACATGGCTACCCCTCTGATACTTGTGACCATACAAGGCAGTGTAGGTATGGGGCCCTCACTATTGCCACCTCTTGTAGGGTAGTGTTCACAATTATTTGCTCATATGGGTGGGGCTGAATCCTCCTTTTTCCAAAGAAATCTTAGTCCACCTGAAGACAAGGGGGTGGTGTCTGGGGGGTGGAATGGTGTCTTGGGGAAGGTGGGTAGCTCTTCTGCCCAAAGAAAAGCAATAGCCTCTCACCAAACGACCATTCTGTGGGTGGCATCCCTCACTGTCACGCAGGGACGAGAGGGGGCATGGCACAAGGATGGAATTAGTGAGATACGTGGCATATGCCTACGGCAGAGGATTGCCTTTAATCTGATTCTGCCTTCCTCTGTAAATTGTGCACTCTTTGCTCACAGTGAACACCTACAGAAGTGAGTAGGCTCTTATAGTGGAACATCACATAAGTAAACACTCACTACCATGAGTGAGGGTGGCACAGGCTAGCCAAAATTATTTTTAAAGCTGTCTAGGTGCCTCTTGATGGGTTCATCCTTTAGCTCTCATAGGGACATATTGTGAAAAGCGTATTGTCCAAATTGCATCTGTTAACCCTCATATGAATACCAATACACAAACTCAAACCCCGATCTGTAAGTGCACAGGTTAGAACTTTACTGTTTATTTTACTCCCATTTTTCAATGTATATTTAACAATCTACAATTGCAATATTTTTAGTTTGGCACATATTTTGGTAACATGATGAAATCAAGCCCTCCGTATCTTTAGCAGTACTTTCATTTTCTCTTCAACACAATTAAGGAGATATCTTCAGCTAGAAAAAATGTTTTCTAGCAGCCTAGTTAAAATATGCAGACTTCACCTGTCTCGTTATCAGGCAGATTGGACTATCCCTCACAACTGTGCACATCGGAAAATCTTCCCAACTTGTGAATAAACAGGCGGAGGCAAATATTGATCTTAAAATGGCGTGAAAAAATTACTTAGCAGTGAAAGAATGAACCACACTGTCATCTATGGTATTCCACTGACTACTAAATGCCACCTCTAATGACATTGCATCCAATGTAGCTGTCATATGAAGTGGTCTATGGGCTCCTCCTCAGAGCAGCTTAGTATGTATTAATTCAAAGTCTCTGATTCTCCACTATCTGCATTGTTTGTAGTCAGTTACATTTGGGCAAACAAGAGAGTAAAATGCTGCCAAGTTGGAATGGTGGCATTTTATACGCAGTTTTGATGAGTGTAAATGGCTGCATAAGGAATCAGGCTGTGTTTAATCAGGCTGAAAATGTCTGCTCTGGAGGAGTAAGTCAGTTTATTATATATGGTAACATATGTATGCTGTGTGTTTGTAATCACCTATATTGTATTTCTATGTTGCTCTGTATCTGTATCCTTAAACTATAAAGTATGATTTTGATTCTATAAGAAACATAAATCAGCGTTTGAAATATAATGAAATAAAAATGATGGTTGCTACAGATGGCATTTATTCAGTAGCATAACTTAAGTAAAAGGGCGCCAAGTAATTTTGTAAGTTCTTTTCAACCTAATATATAGTGAAGTTTGGTAAAGAGGAATGCTCTTAAACTCTCATGCTCTGAAGCTAGTATCAACAACATAAATTACAGGTTAAACCTCTCCAGTCCAGTATCCTCAGGATCTGACCGGTGCCAAATGAGAGAATGTGCCAAACCACAGCAGGTCAATATTGTCTATCACCATTACCAACGCTTCCAATGCTTACTGGGCTTGAAGAAGATTTTTTAGGAGTAAATGCAGCTAAATAACAGCACAGAACATTGAGAGGCAGGACTGATGGCTGGAAACAAACTTTATGCGATTGTGGGAAACTTGGCCACTCCCATGATAAGCAGTCATCTGACTAACTGAAATCATGTCTTATTACAGATACTGCCAGTTCCAGAGAGTTCCAGATTAGAGGGGTTCAGCCTATATTTTATAATAAAATGTAGGTTTAGCTTGTATGACTGCTATGATATTTTTTTTTAAAGATTGGGGCACTTTGTGCTAGGTAACATCTACACAGTAAGAACACAGTCAAAACAAAATGGGGAACTAAAAAAGAAAAACAGAATTTCCTCCTTATGCTTTAAGAACAGATGACACACTACTGAGGTATGCATAACCCTTGAGGTACACAGAGGTCTACTCAGATAGAATATTCGCCTAGTTTTAGACCAGCCTACATAGAAGAACTAGTGAAAGCAATACAAGCTACAATTTCATACAATTACTTCTTTATACTGCTCTCTATGGCCATGTCTACACGTGCCCCAAACTTCGAAATGGCCACGCAAATGGCCATTTCGAAGTTTACTAATGAAGTGCTGAAATGCATATTCAGCGCTTCATTAGCATACGGGCGGCAGCAGCACTTCGAAATTGACGCGGCTCGCCGCCGCGCGGCTCGTCCAGACCGGGCTCCTTTTCGAAAGGACCCCACCTACTTTGAAGTCCCCTTATTCCCATCAGCTCATGAGAATAAGGGGACTTCAAAGTAGGTGGGGTCCTTTCGAAAAGGAGCCCTGTCTGGACGAGACGCACAGCGGCAAGCCGCGTCAATTTCGAAGTGCCGCTGCTGCCCGTATGCTAATGAGGCACTGAATATGTATTTCAGCGCTTCATTAGTAAACTTCGAAATGGCCATTTGCGTGGCCATTTCGAAGTTTGGGGCACATGTAGAAGTAGCCTACGTTATATCTAGGGCCCTACCAAATACATAGTCCATTTTGGCCAATTTCATGATCATAAGATTTTTAAAACAGTAAATTTAATTGATTTTAGTTATTTAAATCTGAAATTTCATGGTGTTTTAACCAGATGAGTCCTGACCCAAAAAGAGGTTGAGGGGGAGTGATCCACCAGGATGTTGTATGGGAGCGGGGGTCATGATACTGCCACCCTTACTTCTGTGCTTCTGCTCTCTGGCCACTCAATTCTGAAGGCAGCACAGAAGTAAGAATGGAAATACTTGTGACACTCCTACAGTAACCTTGTGACATCCACCCCCCAGTCCCTTTTTGGGTCAGACACCCAAGTTTAAGAAATGCTGGTCTCCTCATGAAATCCCTATAGTGCTAGAGAAATGTATGCAGAAGACCACATTTCACAGTCTGCATCATGTGAATTTTGCAGGGCCCTAATTTTACAGTGGCACGTAAGTGCAGTATTTATATGCCAACTTATATGATTTTATGGTATAAATGAAAAAGTAAGCAATTTTTCAGGAATATGGGGCTGTGACAGCTTTGTATTTTGACATCTTATTTTCTAAACAAGTAGTTTTCCAATGTGAGGTGAAATGGGGGAGTACCCCGATAAATCAGACTCCTAGGCCGCGTCTACACGTGCACGCTACTTTGAAGTAGCGGCGCCAACTTCTAAATAGCGCCCGTCACGGCTACACGTGTTGGGCGCTACTTTGAAGTTGAAATCGACGTTAGGCGGCGAGACGTCGAAGTCGCTAACCCCATGAGGGGATGGGAATAGTGCCCTACTTCGAAGTTGAACGTCGAAGTAGGGCACGTGTAGACGATCCGCATCCCGCAACATCGAAATAGCAGGGTCCGCCATGGCGGCCATCAGCTGAGGGGTTGAGAGACGCTCTCTCTCCAGCCCCTGCGGGGCTCTATGGTCATCGTGTGCAGCAGCCCTTAGCCCAGGGCTTCTGGCTGCTGCTGCTGCAGCTGGGGATCCATGCTGCATGCACAGGGTCTGCAACCAGTTGTCGGCTCTGTGGATCTTGTGCTGTTTAGTGCAACTGTGTCTGGGAGGGGCCCTTTAAGGGAGCGGCTTACTGTTGAGTCCGCCCTGTGACCCTGTCTGCAGCTGTTCCTGGCACCCTTATTTCGATGTGTGCTACTTTGGCATGTAGACGTTCCCTCGCAGCGCCTATTTCGATGTCGTGCTGCCCAACGTCGAAGTTGAACGTCGACGTTGCCAGCCCTGGAGGACGTGTAGACGTTATTCATCAAAATAGACTATTTCGATGTTGCTACATCGAAATAAGCTATTTTGATGTAGCGTGCACGTGTAGACGTAGCCAACGTTTCTGACAAAGATATCCCCTTTAGAGGTGTGGTTACAATAATGAATTGGTTGAAGCTCATTAGAAGTTGGCTGCCTTAGGAAATGAATTTCATTGCTTCTGATGAAGCATTTTCAATGATTGGATCTACAGAGGGTGAAGGAGGTTTGTAGATGGGGTGGCAGCCAAAGTTTTGACAGTAAATTTAACATAATACTGGGGTCAATAGCATTTGCAACAGAGTTGTTATTCTAAACCAATAACATCAGCTTTGAGCTGTAATCCTTTTTCTGATTCTCAGGTACTGAAACGTATCATTCTGACATTGAGATATTTGGTGTGCAGTTTCTTTCATTTGTACATGTGCTTTAAGTAGCAAAAAAAAATTAGAAAATAAATAACTGTTTAAGATATAAGAAAAGAGGGAGTTGCATTTCTATCACCTTAACACAGATGTCTGGCAGTCAGTGAGGACCTTATTCTGCACTTATGCATACAAGTGACTTTGTAAATAGGAGCAGCCTCATTGAAGTCAGTTGGACTGTAAATATATGTGAAGTTAAGCAAGTGCATCTGTAGGATAGGGAACTGACTGATTAATTTGTGACACGGGGTTTTAGATTCACAGTTCCTGTTAATGGGTGTTGTTGCTAAATTCTTGTGTTGACAGCTAACTGCTAATATATGTTTTAATTCAGAAAGTTCTGCTTAGAAACTTTTACCATCTGGGGTACTTTGTTTTATTGCAATATTTTATGTCATTTCCTTTTTTGTGCATAGATACTGCAAGTGCTAAGTGGGTAAAGGTAAATACAATGTTTTGACAAATGCCTAGGCCATTTCCACACAGGCCACTTCCCATGATAATACATGGAACGAAAGATGCTAATAAGGTGCAGATGCAAATTCCAGGCACCTCATTAGCATAACGTCACGTGATTTGGAGTCCAGAAGACCATTCTTCCGGACTTCAAAACGTTGTGTAGAAGCGCAGCCCCAGGGGGGGCTTCCGGAAGGACGTGCTTTTTCTGGAGGCCCCTTCTTCCCAAAAATTTTCAGGAAGAAGGGTCCTCCAGAAGAAGGACTTCCTTGCGGAAGGCCCCCCGGGGGCCGTGCTTCTACACAGCGTTTTGGAGTCCAGAAGAATGGTCTTCCAGACTCCAAATCATGTGACATTATGCTAATGAGGCACAGGGAGTTTGCATCCACACCTCATTACCCTCTTTCACTCTGTGTATTAGCACGTAGAAATGGCCCTAGTGTTTTTATGGTACCCATTGCAGTTTCATTTTATGATCATCACATCTGTAGTTGATTATACAATAAGGAAAAAAAGAACCTTTGCATTAAGGTATTCAAATACTGTGAAATCAAATAAACACTCTGTAAAACATCATACAACCTCTCTCTTCTTAACAACGTTGCCTGGTTTAACATTCATCTATTTTTAAACCATATTCCAAAGTCCTTTTTCTAAGTCAGGTTCTCAGCTGTTGTGAATTGTCATAGCTCCATTAACTTTGAAGGAGCTTTCACAGTTTACACCAGAGGAGCGACCCCTCAGTCCATATTGAGTTTGGAATCCGTGGGAAATCAGGATGTGGTTGTGTGATTTTTATCTACTCATCTAAACTAATGCTCTTCCCCCTTGTAGTATTAGACTCTGTGACTACGTCTACAGAAGCGAGTTTTTTCAAATAAGCTAGGGCACTTTCAAAAAATCCCATGAAGCATCTATACACAAAATGCATTCTTTTGATATTAAGTCAGAAGAGCACAGCACTTTTTCTGGTGGCCCTCTTCCTGTCCCAGATCAGGAAGAGAGCCTTTTTCCAAAAGATGCTTTCAGAAAAAAAGTATGTAGATGCCCCAGGCCCTTTTTAGAAAGAGCAGCCCTCATGAGGCCAGATTTTTCGATACCTGGCCTGTTCTTTTGAAAGAGCAAGGGCTGTGTGGATGTGCTCTATCAAAAGAGCAGATCATTTTTTTTTTCTACCCGCATTTTTGTGTGTGGACGTGCTCTTTGAAAGAAGTTTTTTTTTTTAAGAGATCTTCTGGAAGAACTTCTTTCAAAGGATTGCTGTAGTATAGACGTGGCCTCTGACTGACTGCTATATACATTTTTAGATATCTCTTCAGCCTAAAATAGAGTTTCTCAGCCTTTTTTTTCAATAAAGTACCCCTTTTAAAAATAATTGTAAGTACCCCCAGATTTCTCTCACGTAGTACTAAGAGTATGCATACCACTGAGTGAGCAATATGATCTTAGGTCTTGAAATCTGAGGCCTTGAAACAAGGGCCATTCAGCTTTTCCAGATTACTGTACCCTTTGCAGGAATCAGATTTGTTTTGCAAACCACCACGTTACACCTTACTTAAAAATGACTTACTTACAATGCCATGCAAAACACCACAGAAGACTATTACAGAAAACTAGCTGACTTTCTGCCATCTTCTTATCAAATAAATTAAGTGGAATAGAAATATTGTACTTACATTTCAGCGTAAGGCGTATGAAGCAGTAGAAATAAGTCATTGTCTGAATGAACTTTTAGACTGTACTGACTTTACTAGGGTTTTTATGCAGCCTGTTGTAAAACTAGGCAAATATCTAGATGAGTTGATGTACCCCCGGAAGACCTCAGTGTACTCCCAAATGTACGTATACCCCTGGGTGAGAAACACTGGTCTAAAACACAAAATTTAGATATTTCTTCTACATTCTAAGTACAGTGTTGTTGTAGCCAGGTTTGTCCCAGGATATTTGAGAGACAAGTGGGGAGGTAGTATCTTTTATTGAACCAACATCCGTTGGTGTGAGAGACAAGAAGGTCTTGTCCCTTCCTCTGTCTTGTTCCTTTGGCATTCGTTGGCTTTTAGGTGGGGCACATTGCTTACTTTTAGAAGAATTTTACTTGTCTGCAGAGGAAAATTAGTAGCTGTACTGTCTGCTAAGCGAGAGGGAATCTGTGCCTACAAACAGCAAAAGCAGGAAATTAAAAAGACTAACTTTTCTTCGTTTATTCCGTGATCACAGAGTCTTTGGGAAAGCAGACAGCCCATTAGTGATATGTGCAGAACTGCCCCTGGCTGCATTTATTGGATTTTATTTGTTACATCTCAGTTTGTTCACAAAGGAACAGGATCCAGAAGAAGGAAATAAAATCAAACAATCAAAACCTCAGCAAGTCACTGTCAGCCCAGCAGCCTATTCTGTTGATTAAGGTGTAGCGTGTAGGTATGAACCTGGATGTTTGCTTCTGTGGCTTCAGCATCTTACAGTAGAAAACTGCTACAGATGGCAGTGGCAGATTTTGTTCCAGTGGATGAACATTATGCTGTCCATAGTGCTCTCCCACAACATCCTGGGGGAAAAAAAAGAAGAAATTCATTTATATATGCAAATATAAATTTAATAAATGAGATGGGAGAACACCTAAGGGTAGAAGTACTGACTTCAGGGGAACAGAGTACAGCTTAATCTTGTTTGTTTACAAGTCAGAAGTAGGGATGAGAACTCATGTATTCTTTTCTAAAATTTAATTTGAGTATGATCAGCAAAGTAGAAGTGCAGGTATAGCCAGAAAGAAGTTTATTTAAAATATTACCACCTTCTTCAAAAGCGTCCAGCTCCTTGTGTGCATTCAAATTCACACCTGCTGGGTTTACTGACCAAATAAGTTGATGGTACTGTTTATTCTGTTTAGCCCTGAAGGTGAGGTTCAAGCCCAAAAAGACACAGACCAAGTATGTATCAGTTCAACACTTTCCTACTTATTAGTATGCAGTTATTGCTAAGAGTTTCACAGAGCACTGGGTAAAGACAATGTATACTGTATGATATGCTCTATTTATGGAAACATTTCTAGCAATAGTCTTGAAAGAGTAGATATGGCTGACTGGTTTCTATAGTCACCAAGAAAGTGTGCTGTGCAGAACAAAAGCTCTCTTTAAATAAAGGTTTCAGCTTTACTATTATCAGTTTGTTTAATATGATTTAAAATAATAATTAAAACACATATATTAGAGGTCTCTTGTCCTTGTATGAAATCAGTATTCAACAGTTTAGTAATAGGTGTTACCAAATAGTTCAATATAAACTATATGCTAGTTTCAGAGGGGTTGCTATATTAATCTAGTTAGCGTTAGCCACTCTCTACTGTATAAACTCCAGATTCTCTTTTTCCACTCCATTTCCATATGAAGAACAGAGTTTTACTCACAAAAGCTCGTGACCTAATAAAGATAAAGGAACCAACCTGTTGATTTTGGGAGGGATATTTGGAGCTGCATTAGATTAGTTTTGATGAAAGAATGAAACAACTTTATTTAAGTGCCGAGGGATCTTAAGTGAGTCTATGGACGGCCTTACCAAATTCATGGCCACGAAAGATATGTCACAGACCACGAAAGCCAGTCTCTTTCCAGGAAACGTAGTCTCTTGTGTGCTTTTACAATATATTATATGGATTTCACAGGGGGGATCGTCATTTCTCAGCTTGAGGGTCCTGACCAAAAAGGGAGTTGCAGGGAGGTCAGAAGGTTATCTTAGTGGGGGTTGTGGTATTGCCACCCTTCCTTCTGCAGTGCCTTCAGAGCTGGCCTACCAGCCAGCAGCCATTGTTCTCCATTTACCCAGCGCTGAAGACAGTGCTGCTGACTGTAGCAACACAGAAGTAAGGGTGTCAGTGCAACCAGCCCCCGATAACTTTGTAACTGTCTCCCCACAACTTCTTTTTGGGTCAGGACCTCTACAATTACAACACTGACATTTTGATTTAAGTAACTGAAATAATGAAATTTCCAATTTTTGTTATCCAGTGACTATGAAATTGGCTGATATGGACTGTGAATTTGGTAGGGCTGTATATATAAAACATGAAAGTCAGAAATGGTTACAATAGAAATAAAGATAAAACACTTTTCAGTAACTACAACTCCACAAACTAGACTTGCTTTAAGGTAAAATCCTTAACATATGTTCCCAGCAACACTGCTAACCAGCCCTTCAAGATCCCTCCCAAAATCAAAAGGCAGGTTCCTTTATCTTTGAGGGAGGGTGAGAGGATGGGTTAGGGAGAAGGGGGAAAAAAAAAGATAACCCTGAGGTGTTTTTCCTCCTCACTTGAATAGTTACCCTGAGGATTACCCATAGATAGTTGCTTTCTGCTCTGACTCTTTTGGGGAAAGAGATTCTGTGTGAGAATGTATCTGTTCCTGCCTACCCCTTCTTTGAATAGTCACGTTAACAGGTGACTGACAATCAGCTTTGGTAACACCGGTCTAGAGGCATGATTTTTTGCTTTGCAGTTGAGGAACAGATTTATCCCCACACGCGGACTTGTCTGGTAAATATACTACAGTGGTAATTTCAGCGTATGTTCATAACTTTGTGTAATGTGGCTACATTCATTGAACCATGATGTAATAGACCAGGGAGTTACTAGTTTTTAGATGATACCTCACAAGGCATATTTTATACAGCGATTATTACAGTAGTGTGTAGGGCATGAAAATAGGGCTACAGTCAGTCACAGTAAGGTTGAACTTTTATAGTTCAGCAACATTTGTGTTCCAGCATTCCCATGGGTTTCCTGGGCTGGGGTACTCACGGAAAAGAACCTCAGCAACTCCTCCCCCACCCTGCCAGAGCTTCTCATTTGCAGCACTTAAGCTCAGGGAGAGAGGAAGAAGGAGCAATGACAGTGGGGATGTGTAGGGGAAGAGGCAGGTTATCTGGCAACATTAAAAACCATATTGTTTACTTGCACTCAGCATACCAGGCAATCCAGATCATTCTTTGTCTGTGACTTGTCTTCTGCATTAGCTGCTTTTTATGATCAGTTACAGTCAGCAGTGGGCAAATGGCCACCCTCCTCCTAGCTCTCCCCTAGCATGACTATACTGGGCTGCATCATCATGGTAGGGGAGGATGTACACTGCTCCTTCTTGGAGACACATCAGGGGGTACCCCACTATATAATTCCTCTGGCCAAGAGGCCTTTTGTTGCATGGACGATTGTGTTAATCTGCATTCCTCCTTTTTCAAACCACCATCACTCCAACAAATAAAATGGAATGCTTGATCTTGTGAGCTGCTAAGGATTTTCCTGGAAGGTGCAGCATGTTCTTAAATCTCATTGCCCTGAAATTAAATAAATGTGTGTCTGCAATGGCCTATGCAGTTATACTTGCCTTTTTAAAAATGTGTCCCTAGCAATAGTGCAAGTAATACAAAAGGAGTTAAGTGTGCTCAGCAAGTCAGTGAAGATTTTATTAGCTGATTTTTTTTTTCAGAAGGACAACACCAGTTGCCATTGAAGCCAATGGGATCTTCAGGTGCTCTGCACCTTTGAAAATCAGGATATAAGTTCTGAAATCTTAGTGTAGCATTTTAGTTTATACCACATAGCTCATTAGTGACAGGAGAACCATTTCAAACATTAGCAAAAATAAACTCAATAGCTCTACTTATCATATTACATTTCTTCTTGTCACTAAGGGTTAGGTTTTCAGAACAGAGAATTTTGTAGCATGATTTTTATTAATGATAATGGAAGTGGCTTGGCTGTCCCTGTGCAGAAAATTTCCCCCTGATGTATGCTTTGGGTAGTAGTTAGAGATGATGATAATCGAGTCTACAATTTATTTCACGTGTTACATTTTTATTATTTGCAAGGTGGCACACTACATTAGAGGAAAGCATAAATGCATACATTATTGAAGTGATAACCTCATATAATTTTATATTTTTCTTTAAATCATAGCATTTCCAAATTAAATAATCCTTTAATGTTCTTGAATTTTAAGGCTTTTAAAGAAATTGAAGGAAGTTCATTTCAAAGACTGCCAAATATTAGGAAACAGCTTAACGCTGTGGTTTATGCAGCACTTTCTGGTAGTCTGCAGAGAGCCGGCTGGTCATATGCATCCTTATTCAGCAAAGCAGTTATGCATGTGCTTCGCTTGAACTGGGGCCAGGGTGCTGATCTCTGTCACGCTCCTGAAAGCTAGAAGAAGCTAAATGTACACCATATAATTTCCAGATGTTGTGTTTCTATGTAAGGACTTGCCCTTGCTGTCATTAAGTATTGGTAAATTCTTTGAGGCAGGAATTACCTTTTGTTTTCACCTAACTTCCCACCTCTGCCACACCTGGGGCTGAGCTGCAGGTTGGTTGGTGAGGGCTGGGCATCTTCTCCCATCCTAGCAGCGGTGATGTACCCCAGGGTTCTTCCCTCCTCCTGCTGCAGCAGCTGCACGTTAGCTAGCTCACTCCCTTTTTTTGCCCCCCCCCCCCTTGCATTTAGCAGCTGTCTTCTCTCACAAACTGCAGCAATGCAGAAGACCCACTATTCTTTTCAGCCAGCCCCGGCAGGGTTATTCAGGACACCCCACCCCGGATTTTAACCATGAAGTGTATTTACCACGCTCAAGCTGTTCTGATCCCCGCCCCCAGAAGAAGGGACCTGCTATGCTGGTCCTTGGTTCTGTGCTGGTTCCATGGTAGCTCTTGGTAAACAGTCTCTCACCACTGCAATTCATCTCATGGCAGATGTACAGATGTGGTAGATTTGGTCAGGGAAGTTCTCCTGCCTTTCTTCAGCCAAGACGGTGAGCCCAGCATGCTGCACAATTGTCCACACCATGCACAAGTCCCAGCACATGCTTTCTGTTTTTACTGCACCTACCACAGTTAGGTCCTGGTCCCTGACGGGGGCTTTCATGTGCTATTGCAACACAAATAACGTTAAGGAAAGTTTTCTGAGAAGTGAAATGGGAGGTAGACTATGGGGTTGTGAACAGAAATGGACGTGCAGATAGAAGGGAGAGAGATGTGGGGCTTCACCCAGCAGAGGGGATGGCTAAGGAGCTGCAACCTAACGTGGGTGCCTCAGAGGGACCCATGAGTGGGAATACAGATGTAGTTGATCTGAACTGTGACGTGACGGTTGGTAGCCCTTTTAATCAGGGGTCTCAAACTCATGGCCCACGGCTTATCTCTGGTGGAGCAGTTGCACAGTCCAGCACAGGAGTACTGATGGGTTGAAGGATGGGGCTGTCTGTTCTCTTACCACAAGCAGCACCTCTTCCCACACCTACCCTGCCCCAGCCCCCATTGCATCCCATCTACCAGGGAGACAGCCTCAGGAATTACAGTGGGGGAGGGGGCTGGCATGGTGTAACAGCAGCAGTTGGGCTCCCTGGCACTCCCTGGGGCAGCGGTCAGCCATGGGGAAGCAGAGTGAAGTGTGCTGGCCAAGTGAGATCCACTTTCCTGCAACACCCGCCACATGGGGAATGGGGGAGGGGTTTGACAGCTGCTGCCATCCCACGCCAGACCCTTCCCCCCATAATCCCCAAGGCCACATCCCTGGGGACTGGGGTGCAATGGAGGAGGGGGCAAGGCCCCCAGCCCCAGGGCTAACTTGCCTGAGTACGCGCCGCTCCTTCAGTGCTCCCTGCCACCTTCTTGGTGCAGCTGCGTGGCTCTGACAGGGGTGAGCTCAGCCATCCCTCAGCTTTCTCGCTGGTTTAGTCTTCCCCAATGTGGGGCAGTTCCCTGCTCTGCAGCAGCTTTCACTTCCAGGGCTCCCTGGTGCAGCTGACTGCTGAGCAGCTCCGGAGGCTGCCCCTACGTAAACCAACAAAATTAAATTCGGTTGATCTAACGGTGAGCAACTGAATTTAGCTTTTTGTTTAAGTGGTGGCAGTGCTCGGAGCCACAAATGGCTCCTTAAAGAACTGCATGCAGCTCTGCAGCCACAGGTTGCCGACCCCTGCGCTAGACCTATTGTGTCTGGCTATGATCTCACTCAGGCCAGTTTTACAGTGGTGTAGGACCATTGGGTTTAATAGAATAACCCCAATTCCTGATAATACCAGTTTGAGTGATGGGAGAATCAGTCCAATTGTTTAGTTATTAGCTGATATTTACAGTAACAAAAGAGTAATGAGGTTAAAAGGATAATTTTTAAATGCAGCACATTGCCTCCTCTTGAGCACTCAAAAATGAAGATTTTTGTAGTGGGGTGGGATAAGAGACATCTCTTGATCTCACAGGCAAATTCATTTTCTTTACCACTAAAGGGTATGTCCTAGAAATGCCACTGAAAAAATAGTGTATTACTGTACAAGTATAATTATACTACTGTATAAATCATAGAATCATAGAACACTAGGACTGGAAGGGACCTCGAGAGGCCATCGAATCCAGCCTCCTGCCCCAGTGGCAGGACCAAGTAATATCTAAACCATCCCTGACAGACATCTATCTAACCTGTTCTTAAATATCTCCAGCGATGGAGATTCGACAACCTCCCTTGGCAATTTATTCCACTATTTGACTGCCCTGACAGTAAGGAACTCTTTCCTAATATCCAACCTAAACCTCCCTTGCTGCAGTTTAAGTCCATTGCCTCTTGTTCTATCCTCAGAGGCCAAGAAGAACAAATTCTCTCCTTCCTCCTTATGACTCTCTTTTAGATACCTGAAAACTGCTATGATGTCTCCCCTCAATCTTCTCTTTGCAAAACTAAACAAACCCAGTTCTTTCAACCTTTTTTCATAGGTCACATTCTCTAGACCTTTAATCATTCTTGTTGCTCTTCTCTGGACCCTCTCTAGTTTCTCCACATCTTTTTTGAACTGTGGTGCCCAGAACTGGACACAATACTCCAGCTGCGGCCTAACCAGCGCAGAGTAGAGAAGTCATTCTTCCGCTCATGTCTTGTTCACAACACACCTGTTAATGCATCCCAGAATCATGTTTGCTTTTTTTGCAACAACTGTTGACTCATATTTAGCTTGTGGTCCACTATAATCCCTAGATCTCTTTCTGCTGTAGTCGTTCCTAGACAGTCTCTCCTCATTCTGTATGTGTGAAACTGATTGTTCCTTCCTAAGTGGGGTACTTTACATTTGTCCTTATTAAACTTCATCCTGTTTACCTCAGACCATTTCTCCAATTTATCCAAATCATTTTGAATTATGACCCTATCTTCCAAAGCTGTTGCAACCCCTCCCAACTTGGTATCATCTGCAAACTTAATAAGCATACTTTCTATGCCAATATCTAAATCATTGATGAAGACATTGAACAGAACCGGTCCTAACACAGACCCCTGCGGAACCCCACTTTTTATACTTTTCCAGCAGGATTGAGAACCGTTAAGAACTACTCTCTGGGTACGGTTATCCAGCCAGTTATGCACCCACCTTGTAGTATCCTCATCTAAATTGCATTTGCCTAGTTTTTTTATAAGAATATCAAAGGGAGAATTACTCAGACTGTTGGAGAAATAGTGGGTCAAATTATTACAGTATATTTAGGCCTGACAGGATTCAAATATTTATATATAACTGACAAAAATTTTCAATTTTTGCAGCCTTTTTCTGTATTATGAATTTGTTTTCACACTTACACATTTGTGGATTTTAAGCACTTTCAACTTTTAAAAATTAATTTAAATTTTCATAGCTTTGAAAAATTATGAGGGGCAAACAACAATAATTAATGACAGTAGTGATTGAGATTCAGAAAGAAAGCTTTACAGTCCCTAAGACAGTCATCACATATCAAAATATACAAACTAAATAGGCCCAAATCCATTTCTAATAACTTCACAAGCAAAAATGTTCTTACTATGCCTTTATGTAAATTCTGATAATTACTGATGGAAATATTTGTCTTTAGGTTTTGTGTGTGTGTGAGAGAGATTAAATGGATTTTTCTTATTTACTAATAAAAACATAACCTTCTATGCCTAAATATGTTCCCAAGAAAAGATTTCTTACTTTAAATCACATATACCAACAGGGACTGACCCTAGAGCATTTATGCCTTGTTAAATATGTTGTGTGTATAAGCCACCTGTCATGCACCCCCAGTACTATACATGACAGTGATCACTACATTCATCTAGTGGCAGCAATGGATCATAAAGCACCATCACAGTGTATCAGATAGATACATAGGCTCTCTCTGGAGCATTGCACACAGTGTCTTCTTCGTTTTTATTCTGTTTGAAAACAGATACAATGTTATGAAAAATTAGCAGCAGAGAAGCATAACGAGCTATTGAAGAGTATAACTCAAAATAACTGCCTGCAAATTTGTCTGTAACAATCACATACACACAAAAACATTTCCCCAGGCATAGAGAGTTAATGAAATACCTGTGACAGCCCAGTTTCTCATTCTCTGTCCCCTCTTCCCCAAAGCCCAGCTGGGAGGTGTCCCCCAATCCATACACCTAAACCCCTACCCACAGGTGCCCAGCCCAGTCTCCCGAAACCTATCCCTCTTGCACAGAACCCAGCTGTGCCCTGCCCCCTGGCACTCACAGCCACAGAGCCCTTCCAGGTGAGACTCCTGTCCCTGCCCCCACCAGTCCAGGTACCAACACCTGCTCTCCCTTAGAGACCAGGGACCCAGAGAGAGAAGCAGCCTGATGTTAGCTCCAGGCTTGCATGGAATTTCCTTCACACTGTCACCTTTCTCCTATAGGACGGACGGGAACTGCAGCCAGCTGCCAGAAGTGCAGGGTGTTTCAAAGTTACCCTGCTATTGCTTGGGCTTTATTTTTTTTTCTGCTATTGGATGTGCCTCAGTGGCATCCCTTTTTATCTTTCAGTTAATGATTTCTTTCCAAAGGTGAAATGTGCCAAGGCAACTCCACAACAGACTTAGACTTCAAGGCCAGGAGGGACCATCATGATCATCTAGTCTGACCTGCTATATGTCACAGGCCACAGAACCTCACCCACCAACTCCTGTAATAGGCCGTAATGACTTGCTGAGTTACAGCAAACACCCGATATGCATGATTCTGACTTGTTCTTAACTTGCATTAGTGCGAGTAAAGCGCAAGTTGAAATCCTCTCCCCAGCTCCCTGCTCCAGGCCCCGGCTACCCAAGTGGGGGAAGCCAGGGAGAAACCACGCCCAGCTCCCAGAGTGGCAGGAAGCCCGGGGGGGACAGGAGGAGCTGCCACCTGGTTCTTGGCTTCCTGCCACTCTGGGAACCAGGAAACTGACCAGCACTGGTCATCCATTCAGGCCTGCTGACAGGGGAGGCAAAGGGGACAGTTGCGCCAGGGCCCAGCAATTCAAAAGGGTTGGGGACTTCTGGCCACTGCCCCTACTGCGGGAGTGGTGGCAGCCTAAGCGCTGGGCTCTTTAAATCACTCCTGGAGCTCTGTGCAGTATGCCTGGGGCAACTGTGAGGGCGGTGCTGGCGCAGTGCTGAGGGCTGGTTTCCACAGCCCCCTCCCTTCCAGCTGAGGTCCTGTCCCTTCCAGGAGCACAGACCTGCCCACCCCACACACACACTAGGGACCCAGAAAGTCTGTCAGCACCCCCCTTCACCATCCATTAGGATACAGTGCAAGCGGAGAAGTACTGACAGAACGAGACTCATAGCAGGATGTAGGTGGCTGTCTTCCACTTTACGTATCTACATCCCAGCATCCGGTCACAGTGGAATTCACAGCATCCCTGCATAGCTGCCTCCACATCCTGTAAACACCTCAACTCACTCAAGCCTGATATTTTTTTTCAGGAAATTTTGCTAGGGGCCTGTGTTTCTGCCTGTGAATATACTCACTGCAGCCTCTAAGCAATGAACTACAAGCAAGATCCAGGAAATGGGAGGAGTTTCCTCCTAACCTAACCTTTCTCCCAATGGCTGGGTTGTGGGCTGTTCAGATGTGGGACTCGGGCCGTGGCTACATTAGCATTCCCCTTTTGAAAGGGAGATGCTAATGAGGCACTTTCATGCACATGCAGCACCTCGTTAGCATAATGGCAGCCATGTGCATTTCAAAAGTGCCGCTTTTGAAACGCACACCGCCCCTTCTTCCCAAAACCAAATGCACCAAAACCACTTGCAGGACCCAGGAAACTGACATACTCAACTGAGTTGCAACCACTCATGAACCATTAGTAAGGAGGCATCAGACAATCTCCCTCAGCTCTCCAGCCGTGCACCCCCGAACTGGACTGCTGAGCACTGATGGCAAGCCTGCCCAGTGCATGTTCGTTGCCTAATTCCTGCCTCTGACAAAAGGATATTGCATGTGCAACAGCCCTTGTGAACCTGAACTGAGACTCGCCAAACAACCACAAAGCAGTGTTCTAAGTAAAACATAAAAAAAACAATGTGTTAACGCCAGAAAGATCAATTTTAAGAGGTTGAAAGTAGCTGGGCTAGAGATCAAAGCTGGTTACTTAAAAATAAACATAAGAAAACTATCTGAATTCTAACATTCTCAGATGAAGCAGGATTTGAATCAAAGCAACCTCACCCTAATACATGGCAGCACCATCCCTATATGCATGTGGGGCCTGGGACAAGCCCTACCCTCCGCCCTACCCTGCTCCCATCCCACCCCTGCTCTGTTCCCAGCCTGCCACCACTCCCCTATGCCCTGTCCCTGCCTATTCCCATCCCTGCTCCAACCGCCCCCTCATCTCCTTTGCACCCCTTCCTCAAAAATCCCCTCCCCTGAATGATGTGACCTAGGGATGATTACTGTTGGGGTGCAGGGGGTGGGGAAGTTGGAGCTGTCAGGAAGGATTGAGTTTTATCGCAGCTTCAGGAAGTGGAGTGATCTGGCCCCAACCAGCTGGGCTCTCCCAGCCCTGCTTCCAGACACATCGCCTGAGGGGAGTGGGCAGGGCACTTTTTCCCACAGCTTCCACTGCTGCTGGGGAGTGTGGTGAAGTGAGGCAGGCCCCACCGCTGCTGCTGCTATCAGGAACCCTGGTAATCCTCCAAGCTGCCCTGGGCATTGGAGGGGCTGCCAAAATGTAGGCCCAGTGCAGCCATCCCGAGCTGTCCTACGAATGGGACAGCTCTGACAAATGGTATATGGAGCTTACAGGTCCTCAGTACACAGACTGGATTCCTTGCCAGTCTGGGACCATTCTTTCCCATGCCAAAGTCTTTGTCCTCCCTGGGTTAAGGTGAGAGAGAGAGGCCATATAACATCAATCTCCTTGTTTTATACTTTCTTCCAGCTGACAGGTGGTCCAGGCAGTCTCCATTGATCAAGCAGTTTCCAACACATATATGCCTTCTCTAAGGAATCTCTGGGCTAGTGCATTGTGGGGTTGAATGAGCTGTTAATGAGTGTCTGCAAGAGATGGCTAATCCTGTGTTGTAACTGAAGGACTGTGGTGGTTCCCAACCTCACAGCCTATTGCAGTACTTCACATATAATGACATATAAGCCTGTTGCAGTGCATACAGCCTATTGCAGCAACAGGTATTGCAGTACTTCACATATAATGCAACAGGATATTAATCTCAGAGGGGTAGCTGTGTTGGTCTGTAGCTTCACAAATATCTAGCAGTCCTGTGGCACCGAAGAGACTAACACCTTTATTAGGTCATGAGTTTCAAGAGCTTGTTATTTGTCAGGTTATTAATGTTCAGCTGGCCAAGACTTCAAAAGGTACACCACAAAAAGTGTTCCCTCTAATTTTTTCCATCCACAGTGGAATACGTTTTATGTGCACCAAGGTATGCATTGGATGTGCAACACCAAAATGAACACACACTGCCCTCTGTGGGTGGCTGTGGGTGCTCTGTTAATCAGTTGGGTGGCACCTGAATCTCTTCTGAGTCCATGTGCTCAGCTTGCAAGGAACACTGCTCATAAAACACACTTTGTATAATGTATTATAAGACAATGGTGAATGGAGGGGTTCTAGGTATCTACTTTGAGCTACAGAGTGTCTGAGAGTTTGCAGCTGAGACTCCCAAGCAAAGATGGTTGTACCCCCTACAGGCCAGATTTAGAGAGCTCTCTGATGGGGGAGCAGGGCTCAGCATCTTCCTATGGGTGCCTTAGGCAAGGAGTTATGTAAGGTGATTCAGGCTTCTTGTGAATGCCATATGAAGGTATCTGTCTCCCATTCATTGTATAGGCAGCCGAAGTGCCTAACCTAGGATTTGTGAATCAGAAGAAGTGGGTCTGCCCCATGAAAGCTCATCACTAAATAAATTATTTTGTTAGTCTTTAAAGTGCTACTTGATGGCTTTTTTGTTTTGATATACTGCAGCTAGTAATTAGTATAAAGAATTCAAACATAGGAGATTTGGTGATCATATGTCAGCCACATTAAAACCCCTGGACTGCATGCAGTGTTTGAGCACGAGTAATTATAAAACTGCTAATGAGCTATAGAAGTTCATTGAAATAAATGTGACACATCATAGGATACTCTGCTTAACTTTTTCCTAATTCAGTGGGGTGAAGGGCAGGAACTGACTTGTGGTGACCCCATTTTAACATTCAGAGTAAACTTCATTTTAATAGCCTTCATTGCATTAGCAAGTGGGAAAGCAGGGAAAGAAGAAAGAGTGGGTGTTTACCTGTGAAGTTTCTCAGACTTCTGAGATCTTTTAATTAGTATAACTAGTTTAGTAGTAAACTAAATTGCTAGCAGCCTTATTGAACGGGTGTTCTTTGTCTTACTAGAGCAAACCTGGAGTCCAGTCCTGTTTCCACTGAAGTGAATG
Source organism: Carettochelys insculpta (assembly GCF_033958435.1). Taxonomy (NCBI): domain Eukaryota; kingdom Metazoa; phylum Chordata; order Testudines; family Carettochelyidae; genus Carettochelys; species Carettochelys insculpta. Next base: position 180,284,096 of record NC_134138.1, read on the forward strand.
AGCTTGATTCTCTTCCCACTTACACTTGTGTTGAATTCAATGGAGCTAATAAGAATGAGAGGACAGGGTGTGATGCGTTTTGTTATTGAATTCAATAGGAGCAGAAGCAGTCCTTAAAATGTGGGATTGTACTGGTTGGCTTCGCTGGGAGTGAACAATGGTGGCTGTTTTGGAAGAAGGTAGTTATGGGTTGAATGCTGTGTAAAAGAGTGTTTAAAGAAAAAAGTCTGTTATAACGAGTACAGAATATTTTAATGAGTTTTTTTCAATCCCGTGGGAACTTTAAAGAGATATTTTGGTAATATCAGGTAGGAATAAACTTTCCTGGTATGTTGCTAAATTTCATTAAGATTTTTTTTTTAAATAAAAGTATATAGTAGTGAACAAACTTACTTGTAAATCCCTTGGGAAAATACATTGACCTCAGAGAAGGTTACAAAATGCTGTAGTCCCTGTTTAATTTCAAAACTAACTTCAGCCTCATCTATGGGACAGTAACCATTATTTTCATACTTCTGTCTTGCCTTTTCATCTGTTATCTTATGAGTGTTTGTATTTACAAGATTTTAATAATGAAGAAAACTATCTTTCAAAACACTTGACAAAATACCATTATAGCATGCTGTTCCATTCTATGCTTGAAAATAATGTTCTTTAGTGAAAAGAGATTTTAGAAGAGAGGCTTTTAGGAATTTAAACTCTAACGGATATTACAAAACCCTGGAAAATGAATGTGTGTGTGTCAAAGTTGTTTCTGAGGCTGCTTACCCCATAACCTCAGCCATGCAGGACCCAACGCCATCAACAGCCTCAGAAAGAACTCTTGACATTGTCATCCAAGAGGCTGACAAAGGAGGTTCTGTTGTCATCGTAAATAGGATAGACTACCAAAAGGAGGATACCAAGAAACTCTCCAATACCACATGCTACAAGCCACTGTCCCAGGATCCTGCTGAGGAATACACAAAGACACTACAGCATCTGCTCAAGACCCTCCCTATAAAAACATAGGAACATATCTACACACACACACCCCTAGAACCCCAACCAGGTTGATTCTACCTATGCCCAAGATCCATAAACCTGGGAATCCCGGACACCCCATCATCACAGGCATTTGCATTCACTACAGAATTGTCTGTACTCTCTACTCAGACCCTATGCTACCAGCGCTACCAGCTTTCTTCAAGATACCACAGACTTCCTTAGGAAATTAAAATTCATTGGTGACTCCTGAAAACACCATCCTGGCCACCATGGATATAGAGGCCCTTTACACCAATATCCTGCACGAAGATGTACTTCAAGCTGTTAGGAACATTATTCCTGATGAGACTGAGACAAATGGTGGCAGAGCTTTGTGACTCTGTCCTCACCCATAACAATTTTAGATTTGAGGACGATTTATACCTTCAAATCAGTGGCAGCACTATGGGTACCCGCATGGCCCCGCAGTATGCCAACATTTTTATGGCTGACCTGGAACAGCTCTTCCTCAGTTCTCATCTCCTAGTGCCCCTTCTCTACTTGTGCTATGTTGATGACATCACCTGGACCCATGGGAAAGAGGCTCTTAAAGAGTCCCACCGTGATTTCAACAATTTCTACCCCACTGTCAAACTCAGCCTGGACCAGTCCACACAAGAGAGCCACTTCCTGGTCACTACTGTGTAAATAAATGATGGTCACATAAATACCACCCTATAGTGAAAACCCACGGACTGCTGTGCTTACCTACACGCCTCCAGCTTCCATCCAGGGCACACTACATGATCCATTGTATACAGCCAGGCGCTAAGGTACAACTGCATTTGCTCCAGTCCCTCAGACAGAGAAACATCTTACCTTTACCAAGCTTTTCTGAAGATACAATACCCACCTAAGGAAGTGAAGAAACAGATTGACAGAGCCAGGTGTGTACCAAGAAGCCACCTGCTACAAGACAGGCCTAACAAGGAAAACAAGAGACCACCACTGGCTATCACATACAGACCCCCAGCTAAAGCCTCTCCAGTGCATCAGTGATCTGCAACCCATCCTGGACAATGATCCTTCACTCACCTACAGACAATCTGCCAACTTTGAACAAATTCTCACCAGCAACTATAGATCACAACACAGTAATTCTAAACCTGAAAACAGTCTCTGCAACAAACCTCACTGCCAACTCTGCTCACATATCTACACCAGCAAAATCACCACAATATTTATCAACCACACGATCAGGGGCTCTTTCACCTGCACATCTATTGATATAATATATGCCATCATGTACCAGCACTGCCCTACTGCAATTTACATTGGCCAAACTGGACAGTCTCTACATGAAAGACAAAGTGGACATAAATCTCACATCAGGAACGGTAACATACAAAAACCTGCAGGAGAACACTTCAGTCTCCCTGGACACTCAGTAACAGATTTAAAAGTAACAGTCCTACAAAAAAATTTCAAAAATAAAGTGCAAAGAGAAATTTCAGAGCTGCAATTCATTTGCAAATTTGACTCCACCAACCAAGGACTGGACAGAGACTGGGAGTGGTTGGCCGTTACAAAAGCAGTTTCTTGGCTCTTGATGTTCACACCTCCACATTAGCAACTGACAATGGGCCACATCCCCCCTGACTGAACTGACTTGATTTCTCCTCACTTGATGTTCACAACTCCACATTCACTGCCGATAAGGGGCCACATCCACCCTGACTGAACAGACTTTGTCAGCTCTGGCCCTCCCCTTTACTGAGACTCCCTCTTAAATCCTCCTCTGAACCCCCCACCCCACCCCACTCATTCATCTGGCAAAGTGGGTCTTTCCCACAAAAGCTTATGCTCCAAAATATCTGTTACTCTATAAGGTGCCACAGGACTTCTTGTAGTTTTAATAGTGTCCTTCTGTCCATTACCCTGCTACAAGGAACTAACCAAATTTTCCTTATTAAGCATACTTCTAGTGTACTAAATTGATTTTCATGTAACTTCTATTTGATTAGCTAGTTTTCTGTATGTGTGTATGCGTGCAATGCATGGAACTCATTCCTGAGTGCTAAACTGGGCAACCAATTATCTTTTGTGGCTACCAGCCCAGAAAGCCTCTAAAGGCTATATGGTATTTGAAGGTGCAGAGGACTAGTTCAGATCTTTTGGGGGAGATTTAAAACTTTAGGCTGGCAAACACAACATAGGTCATACTTAGGCCTTTTGTTGTGGCTCCTCTCCCACCATGACATATTTTAGCCAATGTGAGCAGAGATGTTGTACTGGATTCTGCTTACTTACAATGCCTTGTATCATGCTGATAAAAGAACAAGTTCTGCTGAATGTTTGACTCCCTACGAGACTAGATGCTATGGTACAATGAATTTGTTTTTTAAGCTGTTTTGTTGTTGGCACTGAATTTATATAATAAAAGATGTTTAGAGCAAATCTTTTTGAAAATATGCATACGCTGTTCTTTTCTGAACTCTGTTTGGGGAGTTGCACGTGTCCATAAAAATGTAGGGTTTTGGGCGGGTTTGATTGTTTTTAATGTTTTACCCCTTAGTATAGGGACGGTATCTGTTTATTGCCATCTTGTCGGTGTTAAAATATGGGCTTACTGACTTAAAACAGTAGACCTCTGAGTTATTCGAAGGTTGTGTTGCTGGGCATGCTCACATAACTAAAATTCCATGCAAGTTGGGACGAGCTGGGAATCAGGCCTGGCCCCAGCTCCCCTGTGCTTGTGGGAGTCAGGAAACTGACTAGCACTAGTGCGCTGCTCAGTTTCCCTGCTCCCAGAGTGGCAGGGAGCTGGGAACCAGGTGGCAGTCTGGCTCCCAGCTTGGAAACTGACCAACACATCACTGGTCAGTTTCCCAGCTCCTGTCAAGGGCAGCAGCTAAGAGTCAGGCTCCTGGCTGCTGCCCTTGACTAGGGTGACCGTATCTCCCTATCCCAAATATCGGACTGGGAGGTGTGGGGGGAGGGGCAGTTCTTCTGGACTGCACCAAGCCCCAGGGAGCTGGTGCTTCTCACCCAGAGCCCCAGGAGAGTGGCAGCCCCTGGGTGCTCCCTGCCTGGAGCCCCCGAGGGCCTAAATAAGGGACAATTCATCCCTTTAAAAAAAATTAGTCAGGATGCCTTTTTGGTGTGCCAAATATGGGACTGTCCCACCAAATACTGGATGGTTGGTCACCTTACCCGTGACAGGAGCTGGGAAACTTACCAGCACAGCAGCTGGTCAGGGAGCTGGCGCCTGGCGGCCCGGAGACAAACACCAGCTCCCCACCACTCAAAGTCACATTAACGCGAGATACATGCAAGTCAATTGTGCGTATCTTGGAGTTCTACTGTATTACCTTTGGATGTAGACTGCTTTCTTTTCCCCTCTTGGAGAGAGGAATATCTTCACACTTTTTTTTAAGAAAATAGATGTTGTAATTTTTGTTTTACTGTTCACTGCTTTTCTTTCAGCTTCTTGCCTGATTACATCAGTGGTGACTTTGATTCCATTAAGCCTGAAGTCAAGGAGTATTACAAGATCAAGGTAAACTAAATTGTTTTAATGTGTTTGCATTTGTTTTTGTTAAAGCACTATGGGACCTAGTCAATTAGTGAGAAATCCTTAGCATCTCCTGTGAATTACTTAGCATCCATAGTTCCTTTTGGTGTCTGAGATTTTTGTCCAGACCTTATGTTATATGTGAATGGCAATATAGAATTTAATAAATAAAAAGTATAGAAAAAACAAAGTGATATTGAAGCAGTGGGTTTGCATTTGAGAATTTACAGCATAACCTCAATAGGTTAGAGATATGTAGGGATTTTCCTGCACGAAACTATTGTGTACTTTCTAAAACTGAGTTTGAAAGACTTTTTTCCCCCTTAACTAAGGTTAGGAAGTAAAGTATCTACATATCAGCATGGTGGCACCCACAAACTATTTCAGAAATGTGATTTTTTTATATGATGCAATTTTTTGTCCTTTTAGTAACAAATAGCATATAAAGACTTTTTTTGCTGTTCCTTTCTTGATCACACAATGACACGGTGAACCAAGTGCTTACTAGCTCTATGTTTGCCCAGTGCAGCCTTTCATGGGACTTCCGGATGGATCCCTGCATATGTTCATTTGTACCTAATGCAGCCAGTACATGTTCCACTAACACAATTTTAACATTCCTCCTCTTTTTAAATAAAATCTTCTATTGATTAAATTCCCCTTTCTGATGATTTACCACGTTTAAAATCACTATTCTTAAAATTACTATGCATAGCCTGAGAAAGTGTTACATGCAGTCCAATAAAAGACTGTCTATACTAGCCATAGAGGAAGACCACTGATACGTGATTTTTAGCTATGCCAATTCCGGAGGTAAAATCAACTTAGTAGTGGTCAACTTTAATGTCTGTTTATGCAGAAGAAGGTCAGTGGGAGCATTTCTCCTGTTCGCCTTCCTTAATCCTGACTTTGACCCCCAGAAAGTGCCATTGTGTACAAAACAAAACCTTGGAAGATCAGCCTCAAGTGGGTTGATCTTTTGCGGCAGTGTACACCTGCCTCACTTTATCTGTGACTTTGTGCTCTGAGTCTTGCCCCTTATGCCTCAAGAAATTCAGTAACTTCAGAATTTTCAGAACTGTGCGGCTTATAGGCACAGTCAGCACTAGTTACACATATGCTACAGGGCTGCTTCTTCCTCATAAGGTGGGTAACAGCCTCCCTGACACACGGATTGGATATTTTTTCTTTGGATTACAACTGTGTAGGGTGAATGTACGCAAGGACGCTCCTACTGAGACTGAAATAGAAAGTAGCTAATGGCCCAATTCCCTTCTGGTAGTTCAACTGTAGTATGCAGCCACTATAGATCCAATTCAAGTCCTTGCTTAAGGCACAATGGATTGTAAAGTGCTTTGTTGGCATTCACTGTCTTCTGATCTGAGAGCTCGCATCTGATCAAGAGTTTCCATGTGCCTTATACCTAAGATCTGAAGTTTCCATCTAGCAGTTTGTGATTCTGATCCAGATTCAACTACTAAATTGGTTCCTAGGACCTCATGATTATGTGGTTAATGTTTGCAAAATCAGTTTGGTTTTTTTTTAAATGTTTGCTACCTATTAATGTTTCTGACTCATTTTGCTGATAACTGCTAATTTCACAGTGCAGTGGGAAGCCAGGCTTGAAAACTGCTACCACAGAGAACATTCAACTTAATATCTGGATTAAGTCTTAATAATGGTGCTGTAAATTATACATTGGTACGTGGGCATAGTTTATATGCCAGAGGTTTAAGAAAGGAGCTGCTGTAATTAGGGGCTGGTTTGGTGAGAAAGAACTAGTAAGACAGTGTTAGAATGCGTACGCTAAAATCAGGGGATGTCACACCTTTTACAGCAGTTCCTCTTCCTAATAAAACATTCCTTTTATCAGATAAATAGTATCAATTTGTTAGCGTGTACCTTATATCACCCTTTTGAGTTAGGTCTAGCAAGTGGCCTAAAAGACAATAAGAAGAGATTCTTTATGCACACAAGGAGCAATGAAAGACACAGGCAAATGTAGAAGGGGTGCTTGACAGGTTCCGGCTCCCAGAATTGCTCCTCCCCTTCTGGGTCAGTGGGCGGCCATCCCACCCCACTGCCATGAATATCCAAAACAACCTCCAAACCCCTAGTTCGGGGGTGGGGGGGTCCCACCTTGCATCAGGTAGGTGAGAGGCAAGTGTTCAAAGCCCCCTGCCTTACCTCAGGCAGGGGCTGGGGAAATTAGCTCAAATCTTGGCCTAGCCTGAGGTCTGGGCAACAGCAAGTCCACAGTCTTTAGGAGGCCCCTGGCCCTAGCTCAGGGCAGGGCGGCAAGCCCAAGAAAGCCCAAGCTCAGGAGCAAGGTGGGGCTGGCCCAGGCCCTGGTGCAAGGCAGGGTAACAATACCACAGTCTTAGGTGGCCCCTGGCCCTAGCTCAGGGAAGGGTGGCATGCATCAAAAGGAGCTCAGGCCCTGGAGCAGGTTAGGGCAGGCCCAGGGCCTAACTCAGGGCAACACACATCCAGAAGAGCTCTTGCCCTGGAGCAAAGTGGGGCAAGCCCAGGCCCTGACTCAGGGCAGAGGAACCAAACCAACAGTCTTTAGGTGGCCCCTGGCCCTAGCTCAGGGTGGGGCAGCACACTTCAAATGGAGCCCAAGCCCTGGAGCAAGGCAGGGCTGCAAACAACAGTCCCACGGGCTGCCCAGGCCATAGCTCAGGGCAGAGCAGCAAACAACAGTTCCTCTGCCCGTGCTGGCAGAGAGGTGGGAGACTGCCACCTGGCAAGTGGGGCAGGGGGACACAGGCCCACCTGCTGCACTGCATGCTGGCCCAGGTTGCAGTAGTACCACCTGCTGCATGGGTCAGCAGGGAATCCAGACTACAACACACTGACCCACAGACCTTTAATGGTCCTTTCTATCCCCTGGGCCACTCCCAGTTTCCCCCAGCACATACCCTGAAGTCCATCTGATGTCTCAGGGTTCACAGGGTTGCAGGTCCAGCTGGGGTCCAGGTGGCCCAAGTTCAGGCCTATGTGGCCTACTGAGGCTGCCACCTTAGGCGGGCTCGCAGTGCAGGCTGGGGTGGGGTGGGGTGGGGTGAGGATGCTGTGATCAGTCCTCTGGGTCTGGCTGGTCTTTTCCAGGTCACAGGTTCAGCAAGGGCAGCCCAGCCCAGGCCTTGGCCTCCCTCAGCTGGTCCTCCACCTCTAGAGGCTCTTCCCTTCTGGGTAGTGGGGTGGCAAGCACTTTGGAGGACAGGAGTAAAACTTAAAAATCTTCGAAGTGTAAAATTGGTCTGAAATTAAAATGATTGAAATTCAGGAAAAGTGTGAAATAATTTAGGGGAAAAAATCACATGTACATCTATAAAACGGGAAGTGACAGATTAGGTAGCATTAATGCTGCAAGCAATTTGGGGGTTAGTGAATCACAAATTGTTAAGTATATGCAGTGTGGTGAAGTTGCAAAAAGGCAACCTAATTCTGGGCTGCAGTTAAAGGAGTGTCATGTGTAAGACCTGGCAGGTAACCATACTATTCTACCATGTCCAATTCTGGTTGTTACATTTTAGGAAAGGTGAGTATAAAATGGAGAGAATCCACAAGAGACCAAAAAAAATTACTTTAAAAATAGGCATGTTTAGTCATGAGAAAAGAAAATGGAGTTGAGGACCTTGTAACAGTTCACAAATATATTAAGGCTTTTATCAAAAGGACTGATCAAGTATCTTTCATGTTCTCTGAAGATAAGGCAAGAAATAATGGGCTTAGTGTCTAACCCAACTCTCCCTTGCTGCACACTAGGAAAACCTTTATAATGGTAGTTAAACTCTGGAATAGGCTTCTAAGGGAGGTGATGAGCTCCTCATTATTGGCAGTTTTTAAGAACTGTTTGGATATGCACTTGTCAGGAATAGTCTAAGGCTACAGGTATGCTAGCAAGTTTTGCTGGCAAAACCCCAGTTTTGTCGGCAAAACTCGTGGAATGTGTACATACAAAATGGGATTTTTCAACAGTATCTTGACAAAACACAGGACTTTTGCCAGCTGTGTTTTGCCTCAAATCTTTGAGGCATAACGCTGCTGTCGACAGACTCTGTCAACACAGCAGCTGTGTAAGCATTCCCAGGGGCCTCTGTCAACAAGCCCTGTTTCCTCTGCTTCTGGGTGCCTGTTTTGTTGAGAAGGCAGCCGGGCAATCCAGCCACTCTGTCGACAGAGTGGAGCGCTCTTCTGATTTGCTTTTGTGTGTAGCTACACTCTGTCAACAGAAGTTTTGTCACAAAATCTCTTGCACCAGTGACTTCTGTTGACAGAGTGCTGCAGTGTAACCATAGCCTAAATGTATTAGCATCCTGCATCGTCACAGGGTTTTCTGGATTTGATGACCTCTCACAATCCCTTTGGACCCTACATTCCTGATACTGTGACTTTGTCCACTTTGAATTTGGTCCTATGCATCATTCAACTCTGAAAAGTGTCTAAGCTCATAACTTTGTATTTGTGATGTAAAGATAAAAAGTGATTTAATGTGATTGTGCAATTGTAACTGAGAGCATAATCTAACTTGAAGAATCTGTATACTTGGTGGTAATACATGAACCAGAAGAAGACAGAGTTTGATTTGAGATCCTCATGAGGGTGTATGTTTGACTGGAGGAAAATAAAACTGAAATAATTTGGGCTGAAATTCGGATGGTAAACATAGAAGTAAAAGTATAAAATTCTTGGGGGTGAGGAAGAGAATAAGATTTGGCTAGTACTCAGCATTGTTGTCTCTTTCTGTAGCATTTGGCTAGCAAAGTATCAACAGTCACTCGCTCAGTTCTTCTTGTAACATCATTTGTTTACAACCTGTAAAATTGGGTACACCTGTGAAGCAGTTAAAAAAGGATGCCTGCTCAAATGCATTAGGACATGTGATAAAGATAGGCAGAGTTTCATTTTTAAAGCAATGGAGCTCAACTGATTTGACATGGATGAAACTGGACAGAATTGTACCGACTAATGATCTGCTCTCCTATATGCACTTCACATCTCTCCCTGTTCCTCCTCCCCTTCCACCACTTCCATTTTTTGGTTTGGTTTAGCTCGGCTGCTACAGCATAGAATAAGAAACAGGAGTAAATAAGGTATGAAGATGTAGACAGTATGAATATTCCATTTAATGATGTATGAGGAAACTAATTGGCCAGTGGAAAAACAGGAACTTTTGTTGCTCAGCACTGATTGATTGAAATTGTGAAAAGTCCACACCCTAGTACAGTTATAACTGCCCTAATCCCTGGTATATGTAAATGGGAGAGTTTCTCCCATCAACGTGCTTATAGTCTCTCACACAGGTAAATTAACTGTGCTGATGGGGATGGGTAATGTCCAGCTCACAGAGCATTTCAGGGAAAACTACACAAGCACAGCTGCACTGCTGTGCTGGTTTCAAGTGTAGACATGCCCAGGGAAATCTGTGGTTTCACATGGAGCAGAGTTGGATCGGTATCTGAATGCTTCTGAAAAATCCCACCCTATCCACTCACCAGACTCTAAGTGATAGAAAAGTTTATATGATATTTAATTACGTAGCATACGTGCCTGATCTGTTTGCTAGATAAGGGGCAAATTTTGTTCAAATATTTGAAGGCACCAGTCTGAAACAAATCATGTCATTTAGCTAATTTACATCAGCAAATAGTAAAAGTAATTTTGTTCATATTTGTGCAACTGAAGCTGCATTTCTCTGATTTTATAAATGTATTTTATAGCTCGTTTCATTTCCACTTGCACATTAAATGAGTGCCAAACCCTACCTTTTTTAAAGCAGCACTGATTCACCAAGAGAAATACGTTATTTTTAAAGTGTCCAAATAAGAGGAGTTATTGAAAGCTTAAATGTTGTATTAATCACATGATAAATTACACTCATTTGCAAGTAGTTGTGTCATCGTGTGTATCCTCCTGCTGGGGAAGAGGAAGCATTGAAGCCCATATGTAAAGTGGTGTGACCTACAAATATTAAAGCAGTGGTCGAGCAGTATTGAGCCAAGACAGCCACATCCCTCAGAAGCTGCTGGGCACGGTCTGTATGGAGGACCTGCTTAATAGGGAGCTCTGACGATCAGGTGTAGGGAGAAAGAAGTAAGTGGTAGCAAGAAGGGGTGAGCCGATGGTCTGAATTACTGAGACTGTGGAAGGGAAAGAGTGGGGCCACACACCAAAGTGAAGGAGGAACAGAGAATAGGAGGAGGGTCTAGAAAGGAAGTCACAAGAGGCTGACCCAGCTGTTCCCTCCCTCTGCTTGAGCCTTGGGCTGGGACCAGCTGGAGGGGGAAGGGCAAGGTCTTCTTACCCTTCCCTCCTCCTCTGGCTGCCTGAGATCCCTAAGGGCTGAAGGAAAGGTGATAAACAGACTTGACCACCGTCCCTTGATCCCTAACTGCCCGCAAGCATTGTCCAAGACTTAAAAGAGCTGTTTGATTGTGGCCTGACCCAGACGGTTGCTGGCCCCTGAATGAAGTCTGCTACGAAGCAGAGAACATCGGCAACCTAGAAGAAGGAAAGCAAGCTAAAGATTAATTTAAAATCAGTTATGGACATAAAGCAGCCGCCACTGTCCGCTCATCACCAGCTGCAAGTCTAGCAGCAGCAACAGTTTATCAGGGAACTAGCCTCACAGCAGAAAGATCAACAACTGCTGCATCAGGTGGTCATGCTTTGTCAGACCAGGGTTCACTGGAGAACGTGGAAACAGCCCAAAAATGGGGCAGCAGGATGACTAGGAGGCATTCTGCTAATCTATGAATGAGTTGCAATAGTGGCTTGCTGGCCTGCAGAGAACTGGCACCCTACTTGTCAGGAATGGCCCAGGAAGAGTACCAGAGTCTCAATATGATGACTGCAAAAAATTATCCAAGAGGATCCTAGTTGCCTTTGCTGGTCGCATAACTCAATGGAAATTTCGATTTCTGTAGGAAAGATATGGCACAATCATGCTTGGGGGCCCAGCACCTAGAGAACACTTATGGCTGCGTCTCTAGATCAGCAAAAAGACAGGAGCCCAGGTAGCCAAAAGAACTGCTGACTGTTCTAGGGTACAGATTCTCCCAGTTGGAGGATGGAGTTGACTGACGTGTCACCATCCCAAAAACCTCACTGTGAGATGAGAATCAGCACCTGCATCCCAGGAATACCCTAGGAAAATACTATGCCTGGTAGATTCCATACTCTGTGGGGAACACTTAGTTAACAGAGAATACCCGGCTGAGTAACATTATTTTACTGGCTACGTATCTACCATGAGGTACAAAATTACTTTACCTCCTATCTGGAATGGCAGTGGGCAAGTCAAGGGAACCTCATTAGTACCATTCCTTTTAGTAGGGACTCTCTTTAACAGGCTTAGCATGGGCCCAATGGGCTACCTGTAAAGGCTGCAGCTGGATTCCAACATGTAAGTCATATACTGGACTATGCCACCAAGGCAATTCTGCTTCACCTTATGAAGGCAACGGCCCTTGCCATGGAGCTCAGGGGAGTGTTTGCCTGAATAGAAATCTCAGGGGAGATCACAGATCAGAACACCAACTTTATGCCCCATTTCACAAAGGAATTGCATAGCCTGTGACAAGGGCCTGTTCAACTTACGGGAGACAGCTAAGGGGAATACTAGACCTCCTTTAAGAGAAACAAAGTTCCAAGGTCACAAATTTGGTAGAATGTGGGCTGAGGGAAGTTCAGAGTTCTTAGGCAAGTTTGCAAGAGGTACTCAAGTCAAGGCATAGAAAGGGCAAGCATGTGCCTGCTACAAGGGAGCCATGTCCAGGTGCTCTGACTAGAGGACTGAGTTCCTCCTGGTTCTCGCCTCAGAATCCAAATTGTTGGCCTGGTGCCTGGTGATCAGATGAGATCAAGCACTAAATCCTGAGTTTTAACCTGGCAAGAGGAAAGATGCAAAAGTTTACCAGGTCGCTGCTGAAGATGAGCAAAGATCAAGAAATGTTCCTGGAAACTCCGTTCCTTCCAGAAATCCAGGCCTTTTAGTTCCTAGCTGTGAAAACTTGGAGGCAGTATACAAGTGGCAGCTCCTGAAACTAACTAGTTCTTTGCAGTTTTAGGAGAGAGGAGCCTAGCATTCAGTTAGGTTCAGACTGAACTGGGGAAAAGGTGGAAGAGAACTTCAGGTCACTGATGGGACACATGGGGGAGAAAGTACAGAAAGAACTGGAATCTACATATTTGTGTCCCTTGTGGCAGAAAAAGACAGCCCTGAGCTGTATTAGTGAACTGAACAGAGATTTCTCTTTAGGTCACCGAATACACTCTGTTCCTAGTAGTTCTCTCATCCTCCCTGAGGATATAAAAAACAACTTGATTGCCTAATTTAACCACTAAGGCTTTCTTTAAGTGCTGGTCTGGACTTAAACAACCACGGAATAAGGAGTAACGACTGACAACACTATTGTATGAGTGGGAGAAGTCTTTAAAAAAATTGAATATTTTTTGTCTTTCTGTAAAAGTAGGTGCCTCAGTTTCCATGAATCTTAACTGTGCTTGGCTCAAGAAGAGCCATTAACACCCTAACCAACATAAATAACTTTTCTGTACCCTATGGTTATAAAGATTACTATCTTTGACGTTCTAGAGCTAGAAGCATGTGTTGTGCCTGCTGAGGCTGACAATGGGCCACATCCCCCTGTCTGATCTGACTTGTTTTTTCCTCTTTTGATACATACTACTGATAATGGGCCATTTCCACCCTGTCTGAATAGACCTTGTCAGCTCTGGCCCTCCCTTTTACTGGGACCTCACTCTTTAAATACCCTCTGAACCCATCCCCCACTCATGCATCTGATGAAGCAGGTCTTTGCCCATGAAAGCTTATGCTCCAAAATATCTGTTAGTCTATAAGGTTCCACGGGACTTCTTGTTTTTTTCAAAGATACAGACTAACACGGCTACCTCTCTGATACCAGCCCTTTAATGACATTCTTCCATCTAGAAAACCTGTTACTGGGGGCAGAAGTGAATCTTAACCATATTAGGCTTCTGTCAGGTATAATTTGAGAGAATTTGTACATTTTAGAGAAGGAAGAGGAGAGGTTTCTTTGGCACTTCTTAAGAAACAAGTCAGTATAAAGTACCCTAAGATGTTCAATAGTTTGTGATATTGAAGCAATCCCTGGAGTTGGTAGAAGCTGAGTGGCAGAGGTTGGTGAGACATTTTTACAGTTTATTACAGAACTACATGCTCCAAAGAGTCAACATTTGTTCTACAGTCAAAAGGGTATGAATCTGAATCGTTTTATTTAGGTGAAATGAAAGTGAACTATGAAAAATACATAGTCTTACGGTATTACTCTTATTATAGTGGACCACCCGCAATTTGCAAATCTCAGTTGTGAATTCCACAGACTGAGCTCTTGTAGTGTGAGAGCTGCTGAAGGTCTGCTGCTGCCATGTAAGAAAAGCTGGAGCTCTGCAGGCTTCATGCTTATCCAGCAAAATATTACCAACTTGTCTCAGAGTTCTTGGCATCAATGTGTTCTGACTGGAAGTTTGTTCTCAAAAGGGCAGTATCAAACCTCATCCTCTTTACCAGGCACAAGTCCTTTCCAGTCCTTTCTTCTACCATACCAGAACACCCCTGTAACTCTATCAGGAGTCTTTGGTCAATTTCTTTGGTCAATTTCTGTGAACAATCTGGAAGCCTTTTCAGGAGCTGATTGGCCCGGGGAACATTGATGTGGTGCTACAGACTTTCTAAGGAAGAAGGAAGCTCATTGGCAGCCTTTCTGCGCATATTTCAGCCAGGAATATCTTACTTTACAGTAGCCAACAGTTATGGTAGTTGTGACTAATGTCTTAATTATAGCCTTTAGTGTGCCATACTTTTTAATGAAACCTGAAGAGTGTTCAACAACGCTACAGAATACAGCTGTCCTTGGTTGAAATCCTTATCCCTATAAAAGTAATGGAAAACAATGTCAAAACTCCCTTTAGAGCCAACTTTTTTTACCATGGTCTTGATTTGAAAATAACTAACCTTTTGATCTTTAGATATAAACCTTTGGAGATCAGGTTAAACTATAATTAGTGCTAGGATACTTAAGAAGGAGGTAATGGAGGTCATCAAAGCTGCAATGCAGACATAAAAATATGTGAATGTTAATATTTGAATAGGTTTTGTAAGTCAGAAGCCTCTAGGGCCTGATAGTTTACATAAGTGACTAATATTACTGCTTGCCTTGGATGTAAAGCCTACAGTATCCATCATGTGATGATGGAAACAGCAAAAGAATAGCTTATTCTCAGCATGAAGGATTTATAGGGCCTTATAGGTTTTTACAGTCTTGGAACAAAGCCCCATTAATATATTGAATCCACTTTGGGAATGTGTGAATGAGGATAGTTTACCATAACTCTCATAATCTTAATTTTGGTCTCATGGAACAACAAACATGGGGAATGGGTTGAGACAAAATCGTATTCGGCCTTGGTTATGAAGGGGTGTAAAGACAATAGGGTTACAAAGGATGGTAAGATCAGCTCCTAGTTATAGAGGTTAGAGTGATGGGTTGGTGCAAACTGGATTGTCACATCCATTTACGGTGCCAGTAGCACTCATACTGGGGATATCCCATTCCTGGGGCACTACCCACCCCAAGCAGCCCCATTCCCCATATAAGGAACCATCCCAGCAGCATTCCTCTCCCCTTCCCACCCCACTTTACAGTACTTCATCTATTTACTGTTTGTTTCTATACTTTACTTGGCCCCATTGAACAGGGAGTACGGACAATTCAATGGAGGTTACTTTGCTATATTTATTCCTATATTGATATTTCTGTTTTTTCTGACTACCTGACTGTGAACCCATTGTAGGTGACTTGTGCAATCTGCATCCACAACTAGCGAAAAGGCTACACAGGCAGCTTGCAAAAGGACCAGAAGCCAGAACTGAAGTGCAACTTAACATTGCTATACTAGACTGATGTAGTGAGTGAATCTGGCAAACCAGTTGGCTCAGATTCATTTCTTGAAATGATTACACCGAACAGTTTTAAGGAAGGCTTATCAAAGGGGAAGGAGCTTTTCACAGTACTGAGGACTGAATGTTTTCTGATAAAGCCCCAAGAATCTCCTGGGAGGGCGGTACATAAAACAGAAGTTCTAAACTTCTCATGTAAACTCCTTCCTCAGTGCTTTAAATTAAATGAAATTAGGTGGAGGGGAAGCAAAACACAGTGGTGTGGGAAAAGGGCTTAATATCTTTATATGAGAATGGAGTCGTCTTTGAGTGGCTACTCATGGCCATTCTATATTAGATGTGTATGCTTGCCATCACCAGTACCCGTATGGGAGCAGTTCTGGTGACCCTTGGAATAGCGCCGTGTAAGGGATGCCAGATGCTTCCCCTCCCCAACACCCCAGCATCTTCTTGCCACCAGTGACAGTGCAGTGGGACTGCTGTGGCTTTGGCCAGTCTTATTTTCTACTTGTTCTTGCAAATGCAGTACCTTTGTATATAGTTCTTCTTAGTTTGTTCCCTTAGTGTTAAGTAATAGTTTGTAGTTTTGTAGTAGCCCCAGATGGGACTTAACCTAGGATGGAGGGTGCCTGGTACCTAAGGATTCAAACCTTGCAAAGAGTGCAGGCTTCCTATTCCTATTAGTGACTCACATAATAGTCTCAGACAGGAGCACCATTAGCAATGTGTTGAATTTTCAAATTATTTAATCCCTGATTAAGAAGGAGAGAGACATTCACCTTAGTGTTCTCCTAATGGAGTTGGTGCTAACCCTGGAGTAGGAGTCAGCCTTGGCCTCAAGCACTGTGGTGTTGTGTGCAGCACCTGCTTGTGCCATCACAGTTCCCCCTCAAGGATCCCAGGGCATCAGCAAGAGGACTCTCTCATACCCCTTAAGGAAAAGGACACACTGGGAATTGAGTTAAGACCTGCAATGAACTGCTCATCACCTCTGTTGTGGGCACGGGGTTTTGAACCTTCCCATCTTGGGACAGTTATGCTGCGAAGCAGTGAAGGCCTCTGGCTTCCACAGGTGCTGTTGGCTTCTGAGTCCCTGCAGGCAGCACAAGACATATTGACCTTACTGGTGCCAACAGCACTGCTACTGGGGATGTCATGTTCCTGGGGCTTCACCTGCAAGCTGACCCATTCTCCATGTAAGCAACCATTCTGCCAGCATGTCTCCCACTCACTGCCACATGAAGCCTCCAGGTCTCAGACACTGGAAGGCAGGCTTCTCAAGTGCCCTTTTGGCCCCCTGACCTCTGTGTGCTGAAGGCAGGACACAACACAGTGCTCACCAGAACCATGGCACAGAACAGATGAGGTGTATGCCTCTTTGCTTGGGCACCAGGAGAAGCCACCTGCATTTACAAGACCAGGAGCAATGTTTTGGGACTAGTCAGGCAAATGGTGGTGGTAATTGCAGTTGGTCTGGCACAATTCCCTTCATTCAGGTCCTCATGGTCTTGACAGTCCTCAGGGTCCTGGACTCACTCTAGCTCATGCTCAGGTTCCCAGTATCAAGTGAGCAATGAGAGGTGTCAGTCACTGGCCTCCTGTCACCAGTCTGCCCTTCCCTAACAGTCTCTAAGGGCCTGTGATAAACTTGTCCTGCTCAGAGAAATTCTCCTGGGTTCCACAGTACTCAACACTGTGGGGGAAATGGTCAGCAGTGCTCCCACATCTGGTCTCCAGGCAGGAAGCATGTGGTCTCAGAAGCTGACACTGAGCAGGGCTCCCTGCTGCCAGGTCAGGCACTCACACCAAGAGCTGCTTCTTGCCTCCAACCTCTGCTCCTTGGTTGGTTTCAGGGGTGTTTTGAGAAACCATCAGCTCAAGTATCACGGCCCTTTAAGCAGGTGCAAGCCCCTGAGGAGAAACCTCCCACTCCAACCCAGGAGGTTCTAGCAGGTTACCTGACAGGAAGTGGGGCTGTAACTCATGACACCAGCATCATCCTTGTCTTCCCTAGATGAGACCATCATGGGTTCCTCTCACTCAGTGCTGCAAGACAATGCAAAGGAGCACCAGGATCTCCTCAAAAGGGTCACCTCTGACCTGGAGCTGCATGTGGGGCAGCATGAGGAGCCAGCAGATGCCCTATTTGATGTACTGAGCCTTGATGTGCCTATGGGGGTTTTGAATATCACACATGCTCTCTGGCAAACCGCCTCATCCTTCCCTCTCATTTCTAAGAGGGTGGATCAGAAATACTTTGCACAGCCACCCAACCCCTAATTCCTTGGAAGCAGAAGCAATCGGAGGAGCGGCAGGAATAACGCCAAAGAACAAAGATTCCAAGAGAATTGATTTGTTTTGGTGAAAGCAAATGGTTTTAATATATTGTGAACCATGACCAAGTCTGAGGAATCACTTCCTGAAGGCTCCAGAAAGGAGCTCTAATGAAGTCCTGACGGATGGCACAGCAGCTGTTAGGGTGGCTCTCCAGCTGGCTTCAGAAGTGGTGAACTCAGCTACGTGCAATGGCCTCAGACATACCTATATGTCAAGAGTCCTGGTTGCTTCTCTCCATCCTGTCAGCAGAGGCACAGCAATGGATGCAGTATCTTTCCTTTGATGGACACAGTATTGTTTTCAGAGCAGACAACAAAAGCCTCTGGGGCTATGTATGTCCCCAGTTCAGGAAAGGTTACAGCCTCTATAACCTTTGGGTCAGGAGATCTGATCATGTCAGGGTCTGCTCCCTTTCCTATTTTTTCCTGGAATGTTGTTTTGTCTGGTGACAGTAACATCTGCCAGACAAGTCTCTGAAATCAAGGCTCTGACCTCAGAACCATCTTGCACAGTCTTCTACAAAGTCCATCTGCAGCCTCACCCAGCCTTTCTGCAAAAGATGACTTCTTTCTTCCATGTGAACCAGGAAATTTCTGCCTGTGTTCTGTCCCAAGCCTCTCAAGATGATGGATGGGTGACATCTACATCCGAAGGGCTTTGTCTTTTTTCCTGGAATGTGCCAAGCCCTTTCACGGGTCAGCACAGCTCTTCATTGCTGTGGCTGATAGAAAGAAGGGCCTTCCAATTTGATCACAATGACTTTCCACTTATATCATGTCTTGCATATGAACCTGTTTAGAACTCCCAAAGTTCCTGCCATCACTGATTGTCTGCATCCATTTGAAGAAGTGGGTCTTGCCCACAAAAGCTCATGACCTAATAAATTTGTTAGTCCTTAAGGTGCTACAGGACTTCTTGTTGTTTGTGAAGCTATGGACTAACACTGCTACTCCTCTGAGACTATCGCAATAAAGTTTTGTATAAGGTATGCCTTGGTAGGTGGTATTTAAAAACTCAGGTTTTGATCAATAACATGACAAAATGCATGTAGCAACATTGTGTGTGAAGTTATAAACATGCACGGAAATCATGGCAGAAGTATGTTTCCCAGATAAGTCTCGGGTATGGAGAAACCAGTATCTGAGAGACAAAGGCAAGCTGACACCTCAGACAGGTATAAACAAGACTAGTGGACCACTGCCTGCTAAGTGGCCATGCTTTGGCAAGACAGGTAGCCAGGCCAAAAAAATCTACATTTTAGCAAAGAAACAGTACAGGGTTCCTTTCCTCTCAGAAAGCCTGTTGCCTTGCTCCCAGCAGGAAATGTTTTCAAGAGGGAGACTAAAATGGAAAAAATGGGCCAGGCACTTCAAATCTCCCAACTTTCTCCCCCTTCCCATCACATTCACTGCACCTGAAGAGACAAAGAAGGCAGCCCTTGGACTCTGGGGAAGGGGACCTGACCTAAACAAGTTGGTCTATAAGAGAGCTAAAAGCCTGCAGTGGAGAAAACACTGCTTTTCATCCAGTAGCGTTCTATTTTTAATTTTTCTTGTAACCATGTCTGACCTTTGTGCTTTGTTACCTGCACTCGCCTGATGTCTCTTTGTAGCTAAAACAATACAAACAAGTTTATTATCTGGTGCATTCAGATTTCAGAAATAAGGACTCAATTGATTTGTTCTCTCCAGAAATGGATTAAGCAGCAAAGGCCATATTTTTCTGGGGGAAAATCTGGATGGGGAGTATGTTGGCATCACCCTGTGATAATCTGTAATGCTGATAAGAACTAAAAGGTATGGCTGGCTGGCTGGAACACATAGCCACATAGTCGAGTGGCTTACATGTTGGTGGTGATTTGTGAGCAGTCCCTTTTGGAGTGACATGAGCAAGGCATTGTGCTCTGTAACCTGGGAGCGCCATTTGCAGACACTAGTGTACACCAGTGATTAATCCAGAGGACTGCTGTGTAAAGGTAATCAGATTTGGAGAGCCATACGCTGGTTACACAGGCCTGTGCAGCAAAATGATCTGTATTGTGTTCCTGTGTGATCAGTACGCAGTGGAAATTGCAAGTGGTAGAGGATTTCCTGGTATGTGGCACCTCCTACCAGTTCACATGGAGGCCTCAGAGTTACAGCAGTAGCCAAGTAGCAGCTCCACAGTTGGAGGTGCAGAGGATTCCTCTGCATCATTTCCTTAGCTGAGCTCTTCAACTCCAAGTCCTTCTATTGTATTTCTTCGGTGTCCACACCAGCTGAGCTACTCGGGCAGGAAGCTGATTTAGCCATTGAGGTTAGCTAAGCTGAAATCTGCTCAGTGGTAAAATTCCCAGAAGACAGGATTTCACTTTCAATCTTTTCACTCTACAGAATTGAGTTTGGCCCACAGGGATAACTATGAACATAGCAGAACGCAGCATATGAGTCTGATGCTTCAATAAATCTTCACTGTATATGCTCTGTAGGCGTGTACACACTACTGTATGTACTGTTTAGTATTATGGGCTAATGAGTCAGTTTGTGTGCCTGAGTAGGGGTGCAATTATGTACAATTATGCCTGGAACAATACTTTCAATTTTGCATGCAAAACGTGCATACAGTTTTTCAAACAGCAGCTCTGAATAGTCATTTGTGCTTTGGATAAATAATAAGCTCTTAAAACAAATAATATCCTCAATCCTTATTTTTAGTTGGAGATTAGATTAGAAAGCATACAAATGCATCAATTAAATCTATTCAACAGCTCTGCTCTTAGCCCTGAGGCAAGTTTCTGCTTCCTTTTCATACACTGAACTCTCTCAGCGGCCTGGGCTAGAAATTAAGGATTCCATCAAGTAACAATAACAAACAGTTCCTCTGCAGAGGATGGGAATTGCTGGTTTTCAGTTTGAGTACTTCATTGGGAGTTCATAGCAGAAAGGATTTTATAGCAGACTTGAGGCCAAGGCTGTGCTTGCTAACAACATATATTACTATCAAAGTGAAAGATGATGATGTTTAGTACTTTTCCTTCACATAAACGTTAAGCATCAGTCCCCTACAACCCTGAATATTTGACACAGCTAGTATCTTTTTTCATGTACCTTAACCTTTCCTAAATTTTTGGTGTGTGCTATGAAAATGGAATATTGTCAGATTGAAGATTCTAGCTTGTATTTTGAATGCAGCAGCCAGCTACTGAAATTACTATCTAAATGCAATCTAATATAGTAATGTACCATATTTCAATGGTTTTCTTGAGGTGAAAACTCCATTTGCTTCATTCAAGTTACTACAAAGCATATAAGGATCTGATTAGGTGATTAGACAAATGATAAAACCCTCACAAATTTAACTAAGGAGGAAAACATTTTACAAAGTACAAATACAAGGTAAGAAGTATATGCTCTGTTTATTTCTGGAACACGACGTATTAGTGTCTCTTCATTTCAGTAGAAATTTCCTTCCTTCCTAGCAAGATCATTGAAAATTTTGCTAATATCATGTCTTACAGAGCTGTGATATAGCATATTTTCAATAAGTATCTATCTGTTCCCGTGTAATATTGTTCAAGGTGTTGAGACTGAATAGCACTCTTTATGAAACCAGCTAGGCTATGATACACAGGAAGAAATATAGTTCTTGCTATGAGAGGAAGTAGTAAGACACTGTAAATAACATCTGCACTCTTACTGTACATCATTTTGGTGACAGATGGTACCGCCATGGAGTCTGATCAACTCTACCACTGAAGCAAAGCCAATTATTTTGATGTTTGTATGACAAATTGCTGTTATTAGTCAACATTAGGATGTTTGATGAAATTCCACAAGGTAGACATTAACCCCAGGCAGACTTGTTTTGTACTTTCAACAGTATCTGTGTAAAAATTGAATGGGTTGAGAAGAAAGAGGAGATTTAGTCTCTTTCACTTGCAGCGGTCCACAATTTCCAGCTTTACTTCTCCCCTGACTTCTAGCCCTGCAGCTCATCCTGTAATCCAGAGGTCCTGGATCAATTTCCCTGAAGTGGGGTGCTGAAAGCCATTGAACCAAGCTGTAAACCTTCTATATAATGGAAACCACTGCAAGCCCAGCGGAACTACAGCACTCCCATCACCCCTATTTCCAACACCTATGTAGGAAGCTGAAAGAGAGGCTGTGATGTTCTTTCAGCCTCTCACATTGTCACCAGGGAGAGAGTTTCTGCAATTTAAACTCATCTGAATTTTGCTGATGTGTGATGCAGAACAGGATCCAGCTCCCTCTCCCATAGCTGTACTGGCTTGGAAGTAATAAGAGTAAAATTCTATTTTATGTCCATAAAATAAGGTGTTAACTCCAATCTCTTGAGCTACAGGTAGGGGAAAAGCAGAGTTTTTGTAGTTATAGCTGCTAGGAAGGTTCGTGGTCTGATCACGTGCTGTCATTGCATTCTGCCTGCTGGAGCATGGGCAATAGGAAATTGTGAATCTGCTTGAAAGATCCCTCTTCAGTTTGAGGGTACAAGCAACCATACCTGGAAGAGAACTGATAGGTCCACTAGTTCCTTAAAACTGGTATGGGAAAGGAGGGTACATGAGCCTTTCAGGAGGCTCTTAAGAAGTAGATAATAGACAACTGTCCATTAGAAGACACCACAATTAAGGGGGATTTTCAGAAACCCAGGAGGCATTTTAGAAAAGTCGCAGGCAATAGAACCCAGCCCAAATACTTGGAGCAAGACATCTAATATTGTATTTAAACCAGTGTTGAAGCTATTCAAAACTTTTTAGTCAGCGTGCATATCCCGATTCCATTTTTTGTGAAGTCGTGTATTTTTGGAATGAAAAAGATTAAGGGGTTGTTGCTCTAACTTAGATATCGCATCTCCAAGTCAGTGAGGATGCAGTAAGAGCATGGCAGTCTTTCTCCAGCAAGCAGGCAACCTCTCAAAATGAGGGCAAATGGTATTTTGTGCACTTTTCATTTGGAATGCTATTGCAGAGGCCTTAAGCACTGGTGCATCTCAATCTCAGCTATTCTCTACCTACGGTGAATAGTATAGTCTGCGGTGGGAGAGAATACTTAAAAAAAAAAAAAAAAGTTGGTTTAGTGTTTGGATGTTGGTGGGTGTTGGTGGCCTAAGAGATGCAGGAGGTGTAAGATGATGATCTGAGGGTCCCTTCTTGCCTTAAACTCTAAGTTTTCAGATGCAAGACACCTGAGACTTATGTTGGTACCTTCCCTTATTACAATGGACATTTCAGCTGACTCCAGCAGTAATCTGAATCCGTCCTTCTGTGGGCTCTTCTCTCACTCATCATACCCTGTAGACATTCTAGATTTTAACATTAGGTACTTTTCTGACTTCATAAGCAGTCAGGGAGTTGGAGGATCATATGGGTTACCAGCTATCCCATTTTCAGACAGAACAGCCTGGTGAAAAGGCGCCTCCTGGCTTTGGTCAGCATTGCTGACTGGGCCATTAAAAGTCCAACTGGCAGCACAGTGGGCCTGGGACAGGTTTCTTGCCTGCTCTGGCTCTGTGCAGCTCCTTTGAGTGGCCAACATATTGCTGTGACTGCCAGGCACAGGGGCAATGAGGAAAGCTCCCCAGTCTTCCTACACCCATAGGTGCTGTTCTCATTGGACGCAGTCCCGGCCTGTGCATGAGGCTAGCACACACTATGAAGAACTGCCTGGACACCTCCACTTAGAGGCTTGGCATGTTGACTGCATCCAGAAGCAGTGTGAAGCTAGGGCAGGCAGGGATCCTGCCTTAGCCCCACTGTACTGCAGACCAGTAGTAGTAAGTCTTGCCTGGCTGAAGCCTAAATCCCATCCCTTATCCCTGGCACCCATGCCAGAGCCCACACTCCAACCCCCTGCAAGTGAATGAGGGTGGAAGACGGCTAGAGATGTAGGAAGTGGGGCCAGAGCGAGTATGGGACAGTGCAAGGATGTTTGATTTTATAAAATTAGGTAGGTGGCAGTCCTAGCCTCATAGCATGTTAGTTTTATTTAGACATAATAAAAGTCACGTGTAGAAATTTAAACTGAGAAAGCATCTCCAGTTGTCACCTACTTCCTGTCTACTGCTAGAAATACTTGAAAATTGTTACTGTGTGTTAGCCTCTAGTGCTCCTAAATCAGGCTTTCTAGCATGATGCGCTGTGCAAGCACACAGAAATACACACTGTAATTAACCATTAAGAGCCTGATCGAGCATGTTACTCACTGTATCAAATTCCTATTGACTGCAATGAGAAATGAATGCTCTGAAAACACTCAATCCAGGAAACACTCAGGGCCCACAAACAACCCACAATGCATGGGACTTTCATGCTTTTGAACAGGAACACAGAAATATCAACTGTTGTATTCCGGAGTTCAGTTCAGACCAGTGAGAGATTAGATCACTTGTATTTCAACGCTGAATGCCCTAAAATATTTGTCCCCTGACAGGGGACATTCATATAAGCCAGCACCCTGCATGTATTTGTTCTGTGTGTTTATATGACTTGGGATTCAACTATTTTGATTCCAACATCCTGCCAGCAGTTGTCACAAACACTTGGTTGAAGTTGACAGATGACCCCAACACACCCTCATGTCCCAAACTTCCCAGACAAGTATGTTTGGTTATGTCCAGCTCCCTCCTATAATATTTGAATGAAAAATAAAGATTAATTTGCTCCCTCAAAGAGGCAAAACCCACTAGCTTATTAACCTGGTGTGTATATATAGCCCTCCTTTTAGCACAGCACTGAGATATTGATGGTAAAAAAAAAAGAAACATTACTAATGCAATATGTATAAAATTAATTCAGATATGAAGACTGAAGATAAAGTGACAAGTGAAACAAAACAAAAATGTTTCTAAAAGTCTAAAGCACAATATAGCAAGATACATTCTTTGCTCAAGGATGTTTTTCTCACAAGTCCTGTTCTTCCCAGTCATGTTTAACTCTGTCAGGATGTGTGTCAAAAGCACAAGGGAGTGGTTTCCCTTGTCTTCCTAGGGGAAAGATCTTTGTCAAAGCAAAGGCACACATTTTTTCACTTACATTCTTCTTCCACAGACTTCAGCCCCGCCCCTCCATTGATAGGCTCCTCTTTCTCAGCTCGCAAGAACCGTGTTCCCTTGTGTCTGTCCATGATAAATGCTTTGGTCTCTCTTTATATCTCCCAAGTTCAATATTTGTTTCAAGATTCAGGATGAACTCATGCTGTTGTTCCTTTCCCATGGGTTTGCAATTCATCTGGGGACTTCTATGTGAGTGGAGCTTCCATTGCTTCTGTTCACACTGTCATTAATTTATGCAAGAGACAGGTAAATAGCTGCCTTTTCTCCTCTCTGGTAGGGAATCTATTTAGCTGTTTTGGCTTCACGCTTTACAACATGTTGTTAAGTATCTGTATTGCCTCATACAGATTTTAATATAGCCATTTCATAGCGATTTTAATCCCCAGTATGTTGTTAACTTTAAGAAACAACCTTGCTCTATACACTTACGATACAGTAATACTGTTTACAAGTAGTTGATTCAATCGCTGATCACTGAGGTTCAGCCTCTATCTTTATGGATGAGTAAACCTTTGCAGTGTATTATTTTGAAGTGTTAAACCACGGACCGAGCTCCTCTCTTGTTAGGTGTTAAGTGGGGGAGCGGATGGCAGGGTATTATTAGTGTGAGGTTTGCCTCCACCTTTTACTAGTTTGAGGGATCTGTGTTATGCCCAGCTATAAATAAAATTCTCATTGTCTTTCACAGTATTGTGGAAGTATCTGCCAGGTAGAGGGGGAAAAATCCCTTTATCTGGGGCAGACCTGACTGCTAATTCCCCTGACATACCTGCTTTTAATTATATAATCCATAAATCTTAATACTTGCCACATACCTGTCAAGCAAGAATGTTATCAGCAAGTTATTAGTTTTCAAGGCATATTTTGTACAAAGATTACTGCAATAGTGTGTGAAGGGTATGAATACAAGGATGCTCAGGGTCACAAGACTCTTAAAGGAGAGCACAAAAGCAGCATTTCTTGACTACTGGATCTCTCTCAGGGTGTGTCTACACTTGCATTCCTCTTTCAAAAGAGGTATGCAAATGAGGTGAATTGAAAATGCAAATGAGGTGTAAATTTGCGTATTTGGTGCCTCATTTGCATATTCTACTTTCAAAAGAGCTTCTTTCGAAAGAAGAATACCAGTGTAGACACTGCTCTTTCAAAAGTAAACCCCATCTTCTAAAGAATCCTTCTTCCCGTTAAATAAAGGGAAGAAGGAGTTTTTCAAAGATGGGCTTACTTTTGAAAGAGCAGCAGCTACACTGGCTTGCTTCTTTCAAAAGAAGCTCTTTCGAAATTAGAATATGCAAATGAGGTGTCAAATATGCAAATGTGTGCCTCATTTGCATTGTCAGTTTACCTCATTTGCATACTTCTTTCAAAAGAGGAATGCAAGGGTAGACGCACCCTCACTGTTATGTCTGCACTGGCCCAAAACTTCGAAATGGCCACACAGAAGGCCATTTTAAAGTATACTAATGAAGTGCTGAACTACATATTCAGCGCCTCATGAGCATGCTGTCAGCCGCCACACTTCGAAATTGCTGCAGTTCACCGCTGCATGGCTCATCCAGGCAGGGCTCCTTTTTGAAAGGACCTCGGCAGCTTCGAAATCCCCTTATTCCTATCCGCCAGGGATTTCAAAGTTGCCGGGGTCCTTTTGAAAAAGAGCCCCATCTGGACGAGCCGCACGGAGGCAAGCCATGGCAATTTCAAAGTGCCGCAGTTGCTGGCATGCTAATGAGGCGCTGAATATGTATTTTAGAGCTTCATTAGTAAACTTCAAAATGGCCATGTGCATGGCCATTTCGAAGTTTTGGGCTAGTGTAGACACAGCCTGTATGTGTACTTAGAAAATAAATTCAAGAGAGAATGAGGATGTGTGTTTTAGTGTAAACTGGGATATGAAGAAATTATGATATGTGATGGAAGACATGGCAAAATGGAAAGCATTCAAAACAAACGTGGGATCCAAGAGTTGATATATTGCTGTAACTATGGGAGGTGGGTATAAAGGGCAAAATAGTCCTCTCCATCCATGCTCTCCTTTCACTCCCTTATTGAAGAAGCCCTTCAAAAGGACAACATCCCTTTTCTTCCAGAAAGCAGGGAAAGTGAGTTTCCCTTTCTTTACTTCTGACTCATTGATGAACTAGGTTTAAGAGAATCCTCCACCAAAATTGGTGTAGTGGCCACATTTGTCCAAGGATACTAGAAAGGTGAGTTAATATATTTTTTTCATTGAATCAACTTTGGTGAAAGAGACAAGCTTTCAAGCTTACACTAGCTTTTCTTCAGTGTGTCTCCCTATCATACTATGGTATATAAAGCAATAAATGTCAACAGTGATTAATTTATCAACAGTAAAAGCATTTTTGCAAGCTTACCTCTGAGCAAGAAAGTTTGCTACTGTGGTACAGTGAAGCAGAACATAACAAAGGCTGAGGAGGATGAGTGTTTTACAGATAGTTTTGTTAAAAGTTGGGCACATTATTTGCTCTTGGTGGTTGTGCTTTCCTTGTGTGTATACTTCAGTGGTGGGGCTATGGCTTGTCTGAAAGTGAGTTATTGGTGAAAGAGGGCTTTGAGAGACCATTTTTAGCTTTTCTGGTCTCTTCCTGAAGGCAATGCTTCTCTGATTGCATAAGGTAGTGTTGTCGTTACAGCCATAGGAAGTGGGTGAAGTGGCTGCTTGGGGAGGCAAGCTCTCCAGCCTGTGGACCTGCTATTACTCCACCTCTGCTGTGTCCAGGCCCACTCCAACTCTGCCCAAGCCCCTTCCTCTTCTCCTCCCTTCCTCTCTCTGCTGTCTCTTTCCAGACACATCTTTGAATCCAGATTTTGAAAAAGTACACTCTTGTAAAATTCCTTTCTGAAGAAAATGGAGCATGTTTTTCACCGAATGCCAGATTTTGAAGACTGCACATGCAGAAGATGCTTAATTAAACGTAATAAATTGGGAATAAAAATGGAAATCATAGGCTTTTTTATATACCCTAAAGTTTGCCAGAGATTTTGTTGGGGGTGGGGGACTTTGTAGTATGGGAAAGTCTGCTGTCCTGCTGAATACAAGATTAAATATTATGGAATATGTGATGCAGTTCTTTTCTGTTTTCTGTTTTCTTAATCAGTATTTCTAAGCTGATTTTATATTTTAAATGAACTCTTAAGCCTTCATAAAGAAGTCACTTCAGATTACTACATACTTAACACACTGAAACAAAGACCTTATTTTAAATTAATAAGTTGTAGCAGTTTAGTGTGTTCATAACAAAATTCAAGGCTTTCAGAAAAAGGGAACGCTAACTTATTTTGTGATCTCCATAACAATGTTTAGGAAATTTCACCATATCTTTATGCTAAAAATGAGATTTCAAAGACTTTAGGCATAATTAAGGATTTTATATCTTAGTAAGGTACTGCTTTTAGTCAATCTTTAGGAAGAAATAGAATCATTGG
Source organism: Carettochelys insculpta (assembly GCF_033958435.1). Taxonomy (NCBI): domain Eukaryota; kingdom Metazoa; phylum Chordata; order Testudines; family Carettochelyidae; genus Carettochelys; species Carettochelys insculpta. The sequence continues at coordinate 180,312,418 of NC_134138.1, forward strand.
CTTTGAAGTTTCACCTCTTGTAGCCCTCAGAGCTCTCTGGACTTGGTTTTGGGCAGCAGAACAAAAAGTCCTGGGAAACTAAGGTCATGCACAGGTGGGCCACTGTAGCATCTAGTGAAGACAACCTACACAACAGAGTTGCTCCTGTCAGGGTCGGTACTCCACCTCCCCAAACAGTTGGTAGCTATATCAACAGGAGAAGCTTTCCCAAATAACTGTCTGCATAGGAAGTACAGTCAATATAACTGCATTGCTAGCTACACCCGTGACCAACATGGTTATACCTACCTAAGTTGAATATCAGGAAAAGCTTTTGATGGGTTCTGTTATTCCATAGAAGTCTTCTAAAGGAAGTTATGAAACTTCATTACTGGAGACATTTTAAAATTAATTTGGACACATATCAGAATATACTGTATGGAAAAATCCCCCACTGTCAGGAAGATGGACAAGATGACCAAATAGGTCAATTTAATCTTCAGCTCCTGTGGTCTGAATCTACTAATCACCATCACACAGGACACCCCACTTTGGAAAATTTAGAGAGACAGCATATTTGTAGTTTGAGCAATGCATGACAGGGATATAACCATAGTTGGTCATTCACTTAAGTTTCTTTGTTAATCCCACTCAGTGGGGCTAACAGCCACTGGGGGTAAGGTGGAAGGGGGCCTGGCTCCCCACCTCCAGAAGGGGTGGGCTTAGGACAGTCAGCCATGCCTACTCCCATGTGCAAGGGGTATTTTAAAGTGGCCTGGGAGCAACTGCCCTCTTTCATCCCTTCTCCCTTCCCATTGGTGGGCCTGATCCCACTGCTCTTGTTTGGACTTGGGAGAGGGTGATTTTGTTTTTCATCATTCTGTAGGTGCTTGTTAAATGAGTGAGTGCAGAAAATCCCAAATGTTGCAAATGTGAAAAAAGAATGTGGAACACGTGTTCAAATGTGACCTGCTTGCAGATCTGCTGTGCACTGGGACTAAAATGAAAATGTTTAGAAACTGTTTTTAGATAGCTGTTCTGCAAGAAATGTTTTTCATGTTGGTAAGGGAATTGGTGCCTCCTGAAATTGTTAAAAGCAAATTCGTTGCTGGCCTATTTTCTCTTCCTATGACTTGGATTCTGAAGTTGTAGGCTTTTTTGGGGATCATTAATGCAAATGCAGAGAGCAAGCGGGCTTTTGAAGTTGTACTGGCTACTTTTTAGCAAGAGGTGCATTTAAGATATGATTGGAAAGATGTTAAGAACAAAGACAAATACATAAAACTTGGTCTTATGTGCCAAAACTATGGTTGTGGAGATTTCGTCTTCTGACTTTTTAACTTCTATACACTTTTTTCCCCTGGTTCCAGTGCAAATTATTCTTGTAGTAATGCACTCCCACAGAGAGATTACTGTCAGTATGTAGAGTACCGTACTTCCACACTAACATGAATTTTCACTTCACCACCAAGGCTCACTTCAGTTTCTGGACATGCATATCAGGTCAGGCTCGTACAGCAATAAACCTAACCTGTAAATAGAAGCAACAGCTGGGTAGTTAAAAGGGCAGTGGGATGCCTCCCAAATGTGGTGCTTACATATCAACGCTGCCACTGAAAATGCAATAGCTCACTTCCCGAATGTAGCAGTTTATGTTTTTGGGCCAGCACACAAACAGGGGTGAGTTCTGCCTGTGGATATGTACATGCTGTTCAAATTGACTTCAATAGAATTTGTGTATTTGCATCTTGGAGAAAATTTGTATTTGTGTTTCTAATGTAGACGATATATATAGGATGGTAGCCTTTACTTTGTTACTCTTTTTACAAGACTTTTGCAATATTCTATTCCAAAAACAGAAGTATACATTTTTCATAACTACAGTGATTTATAAAAAGGATGTTGTTTTGCAATTTGAACTACATTGATGCACTGATTCCTTGCTTCACATCAGCAAGGAACACATAGGGTCTGGTTCTAACCTGAGTTACCCTGGCATACATAATGTTAAAGTCTGGTTTGTTACTCTGGTGCAATGCTGGAGTAACTTGATATTTACACCAATGTAGCAGTGATCAGAATCTTACCCAAAGTGGACACATCAGTGTATACAGTATATTACTATAGTAGGATTTGAACAGGCCCTGTTAGAAACACCACAACAAAACCTATTGGAGAAAAACTACATATGTACAGGATACAAGCTTGCTACATACATTTTTGATCAGAACGCAGTTCATCTTTCCTCTCTGCTTTGTTTTGTGTGTGATTCTAGCACTTCATCCAAGGAATTGACCCCTTCAGAGGGAAGTAAGGACTCTCTATGAATTTCTGCTGTGTGAATCCCAGTCTTGAGAACCCCACATCTAGTATTCCTTCAAGAATAGTGTTTAGGTGTTCTGACAGGTTCATATGCTGCTCTTGCTTTGTAAATGAATAAGACTCTAGTCTTCAGCATTGTGAGCCTGGTTTCTCCTATGCAGTCCCTATTTTTGACCAGTACATGGGAGACAGAGGAGACAAGTTTAGATTTAAAATCAGTCATTCATCCCCCTAAGAGGTAGGAGAAGTGCCAATTAAGGATCAGACTGCAAAACCAAGAATGATGGTTCCACAGCCAAGTACTCTTTTTAGTGGAAAATTGAGTACCTTGTTTATAATTTATGGCCTGAATCAGTTTGTCGCCACTTAGGATTCATATAGTCCAATGACCTCTCTGTATACAAAAGATGCCAGTACCTGTCAGTGCAGAGATATCATTGGGTTTCTAACAATGAATAATTATAGAATAACTTTCCAAAGAAAAAGTTTTTGAAGCATAGGGGTTTATATTACTTTTCTTTTATTTTACATATAAAGATAACGTGTATTTATTTACAATCTCTGTCGTTAAATAGAGTTGTGTATAAGCCCTGTCGGTGCTTCAGTAGGGGTACTAGCACAATCTAAATCACATTCCCTTACATATATTTTGGGGACATATTTATTGTTGCAGATTTTTGCATTTCTTAATTCCTAGTTTTATGCCATTCCAAAAGATTTAAATATTTTTGTTTGGAGATATATACTAATTGGCCTAGATTAAATTAAAGCTACATGTTTTAGAGCACTATTTGTTTTTGGGCCACTACATACTTAGGGGAAGTGATATAGATGTGGTTCCTTACTCACTTCTTTGGAGCATGACTGTCTGGGAGAAGTCATGATTCCTTGGAGTAAAAACTAAAGCAAAGTATTCTAGAATAAGAGCTGCTTTATACTCCATAATCCAGTGAGTAGACTGTAAATTGCTATATTTACTGGCTTCCATTAGACCAATAAAGGGAATAGTTGGAGAAATATGTCTTTGGATTTATTTAAATATATTATATGAAAAAAGACTCTTAATTTTTTTATAGGTCAGAGAGCTGCTCGCTTCACCCTGGTAAAACTACTAAGCGAGTAGGAGGCTAAACTTATTTGTGCCAGCATGTCAGATTTGAGTGGAGAAGGGAGGAGGAGTTAAAACTAGATGAGAGCAGAATGTATAAATGCTGAAATGGAGGCAGATAGAGTTAAGATGTGCAGATTTCTTCAGAAACTATAAATTCTGCGATTTACACCGGAAGAACGCAGTTTTTAGCATTACTGAGATCTGGCCTGAGGTGAACAAATAACACACAAAGAGAGGCCTCATTTCTTGGAAGATAGACCAAGAGGTAAATTAATCATCTGTTTGAAAACTGAATGTTGTTGCTAAAAAGGGGAGGCTAATAGTTCAGCAGGCCAAGAATACAGAATCTGTGAGCTAACAAAGTTAATAGAACACCCAGCAAGCACCCGGCGCTTATAGAATACCCCATTTACTATAAAATAAGTAATTGCATACAGTGAATCAGGAAAGTAGACTTTGAGGTAGAGAGGAATTTTGAACTGTGGATATCTTTTACGACTATGCATGCTGTACAGGAGTTGGAACGAATGCAGTCCAGCAATATGTGATGCAATATATAATGCAGTGAGATGTGTAATATATAATAAGGGAAAGTCTTGTGTATAACTTGGGATCTGTGATGTATCATGTGTCCACCCCATTCCTCTGCATTTGTGTCTGATTCGACTCATTGTAACTTTGCTAGATGCCAAATATAGATACCTGAGTGACAAAGTCTGGAGTTCTTGGGAAACCAAGTAGAAAGAGGTCTTAGGAACAGTGTTCCCTGTAAACTGAGCTCTTGGACAGCCTCCCTGGAGAGATTCAGGTACCACCCAGCTGGTTAACAAAGCGCCCCCAGTTGCCTACAGCCAGCAGTTTGTATTTCTATTGGTGGTGCACATCCACACATGCTTTGGTGCACATAACAATGTTTATTCCATACATGGATGGAAAAAATTGGAACACTGCTTAGGGAATCTGCTTGGTTTACCTATGTATAGTACCCAGAGGCACTGAGACCTCATCTGGGGTGAGCAAAGTCTCTGCTGTATAGCCTCAACTAAGAGCCAGCTGGCCCTTAGCTCGCATGGTAGAGTGCAGGGCTTTAGACCCTTTGCTTGCAGGTTCTATCCCTGGTGCCAGTGACCCAGGTCTGTCGGCATTACATATGTATTAATACAATTACATTTTTATTATGTGCTTGTGGCTCAGAAGTCATGGATAAAGTGTTGTTTTTAATGTACTCTACAAAGCTGCATGTCTTATCAATACTTTTGGCTATAGGTCCTGGGACAAAGCCCATTAAAGTCACTGAAAAGAGACTCATTGACTTTGGGGACCTTTAATGATCAGTGGCATGCAATTTCCTTGTGTCATAGATTGATTGTCCCTACAACTCCCTTATTCCATTGACCTATTTATATAAATTTACATGCACACATGAGTATGTACCTATATTACAATAACTATAAATAACTTTGGTTCAAAGAACAATATTGAAAAAAATAAAACAAGGGGGTATGACAAACCAAGCTGTGATCTAAAGACCCAATCAGCTTAACAGACAAATTATTTTTACAAGTTTGTCGGTAGACATGACTCAACCTGCTCTATTTGAACTGCTTTGCTTTTCAAGTGAAGATGAGCATATAAGGGGAATTTCATAGGAGATTCAAAAATAACTGATGCCAGGGGTGTGATGTGTTCAGTTCTAAACACCAAAATGCAGAAATAGCATGTGGCTGAGCTCTGCACAAAAGTAGAAAGGCAGAAGCAGCACAGTTTGGTGTGTAAACCACAGCAATGGGAAGTTGGGAGGTGTGGGATATAACTACGTTTTGTGTGACCCTGAAAAGGTCACTAAACCTCCCCCTGCCTTAGCTTCCCCAACTGTAAAATTTGACTGATACCTTCTTCACAGATAGGGTGACCATACCTCCCCCAGCCAAATGTGGGGCATGGGGCATCCCATCCAAAACAGGATAGATGGTCACCTGATGCTGGGTGGTGGTGGCTGCCCTGTGCGGGCTGCCACCATGCTGGAGGGGCTACATGAGGGCAGATGCAGTTGTTGGCTGCCCTATAACTTGAGGCACTGGGATCGGGGCTGGTGCCCACTAGCAAAGCTCCCGGCTTCCACCAGCTGTGGAAAGCCTGGCAGGAGCCTCACTGATCCGGCTCTCAGCAGCCAGGGGAAGCTGGGCGGCAGCCGTGGAGGTCTGGCTGCCAGCTTCCCCAGCCGGGGGAAGTAAGGCAGCAGCCGTGCTGCCGTGTGGGTCAGGCTCCCAGGTTCCCCAACTGGGGAAAGCTGGGCAGCAGCCATGCGGGTCTGGCTTCCACAGATAGAGGAAGCCAGGCGGTAGCTGTGCAGGTCTGGCTCCTAGCTCCCCCAGCCACAGGGAGCCAGGACCCGTGGCTGCTTAAAAAGCAGAATACAGCACGGTTAGCCCCTTTTGCAAAATAAATCAGGATGCTGGGATGGCACCTAAAATACAGGGCTGTCCCGCCCAAAATGGGAAGGATGATCATCCTACTTACAGATGTTACAAAGCTTAGCCTACTGCTGTGTTTGGAATGTACTTATGGAAGGCCCCATAGTTACTGTAATTGGATGTCTTTACTTTGTAGATGGTAGCCTTTCGCTTACCTCTTTGTGATTAATCTCAGAAGCTGCAGCCTGCAATAAATATAGAGGCCCTGATACTGTCTCAGTTAGGTGTTTTGTTTTGTTTTGTTTTCCCTGTCCGTGCAACCCCAGTGTTTTTGGACACTGCTGTGAGTGACTACAGAATCCAGGGCCAGGATTTTCTAAAGATTTCTACTTCGACTTCTGCTTTTGCATTTTCTAACAGTTAGCAAATTGCCACCTTTGCCAGCTTTTCTGTTTCTGGTTTGCAAGGAAACAATTTGTCACACATTTAATTGTACATTTTCATTATATGTATTTGGTATGTTTTGTACAAAAAATTAAGCACTAGAGTGGATAAAGAAATGTTAGAAGTAAGTTATTTTGCCTTTCCAGGGAGTGAGAAGTACAGTGAGAGTTAATACCATGCTAGGTGGAAAACAAGAAATATCAAAACCAGCAAGTAATTTTCATTAATTTTAATGGAAATGTTATATGATTGGTACTGAAACAAAGAATTAATTTTAATGTAGGCATCCTGACTGTCCTCCTTTATGGACAGGCTCATAGAAATCTATAACAGAAGTTGCTGAGTAGAGCTGCTCATTCCAAAGTAAACATCTGTGGAAAAGCTTCAAAGTCCAAGGAGTTTCTAGCAACATCAGAATTTCTCAATAGAGCAAACCAACCTGAAACACCAAATATTACAAAGAGACAACAGGGGACACATTTAGGACACGTTTTAAGGATGCTCCTGTGGTGACTTCCCTGGCAATATTGTAGACACCACCTGGAAACAGAGGAAGAGGACAACCTAGAGAAACATTAATCAGAACAATAGAGAAAGAAACCAAAACAATCAGTGTAACTGTCAGAAACCTAAGCAGCCTAGCACAGAACTGAAATAAATGGCAGAAGTCAGTAGGTGCCCTGCACTCCATGGGCATTGGAAAATAAAGAAAAAGGAAATTGTCTATCATGCTTTGCACATTTAGCAAATCACTGAAATCTCTTAAAATAATATACAGGTGGCTTTGTCAGTGCTAGACAATTTTTTTTTCCATTGATGCTGTCTCAGCATAAAATGATGGTATGAAAAACCTGTCTTCTACCAGAAGCCACATGCTCCTTCATTAAAATGAAAACAATCCCACATCTTGTTTACTGAGAAAAAAATAACATTTTGAGAAAGGAATCAGCAGGGGAAGGAGGCTGCAGATGTTGAAGTCAGAGTTGCAGCTGTGCGGTTTTTTTCAGCACTAGTCCAATTTAACAAGTTCATGTAGCTTTTGGTTTGTGCAGGGGTGTCTATGTTGTCTGTATTTTCTGTTTCATGCCACCAGGTGGTACTTATTAAATAAATTGTTATTACTTAGTAAAAAGTCATGGCCTGACTCTACTTCTTTTTTTAAAGCCTAAAGAGAATATTGCCTGAGTAAGGACTGATTGTTTGAACTTTGCTGCGTTTACTAAAATGTGATTGTTAAATTGTTTTTACTAATCTTGTGTTGCAATCTCACTTGCAGTGTGAAATTTAAGCAAATCAGATCACCTCAACCCATCCTAAAAATCAGAAATCAAACCTGCCCCATGGTTAGTACAAATGATCTGCATAATATTAACTCCACAGTACTGCTGACCAACAGCCTAAAGTTCAAAACCTGGAAAGAAATTCATTCCACTTAGTTATTCTGTGCCTTTAAAATTCCCAAATCCCTTTCACCAATTACAGTAATCTGTTCTGTTCTCTAAAATTATTACATGATTTTTTCTGTAAAATAGGCTTTTTGGCTTTAGTATATGGCTGACCCAAAAGGAAATCGTTCAGTAGTTTTTTCTATTCAGCATCATTTAGGATTCCTAAAAGAAATCATTGAGCCCTATTCTGACTCATCACAGAATTGAAATAGTATTTAATTCACTAATTTCCTGCTGATTGTGTTAATTATCAAATTAATCATCTCAGGTCTGTTACATGTTCTTAGATCCCAGTGCATCCTAAATTAGTCTGGCCAGTGGAAAAATCTATGCATCATTCATGCTTCCTAGCTGATTAAGCCAAGGAATTTTTTATTTCTTTATTTCTTCAGATACCCTGTAGCTGTTTTGTAAACTTTATGATGCATTTTTTTGTCATCAGACATCACTGATTGTGGTGTGTTGACACGCATCTTGTCTGTCCAATGTGGCAAGTATCAGAACAGTAATGTGTATCTGCAAAACCTATGAGGAGGCCTGTGGCACCTTAAAGACTAAAGCGTCTTTTTAGGCATAAGCTTTTGTGGGCACTGTGTGGCAAGGCTGGAGCTGAGGGTTTAGGGTGTGGGAGAGGGCTCGGGAAGAGGCTTGGGGTGCAGAAGGGTGAGGGCTGTGGCTAAAGGCGCAGGCTCTGAGGTGGAGCACAGGATGAAGAGTTTGGGGTACAGGAGAGAGGTCAGGGCTGAGGCAGTGTGTTGGGATTCAGGATGAGGGTATTGGCTGCGGATGCAGGCTCTGGAGTGGGGCTGAGGATGAAGTTTTTGCGGTACAGGCTGCCCCCAAGAGAGAGAAGATTACGAAGAGATTATGTGCACGTGGATGGACATTTTAGCACCTCTCTGCCTATTCATTTCTCCAACCCACAGTGTACTGTGGTGCCTGGCATTTCTGAAAAGGAAAGAGGTATGCAGGCATTCAGACTGGCATTATTATCTGTCTAGGACTTCAGAGTTCAAGAATCCAATTTCTTTATCTGAATCTTGTTGTTCTTTATTAACGAACCATTTATAAATGTCTTAACAGGGCAAACAAAAGCCCTAACTCCATGGTGTCTCATCCTACCACTCTGTGGTACAATGTGATTGCCAGACATAATCTCCTATTTTCTTTCCTGCTGTGATATTGAATTGTCTTAATGTAAAACTGGCTTTGCTTTTAGTTTTTCTCTCAAAGGTTAATGCCATTAAATTTAAGAGGCTATATATAATGTTATAGGTATTATTGCTTAGTGTTGCAATTATTATACTGTCGTTGATTAAATTCTGCTTGCTTTGGAAAACTGTGTCTTGTAGAACTTTGTTATTCATGAATAAAGCAATGAAGTTTGACAAAAGCTGTATTTGAAATGCTGATCGAGAAAAGTGAGAAATATAAAATTTTTGATAAATTTGTTGGTACTGACACACCTTATCGGTCAGCCAGCAGACATGCAAGTTTATGGAAAGTTCAGTCACTCCGACAAGGTCATAAAGGAGACCAAGAAAGATTTGCCTACTATTAGCCACTTTCTCTGACATTTCAGCAGCAGGATTATTCCTAAAGAGGCCATCATACCTGGAACAGATTATGTTTATAGCTATGAAAGTGAATGAGGAATTTGAATTAAATTTTAAGCGGCAATTGGTAGCAGAAGGGGGTTTGGTGCATTGATTCGTAGCTGCAAAGGCTGGAAGGGCCCCTTGTGCCCACTATGTCTGAGCTCTTGTATAACGCAGGCCATAGACCCCCATCTTCTTAGAAGAATATTTAGTCTTTATTTTAAAAATTTCCAATGTCAGAGAATCTTCCACAACACTGGGCAAATTGTTTATTTCTGATCTTAATTGGTCTATATTCAGCTACCTATCCTTTGTATCATGTTCTACCTTTATCTGTCAGATTGAAGAGTCCATTATCAAATATTTGTTCCCACTGTAAGTACTTAAACTGTACTCAAGACATGCTGCTGAGCCCTCTCTTTAGTATGCTAAATAGATTGAGCTCCCTAAATCACTGTCAGGTATGTTTTCTAATCCTTCAATCATTCTCGTGACTCTTCTCTGAACCTTCTCCAATGGATGAGTGTCCTTCATGAATTGTGGGCACCAGAATGGACACAATATAGAAGCTCCCTGTTTGTGCAGCCAAGGATATTGTTAGCCCTTTTGGTCATGAAATAGCACTGAAAGCTCATGTTCATTCTCTGCCACTCCAAATCTTTTTGACTCACTGCTTCCCTAGGTAGAAGCATCCCTGTTTAAAAAGTGTTGCCTTCATTTTGTGTTCCTAGATGTATTTAGTTAGTTAGTTGCTGATAGATGTATTAAAATTCATTTTATTTACTTGTGACCTGCTTACTGAGTGATATAGATGATTTTGTGTCAGTGACCACTCTGATTCGTTATTTCCCAATTTGTTGTTATGATTACGTTTTATCAACCAAACTTGTACTCTTAATTTAAAAAATCAAGTTAGACAGGATCTATTTTCTATAATTTTGTGTTGATTAGCATTAATTCTTCCTTATCAGCCTCCCCATGATCTTGCTGAAAATCAATGTCAGACAAACAAGCCTTTTAAAATATTGGCACAACATTTAATATGGGTGTTAATATCTCCCCATTAGACTCTGACAATGGGCTACATCCCCCTGTCTGATCTGGCCTGTTTTTGCCTCTTTTGATACATGCCACTGATAATGGGCCATTTCCACCTTGCTGAATAGACCTTGTCAGCTCTGGCCCTCCCTTTTACTGGAACCCCACTCTTTAAATACTCCTCTGGAACCCCCCCTCCCACTCATGCATCTGATGAAGTGGGTCTTTGCCCACGAAAGCTTATGCTCTAAAGTACCTGTTCGTCTATAAGGTGCCACAGGACTTCTTGTTCTTTGGCACAATATTTACTTTCTTCTAGTTTTCTGGAACATCCTGCACATCCCAAGACTTACTGGATATCAACATTAATGGTCCAGAAAGCCACTCCACCAACTCTTTTAAAACTCTTTCATGTAAATTGTCTGGACCTGCTGATATTAAAATATCCAACTTTTGTAGTTTAACGTCATCTGAAACTAATGTAGTTGGAAAGAGTGATATCATTGAATGCTTTGCCTTTTCTGTATTACTGATCATTCTATCATTTCCATGTAATAAAGGAACTATACCATTTTTAGGATTCTATTTGTTATTACTATATTTGAAGAAAGTTGGAAGGACTTTAATTCCTCTGGTATACATTTCTCTTCGTATCCTTTTGCTTTCCTATTGACTTGCTATGATTCTTTGCTTCTGATTTATATTCATTTCTCTCAATGTCCCCATCCTTCCATTTGTTATATAAGAAATAAAAATAATGGTTTTCACTTCCACTCTGAAATAGATCTGTTTTTTTAAACAATTCAGCATTTTTTCTTGATGGTAGAATTGTGGCTTTTGGAGCGTCTAATAAAGTGTTCTTGAACACTTCCCAATTCAAATTCATGGTTGCGTGATTAAATTGTGGTTTGTGAAAGTGATCCTTTTAAAGCACCAAGTGTTCATATTACCACTCTGAACTTTGTTCTGTTAGCACGTTACCAATGTGATCAAATCATGATCACTTGTACCTAAGTCACCATTATTTTTTAAATTTGATCAGTTACTCCTTATCTGTCAAGAAGTCTGCTTGGGCATGTGAGGCTTTCTATGTTAAGAAACTGTCATCTATACTATTTAGCACTTCCAAGGGTGTGTTAGTAACAGGCAGCATGAGGCCTCCAGCATATCTCACTCCAGCTGAAGTCCTCCATTATCACTCAGGTTTTTTTTTCTTACACATTCCTTTATAATATGACCCAATTGCAGAGTATGAGTGTAAACATATTTCTTTTCTCTCCTTTTATGGGGTTCTTCAAGGTGTTTTTGTGTGTGCATGTGTTGCTATTAAGCTGGTTAGCAATACTGCATTACAGAAACTTTTTTTTTAATTGTTGCTAAAGTAAGCACTTCAGATTCTATTTTGCATCTTCCATGTCTTTCACAGTCAATATGCTCTGTGGGATCCAGTAAAAACTAAATTTAGAATAATTTTTGTCCCAGCACTTGAAGAGTGGCATACCTCTGGTTCCTCCAAGAATTTTGGTATTTCACTACAGCAGTGTACATACATCATCTTGAAATTATCTTCTGAGAACTATTTTTTTATCTGCTTTTCAACATTGTTTTCTTTTCCAAGAGCATCTTACAAGATGGCTTTCTTAATAACAGAAAATGTTAAATGATAAAAGCTGCCATAGAACCTCACTTGAAAAATAGAGTAGTTCAGCCTTCCTAGATGTGAACACAGAGCTATAGTCTGCCTGCAACGAGCAGAAATTAACTCTTCAGGGAGAAGACAGGAGACTCTGCTGGTTACTGCAAAAAGAGATACTTAAGGGAGTTTTGAATCAGTTTATGAATTGGGATCTATAAACTGCTTACTTCTGCTAGACCTCTAGAGAAAGAAATGATCGTATCAAAAGATAAGATCTTCCTTCTCTGCTGTTTAATTTAGGAGCTAGAAACTCCAGGAACTGTCCTAAACTCTCCTGTCCTTTCTCCCCAGGCCTATGAATAGCCCTTCCTGCTACTCTTCAAGTCACTATGTGTCCTCTACACTTTCATGTTGTAAGACTAGTTATCGGGGCTATAGTTAAGACTGAAAGAAAAGGTATGTTTTGGCACCACTATAACCCGTAAGTGATAGCATAGAGGTGCCGGAATGGAGTTCTAGGTCCTAAAGAAAAAGTGCTGAGATGGAGTCCCAGAGTGTGCCAACGCAACTTGAGTCTTGCATTGGAGTCTGGGATTGCCAGAATATGGAAATATAACAGTTTGAGGTGGGGTTCTTGTCTTTTCATGCAGTCAATCACAGCCTACTTTATCCTGTTACTGGGGATATATGAAACAACGAGTCTTCTCTCCTAGTAGTGAATGAGAAGGCTCTTCTCAAGTGAGCTTCAGTTAAGGAATCATATTTTTGTCCAACTTGTGCCACTTCAGTATCTTCAAAAAGGCCTCATAGTATTAGCAACATTTCTGTGACGTGCTCCATCCTCCCTGGTTTTGGTTTCTGTCATCTTGCAGGTTAAGATGAAAATCTTTTCTGGTTTGGGGTAATAGGAGAAATCTTCATACCTTCTCTGAGGCTCTTTTCATGACTATACAGCATGAAGTGGCATAAGATGACACTTTGAAGTAACTGTACAGTTGCTTTGGCTTTCTACTGGTGAACTGAGAAAACATTAGTCAGTCCCTGAAGTGAGTTTTTCCAGGGGACTACAGACAAGACTACAGACCTTGGTCTGCAAGGTGTGGTGCATGCTTGGCAGTGCAGCCAGCAGTGTCAGGATCAGCTAGCTCTTCCCACCGTGGGAGGGTAAAAAGTGAAAAGTTGTAGCCTGCTGATGACCCGTGTCCACACAAGTCAACCCCAGCTCCTAGTGGTGCAGATTGGCAACTGCCTCCGTAAGGAGGCAGGCTAACGGGGCTCTGGCCACCTGGAGAGGGATGGGCTCTGCCAGCTTTGAAATCTGCCAAAGACACGCCTCATGACAACTAACATAACTAACTCCATACCGGATCGGTCGTCGCCCAGGTTAACAAGGACCGCGCATTCCATCGTCCACCAGGAAGGTTTGTTAAGTCAGCTACTGGTGAACCAAAAACCTTTCACGCAAGAAAATACCTAACCGTAGGCATATGGAATGTAAGATCACTAAATCAGACAGGTAAACTTAAAGAACTGACCTACGAAATGAAAAACTACACCTGGCATATCCTTGGACTCTGTGAAATAAGATGGAAAAATTGTGGGGAGCTCAGAACAGACGAAGGCCATTTGTTCTGTTACAATGGAGAAGAAGATAAACACCTTAATGGAGTAGGTTTCCTAATACATAAAGACATCAAGAACTCAATTCTAGCTTGCTGCCCGATATCTAGCAGGATCATGTCCATACGCTTGAAAGCTTCACCATTCAACGTTACCGTCATTCAAGTGTATGCACCGACTACTGACCATGATGATGATTACACGGAAAGTTTCTACAGTCAACTTCAGAATATCATAGATGCTATCCCGAAAAAAGATATTGTAATTGTACAAGGTGACTGGAATGCCAAAATAGGCATGGACACCATAAACAACTGGCAGAATCTCATTGGGCCCTCCTGTAATGAAGTGACTAATGACCAAGGCTTCCAATTGGAATTTGCCGGCTACAATAACTTAGTAGTAGCAAATACACTGGCAGCCCATAAACCATCAAGATGTTGGACCTGGCACAGCCCTGACGGACAACATCATAATCAGATAGATTACATGCTAATTAAAAAGCGTTTCCGGTCTGGTGTGAACTTATACAAGACACATAGCTTCCCTGGAGCAGACATCGGGAGCGATCATAACCTGGTCCTAATGAGTTTTAAGATATGACTAAAAAGATTTCTAAACCAAAGAACAGTTGCATTTAATTTAATCTGGACCAGCTTGAAGACCCAAATACTGTCAATGAGTTCCAAGCTATGATAGGAGGGAAATTTGCTCCCCTGCTCACACTTGAGCAAGACCTAGAAACACTCAGTAAAAGCTTCAAAAATGTAGTCACAGAAACAGCTACAGAGATACTAGGAACATATCATCCCAAAAAGAAACAAGGAATTACAAATGAGATTTTGAACCTTTGTGACCAAAGAGGAGAACTTAAGAAAAAGAAAAAGTCAGCTGAAGGAGCAACGCAGTATAGGATAATTAAGAACAAAATAAAAACCAGTATGAAAGCAGCAAAAGAAAATTGGATCGAAAACTGCTGTTTCGAGATTGAAGAGAGCCTAAATGCAAACAACAGTAAGAAAGCTTTTAAAACTATTAAAGGATTAACACAGACTATAGAACACAGAACAAGCACCATACAAGACAAAACTGGCCACTGCCTCACTGAAGAGAAAGACATTATAAATAGATGGACGGAATACTGCTCTGAGCTCTACAACTATAACTCCAATGGAGATCCCAATGTTCTGAAAGTTAACAACCCAACAGAAGAAACAAACTTTTCCATCCTACGGGAGGAAGTTGAAGCAGCCATTAAATCGCTTAAGACAGGCAAATCACCTGGCATAGATAACATCCCATCTGAACTTGTAAAAAATGGAGGCAGCAGTATGGTTGACATACTCATGATGATTTGCAACAAAATATGGCAGAGTGGAGAATGGCCAACAACTTGGACTAAATCACTAATTATAACGCTTCCTAAAAAAGGAAACCTACAGTTATGTGGAAAGTACAGGACCATCAGCTTAATTAGCCACCCTAGTAAGGTGATGCTGAAAATCATACTGAACAGACTAACACCCCAGGCCGAGAAGATTATTTCTGAAGAACAGGCTGGTTTTCGATCAGGCAGGAGTACGACTGAACAGATTTTCAACCTATCTGTAGTCTGTCAGAAATACAATTCACATCAGCAAGACCTATACCTTGTTTTTATTGATTTTAAAAAGGCCTTTGACAGAGTTTGGCATGCAGCACTGTGGGAAACAATGAAGCAATTTAACATCTACAGTAAACTCATTGACATAATCAAAAATTTATACAAAAAGACTAGTAATGCAGTATTATTCGATGGTGCCATTAGTGCCTGGTTCCGTACCACTGTAGGAGTACGACAGGGCTGCATACTCTCTCCTACGCTTTTTAACATCTTTCTGGAACGTATCATGGTAGATGCTCTAGATGACCACTCTGGAACCATAAGTATTGGCAGTCAATCTATAAATAACTTACGTTTCGCAGATGACATTGTTGGACTGGCAGGGAGTGAAAAAGAACTTGGTAACCTTGTTAAATGCCTCGATAAAACTTCAATAAAATATGGCATGAAAATAAACACAGAAAAGACAAAATTCATGACCAGCAATCCTAGGGGTATATCCTCACAAATATCCATAAAACAACAGAAATTGGAAGAAGTAGAACAATTTAAATACTTAGGGTCGATCATCTCTGATGCAGTTACAAAACCAGAACTACTCACCAGGACAACAATAACAACCGCAGCAATGGCAAAATTAAAACCAATCTGGAAGGACAAAAACATATCCCTAAAGTCAAAAATAAGGCTCATGCAAGCTCTTGTACACTCCATCTTTTTATATGCTTGCGAGACCTGGACTCTGACAGCAGAACTAGAGCTCAAGATCAAGGCCCTTGAAATGAGGCTATACCGCAAACTTCTTAACATCCCCTATATGGCACATATTAGTAATGAAGAGGTCAGAAACATCATCAACTCAGCAACAGGACCTCATCATGACCTACTATCCAGAGTAAAAAAGAGAAAACTAAGATGGTATGGACACACGAGATCATCAGGCCTGTCCAAGACCATACTGCAAGGCACAGTCAATGGCAAAAGGAGACGTGGCAGACAGAAAAACAACGGATAGACAACATTAAAGAATGGACAGGGATGAGCTTTGCCGCACCTCAAGAATTGGCACATGACCGCCAAAGATGGAGAGACACTATAAATAACATTGTCATGAAGGCGCCCCAACGACCTCGGTCAAGGGACTAATGATGATGACAGACAAGAAAGCAAGCATACATATGTCAGTAGTTGAAGGAAGCTCCCGGTTGCTCACACTATTTTAGAGAGGAAAGTCCCAGAATCAGATGTTGCATCAGCCTCAGGAAAGCTCTTGAACGTGTGAGAAAAGCTGGATACAGATTCCAGGACATTCAGAAAGTGACTTGAGTCTTCTGTGGAGTCAAAGAAAAGTATGATGAGTGGAACCAGCAGCGGTTCAGTCCCACAGACTAGATCCAAGAACATGTGGGCAGCCTTCAGCATAGCCATTTGTTGCAGGCAACAGGTGAAGGAAATCCACACTGGAGGCTTTTTGTTTTAGGAAGAGACTGGTCTCTGTTAGGGGGGCAAAGTTGTAATTCAATGGTAACAGAGTAGTGTGGTTTTATCTTTGCAAATACGGAGAGTAGTTCTAAAATGAGATCCACAGTTTTAGGGTTTGCTAGAGAGGTCTTTGGGCATGTCCTCACTACCTGCTGGATCAATATGCAGTGTTTAATCTGGGAGTGTGCAGGTGATAAATCAACTGCTAAGCACGTTCCCATCAACTCCAGTACTCCACCAAAAAAAGAGCAGATGGGATTGACATAAAAGCATGAGCTGTTGACTTACTGTGGTGAGCAGACCTAAATACATTAACTTCAGCTATGTTATTCATGTAGCTGAAGTTGCATTACTGAGATCAGCAGCCCATGGTGGTGTATACAAAGCTTTCCTCACTTACAATGGTAACTGCACTGACACGACTAATGAGATACTCTTAAGACTCATGTGTATGTGGAAGAAGCTTTGTGAAGTCTGGGATTTTTTCATGCACTTTGTAATGTCACATAATGTAGTTACACGGAATATTAATATATGTTCCTGTCATGAATGAATGTCTGTAAAGAGTTAACTTTTAGAGGGATGTCTGGGCCGGAGGCAGCCGGGGTGGGGGCAGCCAGGTAATCCAATGGGAGAAAGAGAAATTCTTTTGAATTGAAAACAATTGCAGTCTCAGGGGTCTCTGGCTTGGTTCTGTGACTGGTGTAGGGAGAGACCAAAAATGCTGATGAATCCAGCACATTATGGCCACATCGTAATCAGAGAATGGATATGTAAGTAGAAGGGAAATGCTTACACATGGTCAGGTTATTTTTATTTTGGATCTGGAGTGGGACTCTCAGGCTGGTTGATTTTTTTGTTCCCCCTGTTCCCTATAATGTCTAAGCTGAATCTCAGGAAAGTAATTCTCTGAGCTCTAATATTAGCAATCTTTAGTTGCTTTAATTACATTTAGCAACCAAGTATACTTATTTATTTTCTTGGTATTTTTCCATCTTTTGTTTTGTGAATAGTCACTTTTTTTACGCTAATGATTTGATCCCTGTGTCCTATAAGAGTGTCTATTTGTTGTTTTGTTTTTTTATGCCTTGGTCAAAGGGTTAGCTGTCGGATTACAGCTCTTTGTTTCCAAACTATCTCCTAAGGAAAGGGTAAACCTTGGGGGTTATCCCACAAGGAGATATCCAAATGTGTCTTCCAGAGTTTTAAAGGGGGGCTCTTCCACTTACTGCCGCCACCACAACCATCTCCCAGGGTCAGACCCTGGGGAGATTTTTTTGACTGGAGTGTATAAAGGCAAGGAATTTTTAAGGTTTTTGTGCCCCCCCCAACTTCCCCACTTCCTGCACTAAACCTTCATAGACTACGAAAAAGCCTTGGACAGTATTGGTAGAGACCCTTTGTAGAAACTGCTGCAATACCATGGCATCCCAACCAAAATTATTAACCTGATCCATTCAATGAATGAACCCCTGACATGCCAGGCTGCTCACAATGGTGTCTTGACTGAATCCTTCAGCATACTCCAGGAGTGCAACAAGGGTACCTATTGTCACCTTTCCTGTTCTTGATCACAATGGACTGGATTATGAACAGGACAAGAGATGGCCATCAATGAGGCATTCAGTGGACACTTCTCAAGCAGCTAGAAGACATTGATTTTGCTGACAATGTCACCCTCCTTTCACACTGACAAAAAAGCATGGAAGAAAAGGTCACAACACTAGACAAGACTGCCTCGGTGACTGGACTGAACATTAACAAGGGAAAGACCAGTATCAGAGGGTAGCCCTGTTAGTCTGGATCTACAAAAACAAGGAGAAGTCCTGTGGCACCTTCTAGACTAACAGATTTTTTGGAGCATAAGCATTTGTGGGCAAGGACCCAAAGACCAAGAGCCTAAGGATCAACCAGTCCAACAACAACACCATTACACTGGGATGGGATGACCTGGAAGATGTGGAGCAGCTCACCTAGTTGGGGAGTATTATGGGCAGATATAGAAGAACAGACAAGGATATCAGTGCCAGGATAGGGAAAGCAACAGCTGCGTTCAAGACTCTTTGTCCCATATGGAGTTCACAAATAATATTTGCAAAGACAAAACTGCAAAGTATGCTCCTGTATGGATAAGAGACCTCGCCTACTAAAAAGTCTTCAAATCACAAGCTACAGACATTCTGAAACAGATGCCTAAACATCCTTCACATCAAATGGCAAGACTTCATCACAAATGAGGAGCTTTGGAGCAGAGCAGGACAAGAACCACTTGAAGTTCAAATCAAGAGAAGAAAGTGAGGATGGCCAGGCCACACGCTCAGAAAACCATAATCCAACATAGTCCTCAAGCTCTCGCATGGAACCGTCAAGGAAAACACAAAAGAGGAAGACCTCAGACAACATGAAGAAGATCTACCGAGACTGAAGGACAAGAATTGGGGTACTGCTGGAGACAGCTAAATTTTTTTTCCCAACACAGAGAGGAAGTGGAAGAGACATGTAGATGCCTTATGCTCCACTCAGAGTCCAAAGATTTAAGTAAGTATCTTCTGTGCTCAGAATGGGGAGGCAGCCCTGACATTTGCAAACAAAATGCCTCAAACCATTCTTCCAATATGTGAGGTGACAATGCCATCTGGGACTAGTTAGCATAGTGAACTATATGTATTATGGTTGCTTCAAGGAGCTAAGTCACCACCAATTTCTATGTTGTCATAGTGGTAGGTACCCTAATAATGCTCCTAAACTTAAGAGCACTGTTTGTTAAACTTTTTGAGACAGCAGAACACCAAACAATGTTATTTTAATGTGCACCAGCTGTGAACGTGCCTCACACAGTGTGGCTGACATCAAGCAGCTGACTGACAATGTAGCCACACGTCATTGCTGGTTGCTATGCCTCCATATAGATAGAAGATTAGAGGATGGGGAAGGTTAGCACAATATTAGTGAACCTCTCTGTATTGCCAGAAGACTACAGCTCTCGCAACATGAGGAAATTAAATTTGTTTTAGTGTTTTCTATTAGTATCATCATATCATGTTTATTTATTGTAGAACTTTGAATTTGGTTTGCATATGCCCATGGCACACCTGTGAGATGTGCATGGAACACCAGTGTTCTGCAGAACATAGTACTCTAAAGCAGTGTTTCTTAAACTATCAGATGTCAGAAAAAACATCACTTTGTTCTCAAGTAAACTGGTTTGGCCTCCAACCCTTTCTCACAGATTCCACTCTTTTCCCACTAGTTTGCTGCCATTTGGTTTTTTCATATGGAAACTCCAGTTTTAAGCAAAAAAGGAAAAAAAACACATTTCAGTGAGAAAATTAAGAGGTTAACCTGCTTTCCTAGTGTGGATTTGTCATTTTGCTATAGACAAGTAAGTAAGTGCTGCTTGCATCTTGCACTAGTGAGTTCTGCCTGTTTTGTGTTTCTGGCCCTATATTTTAACCATGGAGGTGGGGGAGAAACTTGACAAGATTTGTATTTATTTGCCTTACCCACATTGTATGCAATATTTTTTAGATGCTAATATATTTTGAGTGTTGAGAACCTAATTTTCTTATCGGTCAGTACCGTGTAGGGCAGAAATACAAAATGAATCAGACCGACATAGAGGCAGGAAGCTTTTAAGGAGACCTTGAAGTGGTAGGTAAGGGAACCTCTAAATCTAGCAAGTATAGTTCTTATTGTAAATTATGATGCCATATGGGTATTTTGTATCCTTGAAACCTCTTTGAATGGTGACTTTATATGGTAGACATTACTTTTTCCTTGCTCAGCTCTTTGCCAGAGGCTTAGGAATTATTTCAGCTGTGAATTAAGAAATCTGAACTCTGCTCTGCTCCATTTTCTTACATTTCTCTCTCTATTATTTACTGTAGCGTAAGGAGCTTGATTTTTAAATCATTGTAAATTAACTTAGACAACTTTGTACTAGTTTCAGCAAGCTGATGTTTTGTGGCCTTTCATTTATACAATGCTACAGCATATTGAAGAAATGTTACAGTTGAAGCATGGGAGCAACCAATGGAAAAGAATCTAATCCTACAAGGAGCTATATATTTGCAACTCTTGTTTAGGAAGACATCAATCCAATACAGCACATAAGACAGGCGTATCCAGATTCTCAAGTGTTCTCTCTGAATTTAGTAAGGTAACTAGTGTATCTGGTTAGGTATAGGCTTAGGTTTTCATCATCTCTGCACCTTACAGTTCATAGCGTAATTCTGCATCACTGAGCACAAACTTTTGGACAAGTGGGCCCCTGTTCATTTAATTAAGAACGATGTAAACCAATATACATTCCAGTCTACATAGTTATGGTGTATATCATAAAAACAGCAAATGACTAGAGAAACCCTTTTTATTTATTTATTTGTTTGTTTGTTTGTTTGTTTCGGGTCTTGAACTGAGATACAATTGACCGGTTCATATTCTTTCATTTCCTGTTTTTATTGCAAGGGGTGTGAGTTGATAGCGACACCAGATCAAGACCTCACTGACTTCACCAAATGCCTTCAGATACTCCAGAGGAAAATAGAAGAAAAAGGTCTCCAGGTAAAGCCAACTAATTTCTTCAGTCTCTGGCAACATTATAACTCTTTCTCCCAAGGGAACCGAGACTCCTGTGAAGTTCTCACTGAAATGAAATGGTTATTTGCTCTATCCCTGCCAGTCTGAGTACTCACCATTTTTACTGCAGAGGGAGTTAATATTTGTTTTTGCTAGGTGAAATTACTCTGGACAAAAGGACAAACAACTTTCTTAAAAGACCGCGTGTGTTGATTTTGTTTTTAAAAGAACTGCCTAATGGGTTAAAAAAGGATTTGTGGCTGGTTGCTGGCACTGATGTTCAAGGCAGGAGTCTCACTTGGGTATTTAATTAAGTCTTGAAATTTTGGCACTCTGGATATTGATGCTGGCCTCTGAAGAGGAGTTAGAAAACAAGAACCTCAGACTGACCGATGACTTACTCCCTTTGAAATCAAAGGAGCTACCTGCAGAGTAAGCAAAAGCTAAGCCAAGAGTGAAAGAAGTGGAAATTAGCTCCCACTTCTCTGGCTTGGAGGAAGAATTGTTTTCTACCAGCAACTGCACCTGATAGGGAAAGAAGAAGGAATCTCCTCAGATTCATGTTTAGGGAAATCTCCTCTAAAGAAAGGGACAATGGGCAAACAGTAAGAGACACCCACTGCCTTGCTTGAAAGGGGAGAAAGGAAATACCAGCTCCTGTTGCCTTCCCTCCCTTAGAGGAGAGCGGTGAAGGAGACTGTAGTCAATCACCTGCTTTCTCCACTGCAGGGGCAATGTGGGAGAGGGAAGAATTAAAGATTCCCACTCCATGTCTTTCCCAATGGAAGTGGGGAAGAAATAAGTGCTGATGCTACCCCACCCTCCTCCCATGTTCTTCTGCAAGTGCACAATGCATCACTTTTGCTTATAATCCCATTTGAAATATCTTTGTGTTCTAATAGGGAAGCATTTCCCTAGGGCATTTCTAAAGACTCTGGTGAAGAATCTCCCACCATGTACCTTTATGTGGTGTTTACATCTATACATCCTGGTGGAAACTGGGGTGATGATTCTCCTCCACCCACTGCAGCTGCTATTGTCAGACTAGTTGTGAGCCAGAAAACCCTTTAAAATATGCTTACTCTTTGTCATCAACCTTGTCTGGTGGGTTCATCCAGTCATCTCAAGATGGTGCAAGTCTCTGTGGCAGGGTTAGTCTCATTCCTGGACTTCAGGTCCTCCATTAAGTCCACTGGCCCCACCATGTGAACCCCCTTACCCTTGCGTGGGACAGGGGGCAGTCTGGGAGGAGCTCAGTGCCTACCCACTCTTTCCAGGTTCCAACCCAGGGACCCTGGATGGCTGCTACCAGTGAGGGCTGACTCCCATCAGCCTTGCCCCTGCAGCTTCTCTCCCTGGGCCACTTCTCCAGATGATTTCCCATGGTACCTCCTTCCATTAGTGGTATCCATGGCAGCAAGTCTTTTGTTTGGCTTCTCCAGCTGACCAGTTTCTCACAGTCTCTGGTTGAGCTTCAGACTCCCCCTGGACTGGGGCAGTCCACCCCCGCCCCCAGGTAACTGAAGCTCATCTCCTCTTTTGTGGTCTCTGGTGTTCATCTATCTCTGTCTGTCTCCAAACTCTCCTTAACCACCCTCAGCTTGCCCTGTGTGGAGAAGGGCTTATAAAGGTAGCCCTGAGTGGGATCAGCTGGCCCTAATTGAGTTAGGGCAACCTACTCTTCATCTGCTCCCACTTTGATTGTCAGCTCCATCTCTGCTCTGTTTTTACTCCTGCCTCTCCTCTCCTGGCCCCACCCTGCCACAGTCTCCCTCACCCCTAACACCAAGATCTGTGACAACAGCCATTCCAGCTGGTGAGCTTCATAATCTGCTTTGACCCTTGAGTGAGTAACGTGCTGCTCTCTATAAACAAGGGCTGCCAAATTGGACCCAGAGTGAGGAGAGACTACAGTTAACCTCAGCTGCACCCTGTGCTCTTATCAGTCCAACTTACTTTTGACAAGTTTTAAATGACTGCATTGAGAGGTTTAAAACTGAATTATAACCACAGAATTAAAATTAGTGCAGTGGGAGTATGATGTCTACAAAGGCACTTCAACAATACATAACCTACTCCTTAATTTTTGACTGCTCTGGTGTCACTTTCATGTCCAAATCTAATGTATTATTTAAACAACAAGAACTCTTGTGGCACCTTGTAAACTGATTTATTGGAACATAAGCTTTTGTGGGCAAAGACCCACTTCATCAGACACATGTGCACATGTATCTGACAAAGCAGGTCTTTGCCCATGAAGGCTTATGCGTCAATAAATCTGTTAGTCTATCAGGTGTCGCGGGATTTCTCCTTGTTTTTGCACATACAGACTAAGACGGCCACCCCCAATACTAATGGATTGTTAAGACTCATGAAGGTTCTCACACTCCAAATCCTTGACAATAGTTTGTGAAGCACAAGCCTATGCATAATTGCAGTAATTGTTCAGAGTGCTTGCTACAGCCCATTACTTTACTTGACAATTCAGTTTTATTGATATGCTGTTATATGTAATGGCAGCTGAGGTGTTGGCTTTGAATTCAGTACTAACCTTTCACTTTACCGAGAATACAGTGAACTGAAAAGGGCATGTTTTCTCCAAATGTAACTACTGTGTTTATTAAGTGGTGGCTATTTCTTGTTCAAGGTGTCTCTTGCACAAAATACAGAAGATGCTGTCAGTTTGGAGCCATGCAGTTTGATGGGAAACATGGATTTATTGTTCGGTTGTTGTCCTTTCTCTTTCTGCCATAAAGTGGGTGCTTGAAACAGTCCCTGCTTCAATATACATATATGAGGCAAGTGAAATCCCAAACTGCCTCATAAATCTGAAGTTTTAGTTTGTTTCCTTCTGCTTATGAGCATTAAGTGTAATTTTGTCAGGAGCAATGTGGACACTAATTTTGGGTGCCTGAGGTTTTTAGGCACCTCACCTGAGGAGCCTTGATCGTGGTTTTAGAGGTGCTGAGTACTCACCATTCTTGACGTCAGTTGGAAATGCAAGTACTCTCCGTACCTCAGAAAATCTGGCTTCTTTAAATTAAATGCCCAAGCATGGCTTTTGTGCTTAACTTAACCTTTAACACCCAAATTGAAAAATTTTGGCTTAAAAGTACAGTAAACTCTTTCATATCTGGCATTCTATTATCTGGACCCCTCTCAAACAACCGGCATTTTAACCATAAGTAAATTTTAGTTATGTTTTCAGTAAGTACAGTATAGTAAAGGAAATACAAATAAATACAGCAAATATAGTATAAGTTTACAGTGTACAATATTACTGTTGATAAATAAGGTACTCTGCATACATTTTTGTTTGTTTCTTAAGATCTAATCTTGTTTTTCTTTAGTGTTGTGCGTTGCTAGGTACACTCTCTATTATTCAGAATTTTTGAATATCCAGCAACCTCCCTGAGCCGGAGCTGCCAGATATGAAAGAGTTTACTGTATATCTAAGGATGAGTCAAAATCCTTCAAAACCTGAAGATTAAAACCCCATTGAGTTCGGCCACATAAAAGCAGTGCTGACATTGGATAAGGTGGCAAAGACTAAGCTGGGTGTTCAGCTTGATCTCCAGAAGGAAATGCTGATGAATCACATAATCACTTGGCTCCCCAAAAAGGGAAAAAGAGCAGAGGGTGAGAGAAGCTCATGGAGCGTCTGAAAGTCTGAGCAGAGCAAATTCTAATTCTAATGTCGGAAGACCTTTCATTGGACGTTCTGAATTTTGGCTTCAGAGACTTGTTTTCCTCATTTGAAAGATAACTGAGTAAAAGATATTTTCCTGATAACAGAACTTAACTCCCTCCATGCAGGTTAATTTTTACCTATCACACTAGTGAAGTAGAAGTACGGGTTCAGCCTTCCTGGTCTGGTACCCTCAGGACCAGAGTGGTCCCAGACCAGGGATTTTGCTGGATCAGGGTGGTCAATTCTGCCCCCTTCTCCACCACTCCCACTGGCCTCAGCCCCTGCTCCTGGGATTCCTGCAGCTTCCTGACCACCCCTCCCCCCTGGTACAGGCTCTCCACCCATCAGCTCCTGGTCCAGCCACAGCTTCTCTGGGCCACAGCTTCCTGCGCTCTCCCGGCCACAGCTTCCCGCCTGGCCCCAGCGCTGAGCTGCCACCTTACTAGCCCAAACCTCTACTCCCTGCTGCTGCTCCTGGCCCCAGGCTCCCTGGCTGCTACTACCCACCCTCCATTACCACCAGACCAGCTGTAGCTGCCCTGCGCTCCTGCTGCTGGTCTCGTTGGCCCCTCCTCTGTGGACCTCTCTGGTCCCTCAGGGTCCATTGTCCTGCTAGAGGATGGACATTGCTGGACGAGAGACTGCTGGATTTGGGAGATTTAACCTGCATAAAGAGGACCCCAATTACTTTCTCCATGTGCTAATATTGAAGTTACTGTTCAGGTAGCAATGATAAAAAGCTGAGTGGAAACAGTTTCCTTTATCTGTATTGCTTGCTCACAATCAACTGTAACATAGTCTGTTTTAGAACAAAATACAAGAAGTAGGAGTCTGTATGTCTGAGCAGAGTTTTTTCCTGGACTGATATGAGAGTAACTTATACTCACCATGGAAATTGCTTCTTTCTGTGGCTGTTGATGACATCCATGGAAGTTCTGTGTCTGTGGGGAAAGTTTAACGTCAGTGAAGATCCATCATGCAGCTCTCAAAGGGGAGTTTTTCACTAACAGAAGTAATTCATAGCATTGTTCACTGAGCATATGTGATTGCTATTCCTAAAACAGTCCAAAAATCACATGTGCAGATTCAGTATGGCATCTAACGTCTCCAGAGTGCTTGCTCATGCTTTACAGGCCCTAATTTTATATCCCATTTTGTATCCATAATCCAATACAGTGCAATAAAGTATCAATCTAATTCACTAATTTTTAAATAATCAAATTATATGTGCACATATTTAGGCATTATAGTACATTGCAGAAGGGTACTAGCAAAACTATGCTTCCTCAATTCTAGAAGCCAGATTCTGCTTTCTTTTGCCCTCGGGTGACCCCGTTCACTTTAATTGAAGTAGAATGAGTAAGGCAGAGGGATGAAGTAAAGCAATGCAGAATTGACGCTATACTTTGTTTCAAGGTGATCACATCTTTCGCTGTTTTATATCTTTGTTCTAGCTCATGGCTCTCTTAGGATCCATGGGCTACAGTTTTTATGTCACGAAGGCTCTACTGGCATATGCCCTTTTTATATGGTTTAACTCACTTTGATGTTTGAGTTTGCACAGTCTGTTGTACTAGTTCAATCATGAAGTCCTCCTTCATATCTGCGTTTGGATAAAATCATTTCATTTTAATATCAGCAGTAAATTTGTTTAGGATGAATCTTCTCTGGAGTAATATATTACTGTGTTGACTGTTGAATGAAACCTGGCTTCTTCTTTGAGTGGTCCCCGTGGGTGCTCCACAATAGGTGTTGGGCTCACCCGGCGCCGCAGATCGGAAATCTTCCAGCAGTTTCTCCTGGATCGCGCATGCGCCGGCGCGCGCCGCCCCCATGCGCGACCCCGGCCACGTGCACGATCCGGTCCCTGCCAGTTCCTTCTCAACCGCCATCGGCTGCAGACGGAATCTGCTCAGGCTAAGGCCAGAGTCAGATTACTTAGTGGTTTTTTTCCACGTGTAATTTGTTGTTTTTTGGTTATTAAACAAAAAAAAAAAAAAAAGAAGAGAGAAAGCAAAGACAAAGAGAATACCAGTAAAAAAAAAAAAGGAAAAAGAGAGGAGCGGAGAAGAACAGAGCGGATGTGAAAGGCCATTAGGCCTCCCGCTGCTGCAGGCCGGTGATCACTCTTTGAGGAGGAAAGGCACGGATTAAGTGCTAAGTACTCTCTTAACAATAAAGGACTCACCACAATGGCCTCTTCAGGTTTTTACACAGCGAGTCATACTGTGAAGCTATGCTGGCCTCCGTGGGGCATAGCGAAGGCATCCGACGCCTGTGGGAATTGCAGGCTACCCGGCCGCGTTTCTCACTGTGCTCTGACCCCCCCCCCACCCCCACCCTCAGTACAGAAACGGAGGGAACTCTCCCTGGCTCAATCCTTGCCGTGCATCTGCAGCAAGCAGGATGAGCGGAGCACACAGCTACCAGCCGTCTTCCCTCCCTGGCTCGATCCTTGCCCTGCATCTGCAGTGAGCAGGACGAGCGGAGCACACAGCTACCGGCCGCATACTCAGGCGGCGGCACCGTCAGAGGCAGCACAGACCCCCGCGGCACCAGCGTTGCAGGGGTGCCAGGCACGGAGTCTGCGGGCACCAGAGGGGGATACCCGCGCAGCATCGCAGCTGATGGTGCCGAGCGCGGTGCTAACAGCGGGGCCGAGATTCCTGGCACCACAGTCCATCTCTGGACAGGGCTGCGCTGCTGTTAGCACCAAGCCCTCCCCCTGTGATACACACGCCGCACCAAAGGCCTGTGTCTCTACTGGCCCATCGGGGAAAAAGGAAAAAAACAACCGCCTTCTCTGTTCCTCCAACCGATGTCACCACGGCTTGGGCCACCTTCACCATTTTCTGGGATTGGATCCCCCTGGAGTACTGTCACAAGCCAGTTTCACCTCTATCAGTGTCACCGTGGAGGTCTTGCTCTCCCAGACATCGGGGGTACACACCCCGTGAGTGGTTCAGGTCTCCATCTCCGGACCCTTGCCATGGTCGTCCCTATCAGGCTGGACACAGATAAACCACAAGCCTGCACCCAGGGGCAGGTTCCCACCCCCGGCAGCTCAATACCCCCGTGGGCGCTCCCGATCGGGGATGGAAACACAGTTGTCTCAAGGGGAGTTAAATTTAGAACCCCGAGACTTTCCTTCACAATCCTCCAGCGAGCAAGTGTGTCATTGCCTGCGGGAACCCGAGGGTTCGAGGGAGGTTTACCTTAGGGGTTCCTCCTCATCCTCCCCAGACGAGGCCATGGCCCCCGGGGATGTCTCTCCCCGGGATGACCTTAAACCGTTTCAGGAGCTGTTTTAAAGGGTGGCTTTCACGCATGACATTTAAATGGCACAGGTGCAGGAGAAACATCACAAACTCCTGGAAAATCTGAGACCCCCGGCTTCATCCAAAATTGCTGTTCTGCTGGACGAAGCCATTCTGGAGTCAGCCATTACTATATGACAGACTCCGGCCTCTGTTCCGCCTACAAATGGGAGAGCGGATAAGAAATACTTCGTCCCAGCAGAGGGCATGAAGTTCCTCTTCAGTCACCCACAACAAATTCTTTGGTGGCTGGGTCATCCCAGCAGAGGTCAAAGGCTTCTCAGTACAAATCGGGGGATCAAACAAAGGTGCTAAGAAGCTAGAGCTGTTTGGCAGGAAGGTATATTCCTCTCCTATCCTGCTATTGAGAATGGCAAATTATGGGCACACCTAGCAAACCATAATTTTGATAATTACTCCGGGCTTACTCCCCTCAAGGATTCACTCCCGGAAGACAAAAAGCCGGTGTTAAAGGCGATTGTTCAAGAGGGCTACGCAGCATCGCAGACGGGAGTCCAGATTGTCCTGGATGTGGCAGACGCAGCGGCATGCTCAACGGCTACAGCAGTGGTCATGCATAGAGAATCCTGGCCCTAGACGTCGGGTATCTCGAGGGACCTACAGGCGAAGATCGTGGACCTTCCCTTTGATACACAAAAGCTGTTTTGCAGACTCAGCCGACTCAGTCCCTCACTCCAGTAAGGACTCGAGAGCTACACTTAGAAGCTCGGGCATTTATACTCCCCCCATACAGGAGGGAAAAATTTTATCCTTAGCAAAGACGCCACGCTTACAACCACAGCGTGCTCAATATCAACGGGGCTACGGCCACGGGCGCTATCAATAGCGGCAACAGTACAGAACCCCTAGGCGACATTCTCAACAAAGCCATACGCCCTCGGGTCAGGCCTCAAAGGCAACAAGTTTGATGGGTATGTTGGGGGCTGCACTATCAATACCCTCACTCAATGCCACTCTCATCTCATGTTCCATCATCGCCTCAGACCGTTCCACTCGCAATGGCAAAAGATCACCACAAACATATGGGCACTGGAGATCATAGCCACGGTTACGCGATCCCCTCCCAGTCGCTTCCACCAACGAAGCCTCCCACCAGGCCTCACCTCAGGGGCGCTGCCACGAGGCGAGACTCAAGCACAAGGTGACCGATCTTTTGTTCACAAGTGCGGTGGAAAGAGTGCCGGAATAATTCCAGGGGAAGGTTTTTATTCATGCTACTTCCTATCGGAGAAGAAAACGGGACACCGGAGGCCCATCTTAGATCTTCGGGGCCACAACCGTTACTTGCGCAAGCAACGGTTTCAGATGATCACAGTTGCCTTGATACTCATGGCACTGGACAATGGAGACTGGGTTGCAGCACTCGATTTACGAGATGCTTACTTTCATATAACAATCCACCCGGCACACAGACTCTTCCTCCGCTTCACGGTCGGCCAGGAGCGCTTCCAGCACAGGGTTCTTCCGTTTGGCCTCTCCTCGGCCCCCAGAGTCTTCACCAAAATCCTGGCAGTGGTGTCAGCCTACCTGCACAGACAGGGGGTGTTTATTTTTCCCACATCTGGGTGACTGCCTGCTAAAAGGGACCTCGAAGGCAGAGGTCTCACACATGATATGCGTCACAGCGGACACGTTTCTTCGCTGGGCCTAGTCATCAACCTCTCAAGTCGAAGTCCGAACCCACACAACATATAGAGTTCATAGGGGCACGCATAACCTCTATCACAGCAAGGGTGTACCTACCCGATGCCCACTTCCGTGCAATCAGTTCGCTGGTGCAAGTTATTACATACAGCCCCACGGTGCTGATCTTACCGTGCCTACAGCTGCTGGGCCATATGGCGGCAGCGACATTTGTGGTACAGAATGCCAGGTTGCACATGTCAAGCCCATAGCATTGGCTGGCAAGCGTTTACAAACCGCCATCCCACACTGTCCACAGGGTGGTGTCACCCACAACAGAGGTGTGCAGATCCCTGGCATGGTGGGAAAACCCCGAGAATCTGCTAGTGGGGGTGCCTTTTCACCAACCACAAATTTCTACTTTTCTTACTACCGACGCCTTCCCACATGGGATGGGGAGCGCACATCGGCGACAAGGTAACGCAAGAGCTATGGTTCCCTGCGGAACAGACACTGCACATATCCATACTGGAGCTCAGAGCAGTGTTCAACGCCTGCAAACATTTTCGAGATTACCTGCATGGCAAAGTAGTCGGGATTCAATACCAACAATACCTCCACTATGGTCTACATCAATCGATAAGGAGGAGCACGATCCCGTGCCCTATGTGCGGAAGCACTCCGATTGTGGAATTGGTGCATTGCCAACAACATAACATTGAAAGCCTCGTACTTGCCGGGTGTGCACAACGTGAATGCAGACCAGCTGAGCAGGCACTTTGCAATCACGCATGAATGGCAGATCTGCTCCGATCTGCTACAGTGCATTTTTCGTACATGGGGGTTTCCCCAGATCGATATGTTTGCCACCCAGTACATCAGAAAAAAAAAAAAAAGTGTCCCCAGCACTGCTCCAGAGCAGGAGTGGGGCAGGGGTCCCTGGGGGACGCTTTCAAGTTTTTCATGGAAGGGCTCCCTACTTTACACATTTCCCCAGCAGTGCTTATCCACAAGGTCTTGCACAAAGTCGGAAGGGAGACAGCTCGCACAATACTCATAGTCCCGCTTGGGATCGGCAGCAATGGTTTCCCTTGCTTCTGCGCATGTCGGACCGCCCACCGCTCCCTCTACCAGTGGCGCCGGACTTACTCCCGCGGGCTCAAGGGTCCATAGTGCACCCGCACCCTTAAGGTCTGCACCTACAAGCATGGCTAATCCATGGCTCAGCTCCTTAAAGAGCACATGTACGGAGGGAGCACAACAAGTCCTGGAATGTAGCCGAAGGACCTCCACCAGGAGGACTTACAAGCACAAATGGACTCGTTTTACAGCCTGGTGTTCCGCCAAGCAGTTAGCTCCTCTTGACGTTCCTATACCTGTAATATTAGAATACTTATTGGACCTCAAGAGAGGCGGGCTTTCTCTATCCTCACTAAAGCTCCACCTCGCCACTATATCAGCCTTTTCGGCATACAGAGGAAGGGCCCATGGTATTCGCCCATCCTATCGTTACCAGGTTCTTGAAGGGGCTGGTAAACCTGTACCCCCTCGGAAACCGCTTCCACCATTGTGGAATTTGGGCTTGGTGCTCAGCACGCTATCGGGTCCACCTTTTGAACCATTAGCCACAGTTCCCATACGTTTCCTTACGATAAAAACAACCTTCCTCCTTGCAACTATGTCAGCCCGCAGGGTGAGTGAGCTCGTGGCAGTGATGGCAACGCCGCACTGCACAGTATTCTCAAAGGAGGCGGTAACCTTAAGGCTGCACCCAGCCTTTGTTCCAAAAAGTCTCTCCGGAGTCCAATCTTAACGAGCCAATAGTTTTACTCTCGTTTTACCTGAAGCCTCACAGCTCTGGCAAGGAGGCACGCCTGCATCTCCTAAACGTGAGGAGGGCGTTGGCGTTCCACACAGACAGAACTAAGTCCTTCTGGAGGACGGACAGGCTTCTAGTCTCTCTTGGTCCTGGGTCAAAAGGAGAAGGTCTCTCTTCCCGGAGAATCTCGAAGCACATTGTGCCCTGTATAACAATGTGCTTCGAACTTCGAAAGACTCTTTTGCTGGCCCCGCCCAGGGCTCACGCCACCAGGGCGGTGGCGGCGTTAACAGACGTCTGTAGAGCGGCAACCTGGTCATCCTATGACACCTTCGCCAAGCATTATGCCCTGCCTTGGGTATTCTGAGAGGATACCCGTCTGTTGACAGCAGTCCTCTCGGGGGCGAGCTGCACATAAACCGATTACCCACCTCCTTACTTGGGTTACTGCTGGGTAGTCACCTATTGTGGAGCACCCACGGGGACCACTCGAAGAAGAAAGAGAAGTTACTCACCTGTAGTAACGATGGTTCTTCGAGATGTGTCCCCGTGGGTGCTCCACCACCCGCCCATCCTCCCCACTTCGGATCTCTGTCTAGTGTTTTTCAGGAGCATCCGAGGCGGTTGGTCAAGGAACTGGTGGGGACCGGATCGTGCACGCGGCCGGGGGTGCGCAGGGGAGTGGCGCGTGCCGGCGCATGCGCGATCCAGGAGAAACTGCTGGAAGATTTCCGATCTGTGGCACCGGGCGAGCCCGACACCTATTGTGGAGCACCCACGGGGACACATCTCGAAGAACCATTGTTACTACAGGTGAGTAACTTCTCTTTTCCTGGGTAAAAAGCACATCCCCCTACCCTTGTCTTGCAGTGCATATTACTACAAGAAATCGTTTAGCCTTAGGTGTTGAACACTCTTATTAGTAACAATACCCGTCTTTTCTACTGATTTAAAGCACTGTATAGCCAAGTGATTTACTAAGGGGGACAGCATCATTATCCCTAGTTTACAGATGAGGAAGCTGAGATGCAAAGAGAAGTGACTTTGCCCAAGGTACCCAAAGGGATATTGACAGAGCCAGATGTAGAACCACAGTCTCCTGATTCCCAGTTAAGCGCTGCATCCACTGGGCCGCAGTGCTTCATAGTGACAATCGTCTGTAACTGCACTGAACCCAGCGTTGCTCGCATTTTCTTTCCTTCTCCTGTGATGGATTTATAAGATCATTCCAAAAGTCGGCATCAATGTACTGTGTGAAGCTCCACGTGACAAAAACTGAATTAAGTCTGCACTGTGCCCTATCTTTCACTTTCACTTACACTTGGGACGCTGAGATGCAGCTAGGAACTTCAGGACCGGGTGTCAGGGGGAGGGTGGAAAGTGCAATCAAGCCTCATATAGCTTTTGCTGCTTCTGACTTTTCTTTCTCTCCATTTTTGGTGCTTGCCAGCTTGGTTTTCTCTCAAGCCCACAGACCCTGCTGCTGTCTAGGCTCACTACCACCCACCCACCCTCACAACCTTATGAGGATCCTCACTAACAGCCACAGTCTATACCCCAGGAATACCAGTCCTGGAACTTTCCCTGCAACAAAGCCCACTGCCAGCTTTGTCCACATATCTTCTCTGGAAATACCATCACTGGACCTAACCAGGTTACTCACAGAATCACGGGCACTTTCTCATGCTCCTCTACTAACATTGTATGTGCCATTATGTGCCAGCAATGCCCAGATGCTTTGTATATTGGACAAACTTCTAACTCCCTTACACAAAGGGTTAATGGGCACAAAACAGACATCAAAACACTCCAGATCCACAAATCAGTTAGTCAACATTTTAATGGAATGGGGCATTCTATTAATGACCTAAAGGTATGTGTGTTACTGAAAAAGAACTTTCGCACCATTCTTCAAAGGGAAGCAGCTGAGGTGGCTTTTATATTCAAATTTGGCACATTAACACATGTAACTTTCTGAGTCACTATAGGGGCTCGTCTGCATACTTGGCTTAATCTAATTCTTGACCTCCACCCCCCACCCCTCCACTCTCTGATTTGCTCACCTTGATTATCTTTTTCTGATTTGTCCTCCTTGCTTACTGTTTTTGGTTCTCTGTGTCTTAAATATTGAGTCTGTTCTGGTCTGGCTATGGTCTGAAGAAGTGGGTCTGTCCCATGAAAGCTCACCTAATAAACTCTTTTGCTAGTCTTTAAAGTGCTACTTGACTGCTTTTCGTTTCGATTTTTTTGGGTGCCTTCCTTTTCATAAGTCAGTTCTGAAGAAGAAATGTGAAAGATAACTTCTCCCATTAAAGCTATCTGCTTAATTTAAATAGGTGAAGTAAAAGTTTCCAAGTTTGAATTGGCTCAAGCGCTGGAACTAACACATTGACCTGGTAAAAATACCATGTCTCTTCAAAGGCCATGACTGATTTAACCTGCATTTTATAATCAGTCAAAACCTGGCACCTCCTGCCATTCCGTAGCCACATTACTCCAGTGTAGTATAGATGTAGTACTGATTTGAAAGAGATGTGTTCTCACCTGGTGAATCACCAGTACCACTTCACATAGCATACTGGGTTTTCCAAGTTTGTAACGGATAAGCCTGATCCAGCTTAACATCCTATATGAGACTTGACATTCACAGTCCAAGGTGGTATGTCTCCTCAACATTATCCCATTCAACTCACACTGCAAAATAAAACCATGAGTTACTAATGCATAACATTACTTTGTCTTGAATGAAAAATGGACGGAATGCATGCAAACACATTATGTGGAATGACAAAGAATGAAGTTCAGCTTCAGACACACTGTACTTTTAAAAGAGCTAGGTTGTGAAGCTTTTGAGATGCTGAACCTTTGGGAAAAAATATGATTTTAGATGAAAATGGGGGTATATTTTCAGTGACCTTAACAAATGTCTTTTTTTTTTTAGTTTTAGCTTTCCACATTGACATTGATGGTTTTATTAAGTTAAAAGCATTAATGTTAAGCCTTTTGAAAGGCAAAAGTGGTTTAGTGAAATTCATTTTCGTGTTGTTGGCCTATGTAAAGAAATGGAAGCTCTCCTTTAACCTTGTTTGTAGCAGAGAATATAATAAAGCTACATTAATAGTCTCAGAGCTCAGTTTTAAAATAGCTGGTATTTTAGATTGAACAGTTAGATAGAACAATCTGTATTTTCCAGAGGAAGATAATACTTTAAACCTATTACTGTATTATAAAAATAGCCTATAAATCTGAATAATGGCTGAATAAACTAAAGCTGATCTTACTCCCTGAGCCTGTGCTTTTGAGAACTGTTTATATTTGAAGACTTCATTAGTTATCAAGAAGCCATGTTAGGGGCTTGTCCACACAGGAACACTCAGGAAAATTAACAAGGCAACATCTGCACATCCAGCTTTCATTACAGCATGTAATACTCCCTTGAGATGAGGGCCTTTTTCTTTCCATGAGTGGAATCTGTTGAACTGTCATCAGTGGTTCTATACCTGGGATTGCTTTGTGGGAGTGGGGGGTATGCCAGTCTTACACCCAACACTCTTGCTTTCTCATCTGGGCTGGGGACCAGCCATGGCAGAGTGAGAAGGTGCCCAAGAAATAACTGGCACACAAACCAGAAGGCAGACACCAAAAAGATGGGATACACCTGGTCAGAACTGGAAAAGATCACCCAAGACAGGGGACACCGGTGAATGGTCATCAGTGGCTTATGCTCCAAGATGTAGAAGTGGAGGGGGCTTACTACTACTACTACATCTGTATGTCGCTGCCAGGGTAGTGTAGTTAAGTGTATACGTAGCTTTATGCCACATTGATAAGCAGGCTGGGTTTATGCTCTGTTGCACAGCTGCACATGTTGGGGAGAGGCAGTGGGGAAAGGCACTGTAAGGAGGAAAGATGAGGTGAAGCAACAGGAAGGGCGTTTTTCCCTGTTGCCTCCCTCAGGCCAGAGCCTTTCCTGAAGCACGGAAGAGCGTCAGCAGCAGGATGCGCCATACCTTTACTTAATTCATTTTAACTTTTTTATGTAGACCAACCCTTCAGAAATCTTTTGTCATGGCACAATGGACTCTGAAGCATTGCCACTTAGAGCCTGATCCTGAGGAGTGCAGCATGCCCACGTTTGTCATGGTGACCTGTAAGAGTTGAGGGTGTTAGCACAACGTGCCACTCAGCGCTATATGGAAAAGACTAGCTGGCCACTTGTGGTGATTTGAGGGCTCTGTCCATACAGCTTATGAATTCTGGTTGATGATTGGCACTTGTTACTATAAACATTTATGCTTTCATAGCCTCTAATTAAATGTGGAACCTGCCATGAGCTCGCAGGGCTGTTCCTGTGTTTTTCAGACCGTGCTGGGTCATAAGAACTCAAGAACTGCCTACGCCAATAGAAATAACTGACAAAGCAAGAGTTTAAAGAGTATTCTTGGGCCGGGCTGGTGGATATGTGCAAGAACACATGGGGCGAGAACGAAGTGTGGTCTATCCGAGATCAGAAAATTGGGCCATAGAGGGACCACCATGTTTCAGAGCACAGATCACACACTGCTGCATGGCCCTAGCCCAACGAGTGTTCTGGTTCGTTGAAGAAACTGGGGAGGAGTATATGTCTAGGATGTATTTTTTTTTTCCTGAGGATTTCTGTATTTCTTATGTGATTAAAGATGAAAAGGTGTTAAAATGCACAGGCGTTGCATAGAATGTAGAAGTGATATCTATTGTGTCCTTTCAGAGAGGTAACCCAGAAGGCTTGTATCATTGGATGGGCCTTGGGAAGAGGTTGTGTGGGGGGAGGGTGTGTTTTTTAAGCTCCATGAAGTGTCTGAAGAGGCACTGATGGACGTGAGGGGGGCATATGATTGCAGTTCTTCGGCAGAGGTGCCAGACAGAAGATCTTCACCCCATGAACTCTCCCAGTGGCTCTAAGACAAGGGCAGTGTCTGGTGTCTGTACAGACTCTGAAGCAGTGATGGGCAACCCATGGGCTGCATGTGGCCCACTAGGTATCCACCTGCAGTCCATGCAAACCCTGTCTGCCCCTTCTCTCCTATGTGTTTCTTGCCCATCGAGGCAGTGAAGCCCTGCACTTCTTCCTACTCCCTCTCCCTTCCAACACTTTTGGAGCACTGTGAATCACCTGATTAGTCTCTGCTCCTCTCCCTCCCTCCCAGAGCTGGAATGCTGGGAAACAGCTGATTCGTGGCTGTTCAAGCTCTGGAGAAAAGGGGACGAGTGAGAACAGAGTGCAGATCAGTGGGGCGGGGAGGAGTAAGAAGTGCAGAGCTCCATTGCCTCTGTGGGGAAGAGGCAAGTGCAAGAGGGCATCAGACAAGTGATCTGTGGGCCACAGGTGCAACCCCAGTGAGCTGTGGGCTGCTGCAACTCACTGAGATGGAAGGCCACTAATGTGGTCCACTCGCTGTTGATGGTTGCCCATCACTGCTTTGGAGGATTCAAAGAGCTGGGATTCAGTGGCTGGATTCCCTCTGGCAGTGGGAGACAATTCCACCAGAAGTAAATATTTATGCAGGACATGGATACTTAATCTTGCATGTTCCATCATGCTTCAGATTGACCACCATTCCACTGTTGTTGTGTATAAACCTAATTTACCTCTTACACTTGTTTTATACCACTGTGATTCCATTGGCCTCACTATTGATACCGATTCAAGAGGAGAATCGGACCCAAATTATTTATGGGGTGTGAGTGTGTGTGTGCGCGCACATGCATAGCATTTATAACCTACAGCTGGACAAGTACTTATGCTGATTCAGTTGTCCCTGGAGGATCATAATAAAAAGCACTTTAAGCCCCAGCTTAGACCACTCCCTCTTAGGAGATAAGACATGTAACTTGAGATGACAGATAGACCTGGTTCTTACAGATGACTGAATATTTTGTGATAGTGCTAGAAAAAAAGGCCAGTACATCCCCAGCGGCTGCAGTACCCCATCCATTCTTAGCATCAGTCACGAGGAAGACCTGTTAAGTTTATTTACCAAATGCACTGACGTGAACGTAATCTGTTTGATTTCTGCGCTTTTGAAAATAAGGACATTTTTATTTAAAGGCCTATATATAGACTTGCTGAGCCTAACTTTAGGTGACAGTGCTAGGAGGCTCACTGTACGTATTTACAGTGTTACCATTTTGTATATTTTTATCATTAACTAGTCAAAATTTCTTTTCAAAAAGAAAGTCATTATGGGAGATTCATGTAATCACATATCAGTCTGGAAATGTTGAAATGCAAATAAAAATGGATAACCTTTGAAAACAAAAATCCTTTACAGCGTGAATTTTTCCTCCATTTAGATTTATTCTAACAATAAAAGTCAATATCGGGAGAAAACTTACCAAACCCACCCCTCAGATGTTTTGTGCAGTGCTTATAGCAATGGGGTTCAGATGCTATGTCTAGTGCTCCTAAGTGTGACTGCAGGAAAAATAATATAAAGCCAAATCTTAAGTTTTATTATTCAACCATATGTTTTCAGCAGCACTTTTATTATAGATCTTCATTCTAAAGAGGGAGATTTTAAATGGTAACTGGCAGTGGTTTTTAAAATAACAAGAGATTCCAGTACTCCGTTGGTTCCCTGCCACACTCCCACCAGCCAGTCCCAGGGCTGGGGTGACCGAGGTACTGGTGCTCTGTACCGACACACAGAAAGCACTGGTAATTACGTGCCCAGATAGAATTCTCAAAAGCAGGCCTGCCAATGGGCAGGGTTAATGGGGCAGCTGCCGCTGGGCCTACAGATTCAAAAGGGCTACCGCGGCAGAGGTGGAAGCTGGAGACCCTGACCCTTTAAATTGCCTCTGTAGCGCTGCATGGTGCACTCCAGGCAGGTCTGGGGGGGTGCCTGTAGAGGTGGGGGCACTGTGTAGTACATTCCAGGCAACATTGAGGGCTGGCTGCCCCAGCCTGCCCCTTCTGCCTGAGGCCCCAGCCCTTCTGGGAGCTTTCCCCCACCACACACCTTGCCCAGAAGCCTGTCAACTGCGTCAGCCCCGCCACCTCCGCTCCTCACCCCTTCTTGGTTCAGAAGTATGTATGTACCCAATTCCTATTTGTTTTCAACGGAAGTTAGGTGGCTGGATACTTACTAGAATCCCAGTAGGCACCAATCTGCATCTTTAGGTAGCACACTGAGGGGCAGGGATAGCTCAGCGGTTAGCGCATCGGCTTTGTAAACCCAGGGCTGAGTTCAGTCCATGCAGGGGAGCTTTCAAGAGCCTGGGGCAGGCTAGATTAAAAACAATCTGTCAGGATGATTATAAGTCCTGCACTGCAGGCAGGGGACTGGACTCTGACCTCTCAATGTCCCTTCCAGTTCTATAAGATATAATATGTATGTTACCTTTAAAAATCTGACCAATGCAGAACTATGGGGTCACAAGTCCTTGATTGCCAGCAGTACCCCAGTGATTTGCCCCTCTAACATTTGATGATTGGCTCAATAAGTAGAAGGGGGAAAATAATCCTTTTTCCATTACTTCCTTTTCTTCTCATGTTAAAGGGACACAGTCACCTTGAAACATACATGCCTGACAGAGTGCATTTGACTCCTGATCGAGAAACACCTCAGTTATCTTTGAAAGGGTTCAGA
This sequence comes from Carettochelys insculpta, assembly GCF_033958435.1. NCBI lineage: Eukaryota > Metazoa > Chordata > Testudines > Carettochelyidae > Carettochelys > Carettochelys insculpta. Next base: position 180,351,793 of record NC_134138.1, read on the forward strand.
GGAGAAAATTGTTTTTCAGCTTATGTCGCATATTGGACAATTTCTTTTGTCATTGGTCAGAAATTCAGACAGCAGCAAGGAAGAGAAATATTTCTTAAAAATAGGAATGTGGAAAAATAAAGATGTGGTGAGGATGGTGTAGTACCAAGGAGCAATTGCTGAAACTGAAGTGATCTTTTTTCAAAGGAAAAAAAAATTCTTGACTATATTTGGAGTTGGCTGTGCCCCATTAAGGAACAGTTAGGAGTATTTCTCCCCACTCCACTTAAAAACCTATTACAGTTCTGTTTTACCTACATTAAGCAACTAAGTATCCATTCCTGCACAAAACATGTATAAGCACGTGTACTTGAAACACTCTGCCCACAAAGTGGTAAAGGACAAAAATAACTTATAAATAATAACTTATAATAACTTATTATAACTTAAAAATAACTTCTGACTCTGTAGCAGAGAAGTAGCAAGATTTTTTTAAAGGGATGCCAAAAGGTGGTCTGTTTTGATCTGGATTATGGAATAAATGGAGAGTTGTCTAAAGTTAAAGGAGGTGTAGAAGGTGTAGATCTTCATTTGATCCATGTCCTTGGATTTGAGGTTTCTGCCTCTAAGCTAACTGGTAGAATGTAAAGTGGTACTTTTGGTCTGTGCACCCCCTCACGAGACTCTCTCAGTTCCTGCCTTAGGGCTGCAGAGGTGCTTGAGATGGATTCCCTCCCAGTAATAAATGAAGGGCCTTTCCTTTGCAGTGCTCTCTTCTCTGGTTGACCTTTCTTGAATCTGTTGACATGCTGCCAAACGAATGTGACTTGAGCAAGTCCTTGTGGAGTGCTGGGGAAAGGAGAGGGATTTGTGTCTGGTGGCAAGTGGTGGTTTTGAATCAGATTTGTCTGCTGTCTCGTGATTAGGTGGCGAAAGGTAAGCAGAAGTCCTGCTACAATGAATTACTTATGTATTTTAACAGCTGTGATATTTTTAAATGTGGGTCTTGAGTTCCCAGTGTTTCTTTTGGATCCCATCACAAAAAAAAATGAATACTTAGCACAGGCATGGTATTAAAGAACATACATTTAGGGTTGTGTGTTTGTCAGCAACACTTTCAAAGTCTTCTGCTTCTTTCTCAGCTTGTATCAGCCTGTTTCTCTTCTCAGTCTCTCTCATCAGAAAATACAATCACTAATACAGTTTTAATTTCGCTGTGATTCATTGGTCATGAGTTAGTATTGGGAACGGTGACAGGATAGCTTCCAAGCTGCCAAGAAGCATTCACTTCCTTCGTCTTTTCATTGCAGCTATTGCTATTATTGATTGAGTGCACAACTTCAGGCCTGTAGCATAATCTGCTGTTTATCAAGATACCTTTAACCAGTGGCAGGGGTTATATTGTGCAGACTTATTAAACCTTGCTCAGCTGTTACTACCTTTGTCAGTTAATTTGTTTTCCGTCATAGTTCATCCAGCTTTTTTCTCACCAGTCTGTTTTACACGGTCCTCAGCTTTCAGGTTGGAGCATCAACCTACCAGACCAGAGAATTGCATTATTCACTTTGGACCTCAGTGCAGTGAAGGACCTGGTCTTTGAAAGTAAAAGGGAACCTATTTAATCATCTCAGTTAAATTCTTTCGTGAGACCCATGGTTTACTTCATTTATTTTGCTGTGGTTGGTTTTTACTGGAAACTCTCATGCTCTCTCTCTTTATATTTTTTAAACCTACAGAACTTCAAGAGGCATAAAGCTTGATTAGGCCTTAGTGTATTTTACAGGAGAATGTCTGTTAAGATTTAAATTGAAAGCTTGATTTAGAAAATTACATAGGGTCTGGATCAAACCACATCAAAGACATGGGAAAGACTCTTGGTAACTAAAATGAGCTCTCTGTTGGGATCAGGTCATCTATTCCTTTAGCCAATAATCAGACATCAACAGAGTTTGTTGAAATGAAATGTGAGATTTAAACCATTCACAAAGAATAAAATTACTGTGGAAAAAATTAGAATAATTTTTCACTGAGCTTTTAATTGATTATGGAAATTCCATGGAGCAGAGACTGCATCTTTTTAATGTGTGTGCACTGCTCTGGTGCTGGATATAGATGCTACATAATCCTAATTGCAGTGGTTCCCAAATTTTTCAGTAACACAGCACACTTTAGTGACACAAACAATTCCACGGTGCACCTAAAGTTGCTGCAGCATATATGTGACTCTGAACATGTGTGTTCAAATATAGACAATAAAAATTTCAGCTGAATTGATTGCTCATGAACATCACATTTACTTACCTTTACTGTTATTAAGGTCTTACTAGAGGTATCAGAGGGTAGCCATGTTAGGCTGTATCTGCAAAAACAAGGAGAAGACCTGTGGCACCTAATAGACTCAGAGGTATATTGAAGCATGAGCAAACACATCTGACGAAGTGGGTCTTTGTCCATGAAAGCTTATGCTCCAGTAAATCTGTTGGTCTTACTGGAGAGGTTTGCAACATAGTAGTGCATACAACAAGCTAAACGAAAATCAAATTCATTAATGTTTCACATCTACACAAAATACACCATGAGCACAGACATATTTTCAAAACCTGCTCAAATTAACTATTTCTAACTATTCATAGCCCTAAATCTGTTCCACATGCAACATTCAGTTCAGGTGTCTGAATTTCACCTTTTTGTGTTGTGAATTTCATATTTGTAACAATATTTTTATTAAAAAATTGAACTGATAAACAATTGAAATTCAGTGGATCAGTGCTAAATTCAGTGGATCAGACCAAAGTAGAGTAAATAGCAATTTATCAGGTTAATGAGAAACCTGGACTTACTGGTGTGCAAAAAGATGGGCGAGTCGGGCGGGGGGGCAAGGCTGCTCCAGAGAGCAGGCCCCCCTCCCCTTCCTTCCCCTCCAGCCCACTGGAGTCAGGGGAGTGCTGCTTGAGGCGCAGCTGGGACAGGGTTATCAATTTCCTCCTGCAGTGGCTCTGCAAAGAGTGGCAGGGAGGGGAAACTGATGAAATTTCGTGGCACACTTGGACAGTTCTCATGGCATATCAGTGTATCACAACACACTGGTTGAAAACCACATCCCTCCAGAGATCACTGAGAAAATGTAAATATAACTTTCTTGCTGATTACTTAATTTATTTAAGTCTGGGCAAATCAGATCTGTACTGCTTTGTAAAATCAAGTTGTAATACTTGCAGAAGGGATGGACTATGAATAAAAGAGGAATAACTAATGCTCCTTACTATCCATGTTTCAATATAAACTTTCAGAGTCACATCTGCTGCAACAAGTTTAGGTGCTCCAGTTTTGGTTGACTAATTTTTAAAAACAAATATAGCATTTGTGAAAGATGCCTGGTTCATAGTTTTGAAACCTTCTTTTCGTCTATAGAGTAAGTACAGCGTGGGCAGCAACCAGGTAGACTCCCACATGCAGCCTCAATAGGTTGTAAGAAAGATTTTAGTGTTCACTTTTCCATTGAGAAAAGGCATAGTAGTAGCTGAAATTAATATTGTACTCTTCATCCCTAGAGTTTAAGGCCAGAAGAACTATTTTCATTATCTTGTCTGGTCTCCAGCAAAGCACCAGTCATAATATTTCACTCTAACGGGCAAAAAGGAGGAAGGAAATGCTGTTGTGTTTCTGTTTTGTGAATGGAGAACTAACTGAGATGCAAAGAGATTCAGTAAGTTGTCCAAGGTCACACACAGTCAATGGCTGAGTCAGAAAATAGACTCCAAGCCCATTGCCTTTAACATAGACTGCCCTTCGTTACTTACGGAACCTAAATCAAAGCTGCCAAATGCTGAGTTATGTGAAACAAAATAGTTTATTTATCAATAGATATTTTATGGATACAGATATTGACATTTAAGTGACTTCCATAAGGTTACTTAGGGGAGCTGAGAATAGAAAATCCCTTAACTTGCAATTTTGTGATCTATCTCCTTAGATCAGGGGTTCTTAACCTGTGGGGTACGCCTCCCCAGAGGAGGTGCAGAGGGGATACAGGGGAGGTGTGAGGTGCCTCCCAGAAAATTTATCTCAATTGCTTTCTCACTGTATAAAATCCTAAAGTTTAGAATTCTTTATAATTAATATTATGAATTAAAATTAATTGCTTATTTATTAAATATAGGGGAACTTGGGGTGAGATCAGATACTTAAGAGAATAATGTCTACTTTCACCATTAGAACTATTCGACTGTATTCCACCAAACTGCTTTAAACTGGTTACGACAGAAACTAACATCTTGCTAACAGTGTTACATTTTGGTTGGCTGATGCAACAAGAGGTGATATTTTTTTCCTCAAGGCTGATGCTTTTCAGAAATCAGGTCAGACACAATATTGCTCCTTTGTAGAATTACTGCAATCTTCACACACATCCCCTGCCTCGATTACACCTGTTCAAGGTCAGACGTACCGCTTTCTCTTGCATCACACCGAATTGTCGTGTACTTTGCCTACACGCACTGGTTCAGTTAGCAGTCTGTCTTCGGCGCAGGTAGCTGTTTTTGCTTTTAACTCTACCACGACTGATAGTTTAGTTTACATTCTTGTGTCCCCTCAAGAAGATGAGAAAATGTCAAAGGAAAACCTCGGTGCTTTTGATGTGTAAAAATTCTCTGTAATGATAACATGAGGCCTGCCAAACTCCAAGAGCATTTCGCAAATGTGCACCCAGGAAATTCTGGAGACTCGCTGGAGTTGCAGAAGCAGAAGAAAACTTGATTCCATTCCATCAGGCTCTTTACCTAAGTTGGGCTTTGGATCTACTCAGAAGCCACTCCTTGAGGCCTCCTACAAAGTGGCATATCTCATTGCAAAGAAATAGAAGCCCCACACAATCGTTGAGACTCTGATCAGCCTTGTGCCCTTCAACTGGTCGAAGCTGCTCTCGGAAAGCAAAAGAGGAAACATCTGAAATACCTCTGTCAGACGACATCAGCAGTTGTCGAAATTTTGGATATGTCATCCGATATTTTGGATCAACTCATGGAGGAACTCAAGAAAGTGACTCTGCCCTTTGGACTTCAGTTGGATGAAAGTACTGATGAGGCTCAATGCAGTCAACTCTTGGCTTTTGTGAGATACGCCACCAAAGCGTGCATCAAAGAAGAGTTTATGTTCTGTGAACCCCCGTTGGCTACCACAAAAGCTGCTGATGTGTACCAGCTATTTGACGAGTTCTTTTAAAAAAATGGACTGGACTGGAAGGCAAAATTGGGGTTCATATGCACTGATGGTGCGCCTTCCATGCTGGGGAAGAAATCTGGCTTGTGAGCTTTGGTGGATGTGGGGGCCCCACAGGTGGAGGTCATCCACTGTCTTCTACATTGTCATGCATTGTCATCAGAAACTCTTTCTCCAAGACTGAAATCAGCCATGGGTACTGCTGTTCAAGCAGTGAACTTCATCCAGTCTCGAGCTTTGAACCACGGACTCTTCAAAATATTCTGCCAAGAAGTTGGAGCTGCTCATGAAGTATTGTTATATCACACAGAAGTATGCTGGCTTTCACATGGAAGAGTCTTCACTCAAGTTATGGAAATTAGAACTGAGATAGCCATGTTTTTTTGAGAAAAGGAAAACAGTGTGAAGAGTTTGAAATGCAAGGTTTCATTCTGTTGTTGGCCTATCTTGCGGATACATTCTCATAATTGAATCACCTCAACATTTCACTTCAAGGGTCAGAAGTGACTGTTCTGGATGCAAATGAGGAGACTGCTACCTTCCAGCAAAAACTGGCTCTTTGGAAGAGACATGTGGCGAAGAACAATTATGCAAATTTTCCTACACTGGAAAATGTTCTTGTCTCTGGAGACAGTTTGTTAGAGACAGTCCCAGATTGGATTCAGGGTGATATTTTGAGGCATCTGGAAAATCTCATGGACTCTTTTGATAATTACTTTGTTAAAGACGAATTGAAAAATGACGAGTGGATTCGAAATCCTTTCACCTTTAATTTGGATTCGATGGATGATGCTGACATGCAAAAGGATGACCTCATTGATTTGCAGAGCAAAGCTTTGCTGAAGCAAGGATTCTCCAATCAAAATGTTGATGAATTTTGGTGCTCTCAAATAGCTGTCTACCCAGTTTTGGCAAAGAACCCTCTTTCAGCCTTGATCCTATTTGCAACAACCTATCTCTGAGAATCTGGATTTTCAACACTGGTCAGCGTGAAGACAATGGCTAGAATTTGGTTGGATGCCAGGCATGACATGCGCCTAGCATTGTCCAAGACTGTCCCTCGAATTTCTGTCCTTTCTAACCAAAAGCAGCAACAGCCATCTCATTAAGGTGGTCCTGAAAAGCTTTTTAATTAATTTTTTTTTGGGTGAATTGGCTACAAATAAAATCCCTTTATCATCTTAAGGATGGGAGGTATAAACATTAAGTTCGCTTTCAGGGGAGGTCTGAGGGCAAAAAAGGTTAAGATCCTCTGCCTTAGATCATCTTTTCCTTTTTGTCTTTCACTGTTAAATATGTTGCTAAGTTTAAACAGACTAACACAATCCATTGGCATATTATTGCTGCTATGATAGTGAATTAAAGCCTCCCTTCTTAAAATTGAAAAAGAGCTATGACTAGAAAAGTATCATAGCAAAAATATGAGGGAAGGCACATAAGAAGAGGGAGAGGCTCTTTGAAGGAGCCGGCAACTGACCTGGAACGAAATTATGTCAAGATTAATGGAATCAGTGAGGTGACAATTGAATTGATTGAGGATTATCAACGGAGATACAGTGACAGACGTCACTTGAGTCGTCTTTTTCCCTTGGAGAGTCAGATGGCTAGAGCAATGAACCAGCTCTTGCTAGAGGTAAGAGGGCTGTACCTGAGCAAACTTCTGATGATGATATATGATTGTTTTAGTAGGAAAAGAAAGGGCCAAAATGCAAAACAAAAAAAGTTTGTTTTAGCAGCAATTTGGCTTAAATTTATGAAATATTAGTGGATGATTAAATTTATATATCACAATGCACAATCAATTGACTAGTTTACATTCCAACTGGCATTAGAGAACTAAGAGGACTACAGAAACGTGAACTGAAATCTGTTCTGCTGTGGGTATCATCAAAGGAATTGTCCACTACTTGCCAAATGGCAGAATCCTCAGTGCTCCTGATACTCTATGAAGCAGAGAAAATACAGCCGGAAATTGAGATCGCAGGCTGAGTTTGCAGGGCTGACTGAGGGGAAAAAGTATTTTATTTTCTGCTAAAGTGATCAAACTTGGTACAGTGTCACCAAGAGGAAATAAACTTATCTCCATGCCATGTATCCAGTCATTTTTTCAGCATATAAATGCAGACATCTAGATATTGCTCAGGTATCTGACTCTCCAAATATCCCTCTTCATTATGTTTTGTAGCAATTAAATGAAACCAGTGCTCTCCAATAGCAGTGAGGGATGGGCGATTGTGAAATTTAGAAAAAAATTGTCAAGGACAAAGGGATAATCTCTGTACAAAGCAGAACGAGTGAAGGACAGGGGGAGTAAAAGGGAACCGCATTCTGCCCTTTTACAATCAAGTTTCTGACCAGGACATGGCACAGAAGTAGCACTAAAGATGGATGATTTCCATTGTCAGAGAAAGGACAGACAAAAACAAGCCCATGCTCATATGACCAATCTCTTGGGAGCTTTTGATGCTGTTGATGAGAAAGTGTAGCTGATTTGCGTATGACCTGTAATAGCACTGAACTGTGCAGCGCTAAGCTGGTTTGGTCCAGTCTTCTGCGAAAGATTTGAAAGTTTGGTCATGTACCTGTTCTCCCCTGAAAGCTTTATAAGTGGAATCATGGAAGGAACAGTCTTCAATCCTATCTTCTTCAGCTATTCTCTAAGGCTGTGTCTACACTTGCATTCCCCTTTTGAAAATAATCCCCATTTTTGAAAAAACCCTTCTTCCTGAAACAAAATAGGAAAACGGCTTCTTTCAAAAGAGCCCTGTCTACACTGGTTTTTTTCTTTTAAAAGAATTATGCAAATGGTGCATGCAATATGTAAATCAGTGCCTCATTTGCATTTTGGATTTTCATCATTTTAATTCCTCTTTTAAAAGAGGAATGCAATTTTAAACACAGCCTACGGGAGATCATAAGAGGGCATAGGTTCCAGTGCCACATATTTTTGAAAGTTAACTGAGTGAAGCTGACCCCAGGCAGAACAAGTGAAGCCCTTTGACGAATGGGCCCAGATCATTTACCTTGCCGTTAACAGAAGGCTATAGTGGTAGCACACAGTCTCAAGTTGCTGGAAGATATGTAGATGGAATCAGAAGTAAGAGATGCCTTCTTCCAACTGGTTCTTGGAAGATTGTGCTCTTTTCTTTTGAACAGACCAACCCACAGTGACCCTCGTGTTCATGATATACAGTACAATGAGCACAGTTAGTGACTCAGTCAAGCATTTAGCCAGACTGATTTTGTAGGTGCTGCATAAAAGTGGAAAGTGGGTGTTCTTGTGAGATTCTTAACTTTGGCATCAAGATATGACAGTGATGGTAATAATAGAAGTGTATAGATTGGAAACTTTTTTCATCCATTTCACACTGCTCCCTCCCCGTCTCCCTTTTACCTATTCCTTAAACACACAGTCTTTAATTTCCTAATTAATTTCTTGGTAATGAACCTGTCCACACCAGAAAGAAAGCCATCAGGACCAATGTATATGGAGGAATATTGCTGAAATCTAGTTGTCCATTTAAATAGTCTCAATAGGAAAGGTAGTGAAAAAAAAATGTGAGGCAGCAACTTGATCGTGATGTGATGGCAGCTTTTGTTCCCCATGGCTACCATGTGTTCAGAACCGAGTCTTATTGGGTAAGAAGAGCTGTCGGATCAGAGTACATGTTTTTCTTACACCTTGGTTGTATTTTTCCACTGTATGTTAGTAACTCCTGAATTCTTTTGTATCTTGAAATCACAAGTGCATCGTTTAAAGATGGATAGGTCTTAGAGAAGGTGTTGGGTGTGTGTGAGGAGTACGCTTCTAAGCACATCTGCTAAATGGCTGTGATTTCTGAGTAATTAAACTTTAAAGCAATTGTATTTTTGTTGCTGTGTGTGGAGAGTACTTCATGAAAAATTGAAGATGAGGGGCTGATGAACCAAATTGAAGATATGGAAGAAGCTATGCTTCAGTAAACATGATTTTTGGGACTCACCACAAGGAGTAACTGGGTGGAATTTTGTGGCTTGTATTATACAGGACATCAAAACAGATGATATAATGATCTCTTTGTGGCTATAAAATCTGAATCTATGAGAGGCTCTAGGCTTTGGAATTCATTTTTTCTTTGTCACATAGTCTAAAATAAACAATATTTCCTGGAGGGGAGGTTGGTTTTATTTGCCTATTTAGGGTACACTGCTAGTCATATCCATTGGCATGTCAAAGGCAGGGAAGGGTTTCTTGTTTGTTGAATTGTAACTTTACTTTGTAGGTGGGGTTGTGGCTTTTGGGTGGTGATTTATTTTTGTTTTTACACTCTGTGTGTGTGCGTGTGCGTGTGAGAGAGAGAGAGAGAGTGATATAAATAAAAGTTTGCATTGTTACCTAGTGTTTCGAACAATTCCTTTATAAATTGGAACAACATCTGCACTTGTTTGTCACTGTTGATGCGTTGCTTCTTTAGAAAGGCAGGAATGCTGACAATCAAAACAACAAAAATGTTCTCTCTTCCTACTTTTGTGATGCTGCTGCCATCATCACTTGTATATTCATCACAGTGCTATGTTTTGCCAAGTCCAAATAGTTTCTGAATCTTAGATGTAAGAATCATGTGAAAATGAGTATCTTTTTTTTTAATCCAACCCTGATATTTTATAGTTTTGTGCTCAACAGAATAGTCCTGTGAGGTTTAAACCACTAAAGTAGAACTAAACTTTTTTCAAGTTTCTGTGTTGTAGACTAATCTCCTAAAATAGTGTGGTGTCATCATTTTAAATGGAATAATATTTAGACCATTTAGTATGGTAGAATAGTATACTTTTTAACAGAAATGTAAAAAGATTAGTATTTTTTCTTATCAAGCAATCTTTTATAAGTATCACAAAATAATTCAGTCAGGATTTTACAGTACTATTTCCAATAGTCCTATAGCTCATGGCAAGAGGTATAATTTGTGTATCAATTTAAGAGCAAAATTCAGCATCCAAATTCACAGTCCTGTTGGGCGGAAAAAGTAAGGACACAAGTGTTGTGTATTCCTCTTGTCCACTCCAAATTGAGTAGTATACTTACATATTGTCAGATATAATATTAAGTTTGCATCATAAGACTTCAACAAATCACAATAGTGTTTCCCTTTCCATTTAGTGAAAGACAGAAAATATCAAAGCCCAAGGAAAGAAAATAATCTTTTGGGGTTCCCATATGGTAGAAAACCCATACCATAAAACTGAAAAGCAGTTGCTTAGCTCTCTGAAAATTGTATCATTGGGGCTAATTAAAAGCCCAGTCCTATAACTGACCATATGTTCTATGCAGGTAACCTCCTGAGCCTTTGCAGAGCCTCCTCCAAGTCAGTGGAGTTCCAGACAGGTGTAACATTTCACTCACATGCTGTCCATTGCGGCTTTGAAACCTCTCTGTCTTTAGTGATTTAAAGGAATTCTCTGTTTTTAAAAATACAACATCAGGTTCATCTTTGTTAAATAGGAATTGCAGTCAGTCAAACTAAAGCCATTTGTTTCTACAATAGAGTCAATGAAAAATGAAGCTTATTTTAGCCAGAGATCTAAGCTGTATAGCTTTATTAAACAGAAGACCAGTAAGACAAGCAGGGAAAGTGGAGCAAACCCCAATATTGTGCTGGTTCTATTTTAGAGTTTAGTGATCTTCATCAACGTGGGAAAATAATGTCTTCTCCATTGGAAGGCACTAGATTTTTCTCATTTAAATATACACGGCTAATGAAAAGTATTACACTAATTCACTGTAGGTTTTTGGGGGAAAGGATTCTTTTGGTGTTAGTTGAAGTGGCAATATTTGTGACTAGTGGAAAGCAGCTAAATTTGCATGCCGATTAATAGGCAATATAATCATGAAGTCTTATAGCTTGTGAAAAAAGAGAAGCTGATGTTTATTAATGTATCGTTCCAGATACACACGTGGTACCATTAGGTGGCTCGTGGGTTGAGTAAAATGTCATGTATTCACCCTGGCTGTAGACTAAAGGTGTGTAAAACTAGAATTCTACCAGATGACTATTATCACAGCAGATCTTTTGTTTCAAAGCCTTAGTTGCACCTAAAATGAAAATACCTTCTTAAAAATTATTACTGAGCACAACCGACCTATTTTATGGTACTAATAACACTTGCAGTTTACATATAGATGATACCTTTGGTCTGAGTATCTTAAAACCCTTTACAAGGACTGACAGTTGTTCCCATTTTACTGATAAGGGAAGGTAGAACATGTAGAGGCAGTACCTTGCTTGTTGAGTGACAGCTGACATTAGGACCAGACTCTGTGACTTATTCCAAGCAACGTTTTCTGCTGGCTAGGGAACTGGACATGTGGCCTGAGCTTTTGTTCATGGCTCCACCACTGAGCTGCTCTTGGTTGACATGGAAAGCACACAGGGCAAAATTCTGCCACCCTTACCCTGACTGATACTGAACTGATTAAGTAGATCGGATCAATTGATGTGTCTGCTCCTGGAGTAACATGCCATGTAACAAGAGGGCTGAATCCCAGGGAAGTAATTTTCTGTGCTCTAATATTGATAATCTTTAGTTGCTCTAATTGCATGTAGCAACTTAATATGCTTATTTACTTTCTTAAGATTTTCCATTTTTTGTTTTGTGAATAAATTACTTTTTTTAGACAATTATTTGAATTCTGTGTGCTAGAGAAGTGTCATTGTAAATGCCTGCCTAAAACAAGGCCAGCTATCAGATTACAGCTCGTAGTTTCCAAGCTATCTCCGAAGGACAGGTGAAGCTTGGGGGTTACCCCCACAGAGAAATATCCAAGTGTGTCTTCCTGGGTTTTAAAGGAGGCTTTATCACTTGGTGGTGATGGCGATTACCAAGGTATTTTTAAGGTTTTTGTTGTCCCCCACTTCCTGCACTTGGAGTGTCAGAGTGGATGGGCAGCCCTGACAGAGCATGTAATCCATAACCATTTATTCACTTTGGTTTTCCCGTTTGTAAAATGAGGATAGAATTTATACTAAAGTACTTTGAGATCTGTCGATGAAAAATACACTGTGTGAGTATGATGTTATAGCTGTTTTTTAATTATTAGATGAACCAGCACTAACCATGCATGTATAAAATATTAGTTTACTACCTGGCAAATGCATGAAGTTTTACTTACCCAGGAATTACGTGATAGTTTTCAGTGTTGCCAGAATGGTATTAACATCAGGCTCTAGTTTTGCTAAGAGAGCACAGAACAGCTACCTTTAGAGATGGTATTTTTGCAAGTAGATTATTTGAATGTTTGAGCTGCCAGTGAGTTCACGAAACACAGGCCTACATTAATTGAAGTTAGTGGAGTTGCAGACATGCTGGCAGTAGCTCATAGATATTGTAGAAGTCACCCAGAAGACAGACTGGAGATGGTATATTATTCCAGGATTTGGCAAAGATTGTCCATTTTGGAGAGAGCCTCTGAAGTTAAAACATTGTTTGTGTTCCCGTCATATAAATTGATGTTTTTTATTTGTTTAGAGAACTGTCCTTAAAATTCTTCTTTGTTACCTTTTTTGCTTCTAGATTGATGTGATTGTGACCTTGGGGGGACTTGGAGGACGCTTTGATCAAACCATGGCATCAGTGGAGACTCTCTTTCATGCAACTAACATCACTCCTGTTCCAGTTATAGTTATTCAAGAATGCTCCCTCATCTACCTACTTCAACCTGTAAGTGAAAAGAAGTGAGACCACAACAAACGTGAAAGTTGTTCAACCCTGCAGTTCCAACAGTCAAAACTGCCATTTCCTTCAATTCTACTTGCCTCAGGATTGTAGTATCAGACTCTAGATTTAAAATATATTGATAGCAGTTGGGAGATGAGTTAGGGTTGCAGGAATGGTGTATTTTGCACTTTCTGCCTGAAGAGATTAGGGTTAATGCAAGAACAGATTTTAAGTAGAGGGTGGGAAACATAAAAAAAGAATGAAAAGTTAGTAAGAGCCAAAACTTTTATTCAGCTTTGTGCTTCGTTATGAAGGGACTATTTTTGAACTTTTTAAATTACATTCCAACAGAATTTAGCTGCCTCACTCCCTTTGTTTTTCATTTTAAATAGAAGTGTATGTGACTGACACATGAGAGAGGAACTTAAGAGGGCTTGACAAACACGGTAGCCAGAATTCTCATATAGTGAGAGTGCTGCAATTCGTGACTGAAATCCAGCGGCAATTAATGAGGGAGTCTGTTTGAAAATGTGTTGATTTTGTGATCGGGTTTTTTATCCAATTATTGGTTCAGAAAATAACACAAATGATATTTTCTACAGCTTTCACTTTTAATATTTAATTTAGAAGCAAAATCCAAGTCAAAGAGCTTCCCTCATCCCCACCCCACCACCACCACCACCCCACTTCCCTATAGCAATTTATTGTCTTCTGTTTGGAAGTACTTTTTCTGATGATTGGGTTTCTAGAAGTTTAACAGGTCATATACTTTTATCCAGCTTGTCTTACATACTGAGATTCACTGGCAGAGTTGATGAGAAAGCCTGCACTATGCGTGTATGGTTCACTATAATCTGAGAGGCATTAATGAGGTTCTATAACAGATTGCAGATTTAAGTCTGCAGAAGTGAATTCTGCATTATCAACATGAGGCATTCCATCTGCAGGAGGGATGCTGGGTACAGGAGCTCATTTGCTCATATGACAAGAAATGACTGTGATTATCAGTTGCAGAGCTAAAAGGCTATATAGGGAACAAAATGAGGAAAAACCAGGGTTGAAGGATAATTGTGATCACATCTGAAAGTGGGAAGTAATTTATGCGTGAATCATTTGCTCATACTCTGCTGACACTAAATTAATTTTAGGTGACTTTTGAGAAGGCTAGTTAAAGCATTTTGAAGAGTTTCAGTAAGATTAGGAATGCCCAGTTTAACATTTAAAATGTTTGCTTTTATCATGTAGCTATTTTCATTCTTCACTCTTTTAATGAATGGCTTTTAAAATGTCAGAGTTTAGATTCTGAAGCAATAATTTGCCCCCTAATAAAATGAACAGGTGTGTGTTGGTGTGTCGGGGAGGTTGATAACCTTTTCCTCTTTTATTACACTTTTACGAAATATGATAATACTCTTACTCATTGACACAAGATATAAATTCTTTCACTCAGTTTCTGGCTGATGTACAGTATTGCCAGCTGATGACTTTTATAACTCCAGGCTGTTTCTAGTATTCAGAAATAAATGGCAGATTCTGGGGGCAGGAATCTTAAAGTTAACTGACACAAAATTCCATTCCATTGTTGGTTTAATCTTGTCATCTGTTATCTTCCATCCGTTTCCATGGTTCGGTTGGAAAGTAATTTTAGCCCTCAGATTTCCAAATGAGATCAGATAAGTAGTTTTTAAATACGATATTCCGAAGCTGGAAAAACTTTTTTCATATTCAATTCAATTAAGGCTTACAATATATTTTTCTCTTGTAAATAGCTACAGAAAATGGCAGCTCCTTTCTCTTTTTGTAATTTAAAATCAAGGTAGGGGAAAATTAGAGCACAGTGGAGACGAACTTTGGTCTTTTTACACAATGCAAGTCTGTGGGATAAAATTGGGATCTCATGATATGCTAAGGCAAATTATAAAAGGAATGAGGACTTTGATGACTGATAGGACAGTGTCCTGCAATATCCCTGAGAAATCCTACTGTATAAAGTTGAAGTATCGTTGGAGCCCACCGTATTAAATGTAAAAGTTAGGTATGATTGTGAGCCTGTATGATCAAACAACGTGGCATACAATACTGGACAATGTGACAGACAAGATTTGTTGTTATTGTTATTGTGGAGTGCCGGGTTGAGGGCAGAGAGCAATATGTGTGAAGGAAAATTCCTGGGAAATACTGAAGGAGGTGAAAGCAAATACTCTCTTAACATTTGGAAGCTATGCCCTGAGGCAAGATCCTATGTTTTCAATTTTTGTTTCTGGAAGCTGGAGCTCATAGGCACAAATTATACAAAGAAATAGGTTGATATGCACAGTTTGGGTTCTTACTCCAAGCTGAAGTTGTTAGGAATTTGTAACCAAAGAAACACTTCTTTGTTGAGTTTGAAAGACCAGAGGCCTTGCTGGAGTGGGGGTGGTCTCTGATGAGATTTATTGGTATACAAGTTGCCTTTAATAAATTTTCTCTGTGATGTTTTCACCATAAAACTAAATATGCTTGCTTAAAAAGAGCTGTGTTTCTTTTAACTATGGGCAACTGTGTGTTGACTGTGTTGAAGGAAAAGCAAAGCAGCAATGCTGGCTTGTTTAGGTACAATTTGAAAGCACAGGTTAAACGTCTTTAATTCATAACTCTGTTGTCCAGCAACATCTGTGGTCCAGCATGATTTTAGTTAGCTTGATGTCCATTGATCATGGGCGTGGCCAAGTTTCCCTGCAATCCCATAAAGTTTTCCCTGGTCCCATAAAGTTTGTTTCCAGCCACCAGTCCTGGCTTTCAGTGTTTGGGACTGTGGAGTGAGAACACAAGCACAGTTGTCCTTACTTGTGACAATGTCTTGATAGGTAATCCTTCGTGTTCATGTTACATGCAGAGTTTTCCCTAGTCCCAACTGTTAGATTATTGCATATTGCATATCTCATAGAACTGGAAAGGACCTTGGAAGGTCATCAGGTCCAGTCCCCTGCCCTCTTGGCAGGACCAAGCACAATCCCTTTTTATTTTTCTTTCCTTCTATTTGCCCCAGATCCCTATCAGACAAGATAGTCATACCCTGTCCATCCCTCATGCACAAACACTGGTCTTTATCATTTTTCTCAGGGTATGTCTTCACTATGTGGAAGATTGGACCCTGTCAGGGTTGATCTGGGATTCAGTTTTGTGCGCCTAGTAGGGACATGCAAAATCGAACTGTCTGAGGTTGGCAGTCTACCCCTGTATTGCTCAATATTGTGAGGAGTAAGGATGGTCAACAGGAGAGTTTATCCCATTGACTTCCCTCTGTGAGGACAGCCAGATAATTCAATCATAAATCAGTCGATTCCAGTTATGCATTTGCCGTAGCTAGAACTGAATCTCTACAGTTGACTTATTGTCTAGTGTACACCTGGTCTCACTCTTCAAAAGCCTGAATAAAGTGTAAGCCTTTCAGTGTGTCCTGAAGACCAACAGATTTGGAAGCCACTGCTGATCCCAGAACACTGGTGTCATGTCATCCCACTTGCTAGAGAAGCTGCTGCTGTCTAACACAGGTTTAAAATTCTGCATTGTCTTAAGATGTAGTCCCATAGAGTTCATTGCAATAACCTGCATTATAAGTTAATATATTTTTCAGAGGGTAGTTAATATTTAAGGTAAAACACTTGCCATTCCAGTCCACACAATGTGTTTCCAAATAAATTGAAAGTATGTAACTTAATCAATTTAATGTCAGGCTTTTATACTTCATCAGAATGATCCACTGCCTCGTTCATTGTTAATCTCAACAGGGTGAATGGACAGACCAAATTCTATGTATGACTGAATTTGCAGAAGTGGACAACGTGCTTAGGTCAGAGAAGCAGCAATGTCATTGGTACTTTTTAAGAGGTTTGTTTTTTGGGTCAGACATCTGTAAAGCGCTTCAGTTTTTTCAAAGGAAAGATTGCATACCAGTGGAAATTATATTTTTCAGTAAGGCACTGTCTTCTGACTATAAATAGGGAGTGAGGGTAGCTCAAGCAGGTGACATTTCCTTTGAAGCACTGTCCAATGTGATGATTTAAGCAAAAAAATAAAAATAGAATATATATCACAGCATGGAATAGTGATCATATTTCCTGCTGTGGTGAAAAAAGAATCCTTAATAAGGAGTAATCATTTCTTACGAGCAGGATATTTACTGTAACAGTCTATACTTTTATGATTGAAATTTTGCTAATGTCAGTTCCATTAAGCCATACCCTGACTGAAGAACATTAGGCCCTCAGAGTCATGTTTATCATGCTGCCCATGCTCAGTATGAATGGCTTAAGGTTTCACATACATACTTTCTCATTTTCTGGTACTGTGCTTCTCAGGAGTACAGAAACATTAGCTTCTGTACACCAAGCATAAATTATCTTTTATCTGTGAGTTTTATGGCAGTTTGTAATGCAAGGTAATAGGATTTATGACCAAGAAATGAGAAGATGTCCAAGAGTTAATGAGGCATGTCTTTTCATTATACTGAACGGAGTTCCGTTTTCCCCATGCAGGAATCCACTGTTAAGAAGTGAGAAGAAGTACTTCTACTTGTACTTGAAAATATGTTTCACAAGAATACTTTTGTCAGTTACTAACACTCCAGGAATGGTGTGTGACCTATTTCTTCCATGCTGTTATGGTGTTTTTCCTTCCCTTAAGAAGAAATGAGGAATGTAATAATACTCAAAGACATGGAGAAAGGAAAAGAGAATGCTGATGATATTAGGGATGTAACCTTGTTGTTAAATCCAAGGTCTAGGGGGTTGGTTTTTTGTGGTTGGCTTTTTTCTGTTTTGTTTTGTTCTGTTTTTCCCCCAGCTCTACTACTGGCTCAGGAGGTAGTCTAGAGCAAGTCACTTAACCTTTGAGTGCCACTGTGATCCTATCTATAAAGTGTGTAATGCACTTACCAGACTGGCAGCTGTGGACTTTATTTACTTTTGTAAAATACCATACAATCCTGATATGAAAAGCTCTAGAGAAGTGATAATAGGTGTAGTAATAATGAGCAGGCTTTTAATTAGCTTCCACATCTACACCTAAGTGAAAACAAAAGGAGGGCAAGAAGAAGTATCATTTCTTCATATCTACAGATTTAGGCTTTAATCCTGGCAGTGACTCTCAGTGACTCTACGTGGGTAGATGTCTACCTGTGAAGTCACTTCGGCTCCGCATAGTGTTTTGCAGGACTGGGGCCTATGTTCTTCCTCTCAGTTAATAGGCAGATGACTTGGGGCAAATGTCTGCCTGTTTTTCTCTTACTCTCCCACATGTCACTGTTTCAACATGTATCAAAACTCCTTACTGCTCTGCTCTTTATGTGACTAGATACAGTTGGTGCAGCATAGGTCAACAAGAAACAAATACATTTGATACTTGCTTTTCTGTGGTTTATTTTTGCCGTACCAAATTTCAACCTCTCTTTGCCTTGTTATCCATGTTGTCCATGCTTGTATGGAAAAAAATAGTATGAAATCCAGATAACGTGTTTGTCAACCTTTGTTTCCCTCAAGGGTCCAGTATCCTGAACTTCACAGAACAGGCGTGTGTCAAGCTATGTCTGTTCTTCGTCTAAGACTGGGAGTCTCAGCTTGAGTGGGCAGATGTGGACTATCTATAACTGAGCTGGCATGGCAAAACTAGGGTATCTGCAGTAGCCAAGCAGTGGTGGCATGGCGTAGGTATGTACCTGAGGCAGCCTCAGTGGTCCTGCTGCTATCGCCACTGCCCGCACTACCATGGTTAGGCTGTTTTTAGTGTGCTAGCTCAATGAGAGAGTGCGTGTACGTCTGCTCAGGGTGGGAATCACACCTCCAGCTCACTCCTCAGAGACCACTTTCTCTGAGTTGAAGCGTAGCTGTCAGATTAGTTCCCCACTGCCTTTTTTTCTGATATGAAGCAATGGCTAATGTCGTGATTTCACTCCTACTGAAGTTTCTAATGGGCAAATGTCAATTCTTGAGTCTCTCCTTAATCTTCCTATCAGAATTTTGCAACATCAGTCAATGTCTATTTTGAATGTACTGTTGCCATATTCTGAGGGGAGCCTCGCCTACAATGAAGCCAGGGTGGCCTCGGTGAAAGAGCTCCTTGGGCTTCTGTTCTAGAGATATCAAAATATTTATTTTTCTCCTCCTCTAAGGCTGCGTACCATTTCTGTTTCTATCATGAGGACATCACCACTCTGATCAGCACAACGAATCTTGGTTCTTCTGCTTCCAAAGACCTCTTTTAGTATAGCTGACATAACTCAGGACATTGCATTTTATGGCATTCTTAAGGATGAAATGGTCTGTTCCTGATATAGTAGATCTTCTTGAGTCTGTCATTTTTTGGAAATATCAGCCATTCAGGTGTAAAGAAGTGCCTCATGTCTAAAGCTAGCAACAGTGAAAATGGACTGAAGCTTTTCTCTGCGAGTCTGAACCTTCACTGAAGGTTCTGAGTTTGTTGTGAAATATGTTGCATTTGTAAGACTTCATAAGACTAATATACTAATATATTCTGGCCTCCCAGAAAAGGTTATAATACACCTAATGCGGATTGCATAGCAGATTGATTTATACTTAGAGCAATACTGAATCCACTTAATATCAGTAGAGAAGTATAGTATTATGCAGATTTTCAGAAGAATGTTTTAGAATAATCCTGAATTTTGAGATCATGTAATTTAAATGTATTGACTGAGCACTTGGTAGAGTAGATGGAGTGATTGTTTGCCGTGAATGTGAGCAAGTATTTACCAAATGTTTCTTTTTTATGCGGGCATATATGAAAAATTTTAATGATTTTATGTGCTGTGCATAAACAGACCTTCCATACACAACTATTCATGCAAGTGACGTCTGTGAATTCAGATGTCAAGCTGCACAAGCATGGGCTGTTCCCATGAGAAAGGGTAGCAGGATAGGGCACTGAATTGCAAGGAAACTTAAATTGAGTGCTTGCAGGATTCTAGGCTTTAACCGCTAATGAGAGCTGGATATAGCCAAACTGCCAAGATCAAACGAGGTACGTTTTTCATTACTGAACAAACCCGCTTTTAGCCATATCTTCTGTGATACAAGGGTAATATCTTGTGGCCAGTTTAGATTAATCACACAACTGTAATTCCTGTAAAGCTCCTGAGAGATGTATCTTCCAAACACCATACTGATTTCATTGGCATTCAACTAATTAGATTACCTTTGTGTTTCCTAAACATGGATGTCTGATTGTTTGAGTCAATACGCACACTTCACTGTTCTCCTATGCTTCTGCAATCAAATGTTCCTTCCTTGCACAAAAGTCTAATTACATCCCACAGCAGTCCATACTTGAGCCTATTGAACCATCCTGAGTCAAATAAATTTCCTCCTGGGAGCTTACTTACTTTGCTGTTGACCCCTAGATTTTACAATGGGGCTCAGTATTAACTTATCCTGATAACTTTATCCATCCAGTTTCATGGAAACAGTACTCTGTACCAAAGGAGGCTTTCTATTAAAAAGACTAATTTTATCAGGGCTGGGATTTTCATGTTGGCACTAGAGCTCTTCACTTTCTTTGTTATGATTTTTACTGATTACTTTTTGCAATACTCTGTTGCCCTTCATATGCGTGTGTGTCATGCAGTACTATTATTTTCATTTGCCATACATACAGTTCTTCGTACATGATGGCAGACTGGAAATTTAAAGGAAGGCGCTGAACATTTATTTAAAAATGAATTTTAATTGAGTTAAAACTGAAAAAGAATATAATCAGTACAGTAAATGTGGATATTTATTTGGACTTTTTGACACTGTCCACACATTTTCAGGTTTTATTCACTGTGCCACAGATTTTTATATTGATAGCATTGATAGTTCCTGACTGCACTCCAGGGGTTATGACTGAGTGAGAGAAATAACTGGAAGTATGGTCAAACGAGTTTGTTAGCCAACAAGATATGGGGAAGAAACCCTAAAAGAGTAGGATAAACACATTAATTAGGCCTTTCGGCTAAAAGGCTCAGCAGTGAGATAATTATTCTGAGTTTTATATTGTGTTTTTCAAGTTTCTGAGTTAACACTATAGATTGGTGGAAATAGATCCTGCCTCTTATCTCTTGTCTGGTAGTCTGTCTACATGCAAAAAAATATGGTGCTAATTCAGTTTAAATTGGACTGACGACTTGGC
Source organism: Carettochelys insculpta (assembly GCF_033958435.1). NCBI lineage: Eukaryota > Metazoa > Chordata > Testudines > Carettochelyidae > Carettochelys > Carettochelys insculpta. The sequence continues at coordinate 180,372,847 of NC_134138.1, forward strand.
CCAGATTTTGATTTGAATTAGCAACTTGAGTTCAAGCCCATGCTCCTCTATATGCTTTACTTGAATGGCTGACCCCCGTTAAGAGTGGGGTTGCCATGTGTCCACTGCTATTGTAACCTGAATGAAATAATGTGAGTTAGCTAGACCAAATAAAGAACACCCTTTCCCCCCACCAGTGTAGACCTACCCTTTTTCCTGTCTTCAGACAGGCTTCAACAGTGCCCTATCCGCTAGACCACACTGCCTCTGCAGAGAACTTCTTTTCTCCATCCTACTGCTGTATTGGAGACGAATTTCTTGTAAGGGGAAACATGATATTGTTCTGGTTCGCTTCCCACTACTAGTATGAGCAGGTATCCCATGGTAGGTGGGGTATGTGAAAAGGTGATATTCTTCACCAGTGTCCTCCCTGTCATTGTATCTGTAGAGAAATTGGCAGCTGTCATAAATCTGTAATCTATACATACAGCTGCTTTTGGAAGGATAATAAAAAAATCTGAGAAGTCTCTTATATTAAAATTGTAGAAAGGAAAAATGACTACTCTATTTGTATTTTTAAACTGAATGTAAGCACCGGGAAAATTGAGATGTTAGAGACTGATGCTCAGTTATCTATCACAAGAACCAGAAAAATCAGAATGCTAAATATTGTCTGATAAGGCTTTAATGACTGATTCTTTTCTTTACAGGAAAACTCAATACTTAAAAAGCTTATCCATACTCTAGTGTCATAACTCTATATTGAAAAATGTTTTCTTAAACTCAATCCCATTGTGAGATTGCTCAGGTTTTTCTAATCCCTTCTAGTATCAATGTTAATTCTGTGTCTGCCTTCATGGTGGATTCAGATATGTATGGATTGACTACATTTACTTATTGTTAGTTTAGAAACAGCCTGAAAGGAGAGGTTATATTCAGTAATATCTGAGGCCCAGGGGAGAATGCTACACCACTATGATAAATGAGCATGTCCTTACTGACTTAGTAAGAGCTATTCAGTCTCACCACAAAAAGTGACTTTGAAACATGAATTTTCTCCTGTTACTAGCAATTTATTATTCTATCCCACGTAGATACATATTTAGCTATGTGAAAGCCATACAATTATCAGGGATCATTCCCTACTGTGTCTGCTGAAGTGCTGTTAGATACCCTGCTGAAGGCTATCACCATTAAGTCAATTGGAAATAAGAGGACTTCCCAGTGACTGGGTCTGTTGATTTCTGCAGGTTCTGCCCTGTAATACTAACCATGATAAGTATATATATTTTATTACAATGAAGCAAAGTACAATTTTGGAGATGGAAGTTTTGAAAATGATGGTGAAACTTTGATTACTCATTTATGTTCCATATTCTCTAACACAGAGGTCTACAATCTGCGGCTCCGGAGCCACACGTGACTCTTTAAGGATTTCTTCATGTCTCCGAACACTATAATTACAAAGTATTAAAAAAAAACAAAAAACAAAAAAACAAAAAAAACCCTGTTTATTTTCAATTAATGGTGAACGTATAAAAGCCCAACGGTGAACAACACATAGCTAAACAGCAAATGAGATGTGATCTCGAAATGTTGGATAAACTCCCCTTTTCATATGTGCAGTGCATTGTGGGATATCATATTGTATGTGTATTTTGATTGTGTTGCGAACAAAGTCTTGATTTTGAAAAGGAAAAGGAAGCTTGTGGCAGCCCTGCTGTGAAGGGCAACACACATTTTAAGACAGAAAACTGAAATTAATCATGAAGTAAAACTGCGTAATTAAAGTGGGTTCAGGAGTGAAAGTCAGGAAGACAGAGGTGCAAACACACATGTAAAGTGTGAGGTAATGGAATAAGCAAGAAGTTTGTGAATACCCTGCAGCAAATCTGTATCACATTATGAATCATTGTGTGCACTGCTCTTAAAACAGGGCTTACAAAAAGTATGGTTTGTCATTATTTATTAAGAACTGTCTTGTATTCACATGCACTGTGGCTCTTGAATTATTGAGTTTTTACCAAATTTGAAAAATATGGCTCTTCTTGCTCTTTTGATTGCTGACCCCTGCTCTAATATATCTCATTTTTATAATTAAAATATTCTATTCTTTGGTTATCAATTTTAATTATTAGCATCATAAAAATGGAGGGGTGGATGGGACCTTGAGAAGGAATGAGGTCAAGCCTTCTGCTCTGAGGCGGGACCAAGGGAATCCAGACCATCCCTGACCAATGTCTGTACAGCCCGTTCCATGGAAGCCTGTTGCAGAGATTAACTACCCTGATAGTTAGAAACTTCTACCTAATATCTAATCTAAATTGCTCTTGCTGCAGATGAAACCCATTACTACTAGTCCTGCCTTCAGTGGACACAGAGAACGATCAATCACAGTCCTCATCGTGACAGTCATGAAGGCGATTAGAAGGTGTGCCCCCTAGTGTTTTTTTCTCAAAACTAAAAGTGCCCAGGTTTGTTTTTTTAACGTTTCCTTATAGGTTAGGTTCACAAAACATTTTATCATTTGTGTTGCTCTCCTGTGTCCTGAAGTTTGGTACCCAGAACTGGACACAGTGCTGCAGTTGAGGCCTCACCGGTACCACATTGAGTGGAATACACCACTCCTATTAATATATCCAAAAAATATATTGATCTTTTGCTTTGAAACTGTACCACGTTGTTGATTTGTTCAACTTGTGATCTATTATAACCCCTATTTCTTTTCAGCAGTACTATCATCTAGCTCAGGCTATTGCATGGGAGTCATGAGCTGTCAGCCTGCAATCTCCATCCTTGGTTTGCCTATTTATAATTGTGTTAAATATTTTAAAAATGTCTTTAATTTGGGGCAGGAAGTCACACTGAGAAGCTTGCTCTGTGAAAGGGGTCACCAGCACAGAAGTTTGAGAAACACTGCTCTAGCCTGTTATTCCTCGTTTTGTAGTTGAACATTTGATTTGGTTTCCTAAGTAGAATACCTGTGCCTTTGCTGAATCTTATCTTGTTGAATACAGACCAGTTCTCTACTTTCTCAGGGTTGCTTTGAATTCTAATCTTGTCCTCCCAAGTACTTGCAACCCCTCCCAATTTAGTGTCATCTGCAAGTCTTATAAGCAAATTGTCCATTCTGTTATGCATGTCCTTAATGAAAATATTGACTAGTACCAGACTTGACAACACCTACGCTCTTCAGCTTTTAAACATTATTTTTGAATATTTAGAATGTGTTGCCTTATGGATATATTTTACTCTTCTGATGCTTTAGGAGATTTTTATTAACTATTACCTAAAGTCTAGGTATGATGTTTATATAGCTATGTAACAAGGCAAACACAGTTTATTTAAAAAAAAAAGCCATGGACATTTTACCAACGTGAAACCAAAGAGTATTACTTGTACAGATTAGATTGGAGCACATTGCAGTTAAGTTTAATGGTACTTTAGTATTTGGTTACATGCTTTGCTGAACCAAGGTCTGTAGGCTTAAAGGTGTGGTATCCCATTTTCCATTCAGTCCATAATGCTAAATTACTCTGTCTGTCTGTATTTTCCCATCAGTATGTAATACTCATGGAATTACTCACAGCAAAATATCCAAACTTCTCTGATTTCTATGTCTGTTTCGGAACAGTTAATTTGAAGTTCCCATTCTTTGTTAATGGAATTAGTCTTTAGTTTCAGTAATACGAAAAGCCTGAGACGGATGAAAGAACTACACCCAGATGGGAATCCTGGTGATCTGACTCAAAGAATACATTATCTGATGGGCCGATAATTAGCTTGCCATGTCCCCTTCTAGAAACCAAAGTGCTGGCAATAAAACAAGCACTTGCTTCCTGAGTCAATCATTTTAAGCTTCTTGCATGTATGTTGCTGAAAAATGTAGTGCAGTAGAATGCCTTTCCAGAGGTGAATAGATGCAACCATATTTAGTTCCTGCTCACCCCTCCTCTCTCTGGGGATAAAATTAAAAACGTCTTTCTAATAAATAGGATTTTTTTTTCCAGCTTATTCCAAATGGCAGCTGTTTCCAGCTGGGCAAATACCTCAGAGAGAAGAAGCCAGTGGAAGGTCACAGAAGTGGGCTCAACTCAAGTATGCCAGGGCTTGAATTTGGCCTTCTGTGTAAGGAGAGCACAAATAAAGAAGCTCTTGAGAGTGGACACATACTAATATTATCTCTTGTGCCCACTCAGGTGTGCTGTGAATGAAAGTACATTTAGTTAAAGACCCAAAGATTCAAAAAAACTCCATCTCGCCTTTTCTTTCACAGACATCTTTAGCTTCTTTGTGATGATTTGGTGAATTCAGTTGAAGTGCTGCAGCATCGGTAGCTCAGCTACTTTAGGTTACCCCTGTGTTTGACTTTCCAAAGGTGTTCCGTTCTTCCCAGCGCGTCCGCTATTTATGACACAATGTGAATAACAAACAACCACTGTTATTTTATTCGTTTACTAATAGTAATTCCACTTCATGAGGACCGCTCTGTGCAGAAATGATACCATGCTACTGTACTTTATATTCAACTATATATGTCACTTGGCCTTGAGAAAGTGTTATCCTGACATGAATTTAGGAATTAGGTCTTTTAACAAAAGCCTTTTCTCTGATTGCTGGGCACAGACACATTGAAATATTAAATGTCTCTTCAGGAAACTATAAAAAAACAAACAAACAAACCTGGAATATTTTCCTTTTATCTCCCAGTGATGTGTAATAATAGTTTCTGCTATTCAGTGCAATCTGTTCAAAGGTGCAAAACAATCAGAAATAACCATCAGTACTAAGCTGAGGTAACTGACTTAGTTAACTTAGCACAATGGTGCTACACAAATAGAACTCATGAGCTGCATCTCCTCCTTGCTCACCCTGGTCACTAACATTTCATGGACCACTTAATAAAGAAAAGGTAGTGACTTACTTGTGTAGTGCCAGTCAACATTTTGTGCTCTGATTTGAAAGTTCCTCATTTTAAAAATGATACAAGTCTCTTGACTTGGGACTAGCATAGACAAGTGTTACTTGAAGTTGACATGATATCTCTGTGGTCTCCTTGAAACAGACTGAAAATCTCTCTTATGGGAAGGTGTTCTTGTTGTACTTCATAAATAGGGTTGCTCAGAAGCAGACTGAGCTTTTAGTTTTCTTGGAGGGGGCATGTGGATAGGGAGGAGATCCATCCATCCAAGGCATCCTTCAGTCTGCATAGACTCTGGATCATGCCCTTCATAACTCCATTTAAGATTGTCATTTGCAGCATTGACTGTGACTGTGGAGGCCCACACGAGAGTGACAGTCCTCACTACATCTGCTGCAAATGTAGTGGATGTCTGGCAGGTCCTTGCTTTCCTTTCTACGGGCTCGCTTCTCCTCTGCCAGCTGTCTGATCTTCATCTCGCCTTTCTGAAGGCCCTTGTGTAGTTCCTGCTTCCAGCTGCTGTGGTCGACTGCCAGCTCTTCCCAGCTATCTGGGTCAATGTCTACCTCCTTGAAGTCCCTCTTACAGACATCTTTGTAGCGCAGTTGGGGGCGTCCGGGAGGTCTTTTGCCAGAGGCTAGCTCGCTGTACAGGATGTCTTTTGGGAGGAGATAAAAAAACAAGTATCTTTTCTTCTGAAATACGCCTGTATTTCTCACCAAGCTTCTGGAAATGCTTGGGGAGTTTCTGTGGCTCCTTTGGTTACAACAAGGCAGTAATTTTAGCTCTTTCTCAGAAACGATCGTTGACATTATTATCTTGCTAATTACTCCCTGGCTTTTAATCTTCTTTGGAGAAATGTTACAGAGAAGATGGTGGGAAAGTAAATCTGAGAATTCTTCTAGTGTTCAAGCTTTCCCGGTCCTGGTCAACATAGTTTCAGATCTGGGTATGGTGCAGAGATGTCCATATTTTATTTATGTATTTATTGTACTGCTAATGAATAAGGACTGCTGTGCTGAATTCATTAGATCAGTCGGTTGTCTGTGATGTTGTAGAATGGGGATAGTTGCTTTGGAGTAAGTCTCTGCTGGTAGTAGTTGTTTGGAGTTGCCATGTTCTTGTCTTGTTTAGACAGTGCACAATGTAGTGGTAATACTGGTACATAGCTGTTGCAGGGTGCCTTGCCCATCCCCCTTCAAGGACAGTGTACCATGCCATATTCAACACCTTTCTTCTCAGGATCATGGAGCCCAACAGCCAGAGTCAGTGACCTCCCCCCCCCCCGCCTGCCTTCAGTCCACAGGGCAGTGTGGCCCAGAGTCAGTGACCTCACCCCCCTGCCCTGCCCAGTCTGTGAGGTAATACAGCCTTACAGTCAGAGCCACTCAATAGAATTCCACCAGCTGTCTTGGGATAGTAGGGCCTAGTGACCATCAACCAAACATGGCTCAATCTGTCAGTGCTTCCTCCCCTGGAGTTCCTGAAGAACCTCCTTCTCCTGCACCAGTAAGCTGTGATTGAGCAGCTCCACTAGTCTTTTATAGCCAGCCTCCATTTTGAGCATGCCCAGCAGAGCTCTGGGGGCAGGGCTTCCTCCCCCAGGTGAGCCAGGTTAAACCCTTCAGACCCAGTGCAGAGTTGATACACCCCGTCTCATTAGCTTTTACAGAAATGAAGGCTCAAACCCATATGATATTTTACATTCATAGCTTCTGGAGCACTTTACAAAGGAGGGCAATGTTCTCTCCATTGTATAGAGTGGAAAACTGAGGAACAGAGGTGAAGTAGTTTGCCCAAAGTCCCAATAGAGCCAGTGGCAGGTCTGGGAATAAAATCTAGATTTCCTATGTCATCATTAAACACTTCATCCAGTAGGTCATTTTGCCTCCCTAACTTGACAATGAGCTAACTGATGGATGAGCCAACCCCAATCAAATACAATCATCTTGGGCAGTCCAGTCCCCCTTCCATCACTTAGCCACTAGATTTTGTTGAATGGTGATTGAAAATCATTCTCAGCAAACAGGGTCTTCCGATCTCAAGGGGGACTGTCCACTGAGGTCAGTACAAAACTCAGATCTTTTCCAATAATCATGTTGGCAATATTTTAATAGATAAAATCTAATGATTTATTTATAAGAGTAAAGAAATAGAGAATTAAAATGTTCAAAAGGTCATATACATGCAATCATTGCCAAATTCTTCTATCAGATCTGAAGCAATTGTGGAATAAACTGCTCTAGTTTGGAAAAGTCTCTCAGGAAATTACCGAAATACTTTGGGAGTCATCAGTCCTTGTTATCAATCCAGTTGAGAGAAATGAAGCAGGAAATGAAGTCAAAATAAACAGGTTTGCAGAATCTGTTATACCCTCCCTCATGGGGATGGAATTTTTCTTTTCATTTACAATGTGCTGGCCAGACTTGTTGTAAAATATCTTGTGGGTGTTTTCTTAGGAGCAGATCAATTTAAAATGCAGATGTATAGTCAGTATTCATAGCTCCAGATATAGAGATGATACATGCGTAAACACAGGATGAACCTGCTTAGCAGATGATGACTCTTCCATTGACCCCTTATGTGGTATACTTTATGGAAGATTTGTTGCAATTGTATAACAGTGGTAGTAACTATAATATACATGGTCATATTTCAATCATGTAGCATCACATATTGGGCCAAGGAGAAACAGGAAAGACTGTAGATCAACTATATAATTCAGGCCACAGTTATGCAACGGCCTTCAAGTCAAGGAAGAATACTTTTAAACTAAACACAGTGCAGAAGTCCAGCTAGTGAAAGAGCAAAAACAAGAGTGACACCGGGGGGAAGGTTCACAAGCAAAAATAGGGAAAGAACAAGTTAAGAATATTTAGATGACTTAGATGTATATAAGTTGTGTGACAGGATTGGTCTTGTTCCTCAGCCCCAGGTCCTTCATTCAGTCCACTGGCCCCACCATAGGAACCTGGTTACTGGAGCAGAGGGGTGGTCTGGGGGGAACCTGGTCCCCACCCACTTGTTCTAGGTTTGGCCCAGGGACCCTGGATGGCTGCCACCAGCAAAGGCCAACTCCCTTCACCCTTGCCCCTGCAGCTCTTCTCCCTGGGCCACTTCCTCAGAGGATCCCACCTGGTACCTCCTTCAGGTAGCAGCAGCCACAGCAGGAAGTCTCCCTCCTTTACTGGCTCCTCCAGCTGACCAGTTCTCCACAGTCTCTGGTTGAGCCTCCCAGATCCCTGGACTGGGGGCAGCCCAGCCCCAGGTTACTGAGGGTCCCCACCTCCTCGACTGTCTCTGCTGTTCCTCCAAATCTCCTTCTCACTCACCTCCTACACTCTCCTTAATCACCTCTCACATTCACCCCCCACCCCTTTGCCCTGTATGGAGAAGGTTTTATAAAGGTAGCCCTGAGTGGAATCAGCTGGCCCTAATTGGTTTAGGGCAGCCTACTCCTTAGCTGCTCCTGCTCTGATTGTCAGCTCCAAATCTGCCCTGTTTTTACTCTTGTCTTTCCTCTCCTGGCCTGACCCTGCACAGTTGGATATACCTAGGAAACTTAAGAAATTAGCTGAAACAGTCTTGGAATTGTTAGCAATTATTTTTGAGAATTTCTGGAAGGTGGGTGAGGTCCCAGAAGCCTGGAGAAGGGCAAGCGTAGTATTCCAAGGAAGACTGGGGAGGGACCTGCTAAGTCTGCAAATACATTAAAGGCTCCTATAAAGAGAACTATTATCAAGGGTTCTTTTTCATTCTCCTAAAAGTAGGACAAGAAATATTGGGTGCAGGTGGCAGCAAGGGAGATTTAGTTTAGATATTAGGTGAAATTTATAAGTGTAGTTAAGGTGTGGCATATGCTTCCAAGGGAGGTTGTGGAATACTCATCAATGGGGGTCTTTAAGCACAGGTAGGAAAAATACTTGTCAGGAACAATGTAGATTTATTTGGTCCTGCCTCAGCTCTAGGTCTGGACTTGATAAATTCAAAGTCCCTTTCAGGCATATATTTCTTTGATTCTGTGATCAGATTAATGAGCATAATATGGTCATCTCATCTATAATTTTAGCCACATTATGAATGGACTGTCGGGGTAAAGTGTGTGTCCCAAAGAGGAGGACATGGCAAGAATCCAGATGAGAAACAAATATGGAATGGGGGATCGGCAAGGTATTTAGCTGGCAGGATAAAAAAGAAAGTAGGCTCTCTGGAAAGATTAGTTGAAGATGATTCCAAGATTACAGCATCAGTATTTTGAAGAAATATTGTTCCAATCAGCTGTTCTCATTGCAGTAGATTCTCCTTTAAAAATTAAACAGTTGCAAAATTGCTAACAGTGGCATGCATTGGTCAGGCCCGTCTGTGGTAATGTTTCCCAAATTGTTCCTGCCACAGCATAAAACTTTCTCCCTTCACATGCACACACCTTGTCCCTTACTATTTTGTAGTATAACACTGTTTTGCTACAGTGTTCCAGATACTGATTTTATTAAATTAAGCAAATACAGTAAACCCTCAATTTAATGGACCTTGATATAATTGGCTTCAGAAATAATGGACACTGTCTGCCAGCCCCTCCGCCCCCTCCTGAATAAATGCCAGACACTCACCAGAGACACTGCTGGGGCTGGAGGAACTGGTGGGGCCACCAGGGCTGGAGGAGCCTCAGCGGCGGCTGGGGTCACTGGGGCCAGAGGAGCTGAGAGTAGGCTGCGGCAGGGTGCAGGAGCTCTCCTCTTTCAGTCCCTTGTGCGTGGAGCATGTCAGCATCTGGCTGTCACTGCCTACAATGATGCTGAGCAGCAGACATGGTGTCAGAGGCTGCTGCCTGCTGGCAGACTGGGGCAACCATGCTCTACCTTTGTGTGGGTGGCTCAGAGCCAGGGGCTGGAGTAGCTACAGTGTTGAGAGCTGCAGGAGGTGGAAGGAGCCAGGACGGCATTCAACTCCTCTCCTGGTAATTGGGAGAGGAAGATAGAGGTGGGAGTGGAAGAATGGGGAAGGAGGGGGCAGAAGACAGGAGTGAGTGATGAGCTGGGGCGGTCAGTGCATCATCATATAGTATAATCATTTGGATATAACGGACCTTTGACGTTAACAGACACCCCTTCCCCCATCAGTCCATTAAATTGAGGGTTTACTGTACTGCCAGTGGCTGATGCTAATTGGAGCACAGAGTTCTTCTTCTGATTGTTCAGCTGATACATCTGGCATAGTCATGTGTAGATCATGGAGGTGTAGACTATATACGTTAATGTTTCACAATAGTGTAAAACACACTTTAATATTATAATTATTGTCACCTAGCATGTTCAAAAGATTTTTCAGTTTGTTAAATATAAAATTATGTTTTCTTTCTCCCACCATTTATTTAGGTCTTGTTCCAAGGAATAACTATGCATATGTTTAAACTTACTCATGAAACTGCACCCATTAAAATCAATGGAATAATTCATGTGGATAAATGTTCAGAGAATCTAGATCTTATATTAACTGCAGGCCAAAGACTACTGTGAATTTGCACATAAGGGGATCAAATCTCTGTTAGACACTTTAGGCATTATAATAATGTATTGAAATTCTATCTCACTATATGCAATGTGCACTCATACAGCATATTTTGAGAGTCCATTTAAATAATTTACTAAGTACCCTGTTACTCTTTCTGGGACATCTGACTTACAAAAGAAACAATATGTTAACCAATAAGTGAGGCTAATTTCCTGTTTACAGACCACCAACATCAAAACCTACTGGCCATTAGCAAAAAATAGTAGGTAGGGACCTAACTGTCCTGAATAGGAAGGTCTTATGAGTTTCAAAACTAATCACTAATGTCCAGGGGTGGTGGTGGGGGTGTAATCTTGTCTGAATGACGACTGCATCCAGAGGCATAAAACTGTAACTCTCCCAAATCAGAGACCAGCGTAAAAGCAAAATCTCCCTTTTTCAAGGACAGAGCCAGTCGTGCAAAGCATTTCAGTCTGTTCAGAACTGGCTCTAAAAGGTATCACATGATGTACCATTCTTCCCTTCTAATTGAGGGCTTTTCTGCATGGGGACATGGAGGAAAATTAACTCAACTATCTGAACATCTGTATAATTAACTAATAGGTGTGAACTTAAAGTGAAATAGTTTACTGGGTTAAACCTCTGTGGCAGATACTGTCATACAGAATGAAGAGGTCTCAATTCAGGTTACTTTAATTTAAACGAAGACAAATTAAGGCTACTTTAATTCCAAATGAAAGTGTCTGTGTAGGGTTTTAATGCAGTTATCCACTTTTGAATACACACCTTTAGTTAATTTGAATTAATTTGCCCGAGTGGAACTTGAATGTGTGAAATTCTTTCCTACCTTAGAAGTAATCAAAGAAAATGAAGGAATTACTCCCAATCCGATCCTTGTGACCAAATTACTCCACTGATTAAAATAAGCAATTGAAAATGGTTTTGGAAAGTAGTTTCTTCTTTCTGTAGTGGAAATGTTAATTACCAATGAAAATCACAAAAATACTCTATATAATATAACTCATAATTAACATATGTGGTTTATGATGTGAATTATAGATCTGTGTGTGTAACATACATCTACTGCAAAGCTAAAACTAGCCTTGTGAAAGTACAAGTAAGAGCCTGCACAAAAATAAAGCTGTAGGTTTCGCCCAGAACAATTTTCTTGATTTTTTTTTTCTCCCTAGGTATATTCTAACATACTTAATGAAAACATAATTGCAAAAAAATAAAAAAGTGTTATCCAATAAAGAAAATTTCACAGTGTTTATACATCCCTATTCTCAAGAAAGGAACATGATTTTTGAAGAGGGAGTTATTAAACATAATGTTATAACTGTTGTGCGTAAAGGAATAAGATGAATAGATAGAAAGGAGTGACTTGAGTGTAGTTATAAGTCATGGGGGAGCAGTGTTTTATGCCACCATTTTATCACTCTTCTGAGTAAAAAGCAACATAGTGATATCTACTTGTAATTATTTGTATACCACCCCATTACGAATTACATTTGTTGCCAACATGATTAATACTTCCACTGATTTAAAGGTTTGTTTCTATTTTATATTTAATTTCTGGGTCATCTTTCATGATGTGCCTGTAATAGGGGACTTGGGGGAGGATGAGGAATGACTCCTTAATGGGAGTACCTGACTTCCATCCCCTTGTTTCTTATCTCCGTTTCTTCACCCTCAAACAGTCTGTACTGGCTCAACTGGAGTATTGCCCAACTGGGGCCTTTTGCTGGATCCACTTGTGGCCTTGGGTCCCTTTGAATGGACATCAGATTACAGGGGCCTAACCTCAGAATGTCTCTGTAGTTAAGTTCAATAATTTGCTCACTGCTGGATGCTCCTTAGTCTCCTCGGTGGTGTCTCAGTCAGGGATATGGTTTTTCTCCACCAGTGGCTGTTCTGGCTGTCAGGCTCCTAGAGATCCAACCCTCATGAAGGGAAGCAGGTAGCTCCTGCCTTTCCACAAGGTAGTCCTGAAGTGATACAGCTTCCCACCTTTTCTTCCCCTTCCAGGCCTGGTCTTGGCTGCAGGTATAGCAAGGCAGAGCTTAGTTGAACCCATAATCCTTTTGAACTCTGTTGTTGCTGGTGTGAGGTTTCTCACAATGCCATAAACTACATCAAAACCCCCTGTAAAGAAGTAAACAGTTTTTTTTTTTATTTCTGCATAAATCCCATTTAAAAAGACAAACCAGCCCAAATTATCTTTAAAATCATGTAACAGTCATAACAATGTTATATAAGTAGTGGTCATGAAGGTCCCCACTCTTCAAACACACACTTTCACTTAAGATTGTGAGTAACCCCACAGAGTTCTTTGGGGCTCTTTTCGTAAATAGAGTTTACGGCCAAAATGAATCATTGGGTCATCTAATATGACTTTCTACATATCACAGACATCGAATTTTACCCCGTTACTCTCATACTGAATCCAACAACTTGTGTTTGGCTTAAACGTATCTTCCACGAAAGTATCCAGTCTTGATCTGGATACTTCATGAGATGGAGAATTCACTACTACATCCTTGGTGATTTGTTCCAATGTTTAATCGCTCTTAATGTTATAAACTTGTAGCTAATTTGTAATCTTGTTCTTTAGATTCCAGACGTACTTACAAGTTTGAAGTTAAGCAGGCATATGATATTGCAGGATCTAGGTCCAAGAGAATGACAAATGAAAAATCAAGACCCTAGTATTTGGCATAATGGGCTGTTTGAACAGCCCCTCCAAGAAAGGGTGGATGATATAGTAGATTGGGGCAGAGCTAGGCTGCAGAAATTAAGCCACTCTGCACTGGACAGGGGAAGATAGAAGGAAATAGTGAGAGAGACGTCAGACACCATGGGCGCTGAGCCCGTGGTTGTTGATGATGATGATGATAGGTCCAAGACACAGTTTGAATTCTTAAATATATTTTAAACAGCACCAAAACCAAAGCGTGCCTTACTAAGTTAAGAGATGGAAGTCCTCTAGCTTTATTCAATAGAAGTTATGTCATTGGGGAAATGTGTCATTGTCGTGGCAGAAGTTACTTTAAATGATAGCATCTTGAACCTTGGTGTCAAGTAGGAAATTTGGTTCCTTAGAATTTTAATGTAACTTCTCATAATAGAATTTCTGGGAGCATGCATATATATTTATATATATAAAAATAATGTTTACTTAAAAACTAAATGTCTGTTTAGTGAGCCAAATCCTGACCATCAGTAAAACTGCATCTGCGTATAACCAAGGACGCTATTTAGACCAGCGGCTTTTTAAATGTTGTGACTACAGTAAGGTCCCCACATTTGTGAACTTAAGGTTCACAAATTCAATTACTCGCAAGCCCAGGGCTCCAGGTGGGGAGGGCCAGCAGCTGGGGCTCCAGGCAGGGAGCGCCAGCAGCCACAGCCTCCCCATATTCATGAAATTTAACGTCTGCGAGGGTTTGCAACACTAAACCCTTGTGAATGTTGAGACCCTACTGTATTTGTGGCACGTGTGTTTGTATACTCATATGCGTGTGTGCAATATAGAAAAAATGCAGTTGTGTGCTATTTAAACAAATGTGTTTTCAGGATTGTGGTGTTACTCACAAATACATTGGATTGCCCTGCCCCGTAGTTAGAGAGGTTATTGGTAGTGTTCGTCATGCTAGAGAAAGATTTTCATTGACACCAAGCAATCAAAACATGTATTCACTGTTCTTATTATTGGCTCCACATTCTTTAAAGTTTGCAAGCTTAAAGGACTTGTCAAAATGTTATGTCAAGCTAAGAAATGGTGCCTTGGCGTTTCTTACTTTAGCAACTGTTATCAGCATTACTGACTATATGTCAAGAGTAGAAAAGGGAAAAAAAAACCTTATGCTTGACAAGACACTTGTAAAGTGCAGATATGAAACATAGGTATATTTTTATTCCTTCTATATTTTTCAAAATTTTATACCTTTTTCATTGTATCCTGATGTACTGAAATTTGGTTTTTACTTGTATTCATGGGCCTGGATAACAAAGATAATTTCTAAACTCATATCTGAACTTCCCTCAAATTCTTGAATTCAGATTTGAAGTTCAATTCTAGTCCATCTGTGCTATTATTTTACTTATGGATAAGTGAACTTTTTTTGCCTAATCACAACTCTGTGCACCACAATTATATGGTTCACATAGCTAATCTCAGATATGGTGTGATTTGTCTTCTGTAATAGGCTTGATGTAAATGAGAGAGAGGAAAATATCCAGGGGATAAATGTAATAAACAATAGAGCAGAGTGAGCTGAGTGAAATATCACTGTAGAGAAATGGGGTGAGGGAGTCACAAGAAAGCTAGTTAATAATATAAGCAGTGTATATTTTAGGAATAGTGAGCAATTATGTCTATAGTTTTCAGATTGCCTAAAGTTTCATATGTGTATATACTGCATATAGGCACCCACTTGCACCAAAATATTTTGAGGAATGTAGTCCAAATGCTCGTTAATAGCACATCTTTGCCTTTAGTTTGCTTGAAGGGAAAAGGGAGTTTGCCGGCATATATATGCACGCAAAACCACTCTGTACACATAGGCGTGTGTGTGTGTAGTACTGCACAGATGTATGTCATCAGTCTCACACCAAACTAAAACCCAACACCGTGTCACAAGAAATGAAACCCAACAAAGTGCAGTTTGTTAATATATTTCAAGTAGCAACAAGAAAAAAAGTGGGAAATCTTTATAGAAATTATAATGCTTGAACATTTAAATTGCATTATAAAAGTTGAGTAGTTTCAAAAGTGTTCAGTGTTGAGCTAACTCTGCTCTCACTGAAGTTAATGAGAACTCTCACATTGACTTCAGAGGGAACAGTTAGATAACCAGTGCGTGCTTCTGAAAGTTCCACACTGCCTTTCAGTAATGCTGCTATAGAACTTCTTTACACCATCTCCTACTGCAATTCTTTTTCTGAATTTCTCTTTTCAATAGTCTCTATGGTTGCTGAGGGTTCAGAAGTAAGTCTCATAATGTTATAACAGAGAGTCTCTAGTAAACGCACAAGCAAAGGCTTAATAGCATATGTTGTCTTCCAGCGGTTGCTTGTTCTCTGAGACAATTTATTCCATTCACCTGAAGAAATCACTCATCTCAGGTATTGTTAGCACCTCAAGCAGGCCCACTGACATGAGGTTGGGTAAAGGGGGCAGCTGCCTCAAGGCTGCCAGACACCTCTATTGTGGCAGCAACAGCAGCTGGAGCCCCATGCAGTGCTCTCTGGAACCCCAAGCAGCACTGAAGGGCAGATGGGAAGAGGCTAACCCCAGTTCTGCCCCTCCCATTTGAAGCCCCACCTCTGCTGGGAGCATGGAATTCTCTCTCCCCCACTGACCTCAAACAGCAAATCAGGAAAAGTATCTTGGTATCAACATGCAAAAAGACTCTGAGATCAAAAGAACTGTTTTATGGATAGCTCTGTAAAATCAAGGGGCAGAAGTGTTTAAAGAATGGCGCACTTTGACTATGAGAGTAAGACATTCACGATTCCTGATTGCTGTACCACAAAGTCTGGTAACGTTAAGTGGTTATTAAGATATTAATGTTGGACGGGAAGATACTAAATCAGTTTTGTGGTCCCAAAATGATCACATTTATTGGGCTTATCGGAGATTGTTCTGTACTTCTATATTTGTCATTACAGAGTTATCTTGTTGTATAATTTACTATTGCAACTCTAGAAATAACATAGACAAGCTTAAGGTTGCTCCAAGCCACGGTTTTATGACAGTATTCAGTGTTCTGTCAGTAACTAACCAGATCCCAGAATGACAGGTTATCGGGCACTTAAAGAAAAGGGAAAAAATTGAGAGAAAAAACTCTTAATTTTCTTTTAAGTTCATGTAATTCTTCTGTATTAAATTTCCCCCATAAAATAAACATATACAGTTGTTTCTAATTTGCTGCTTTTCTTCAAAAGGAAACCAGAGCACCAATGTGTCTCTGTACTAATGGTCAGTAAATTTTTAACTTTAAAATAAAATCTATTTTTACTAAACTAACTTAAACCCATGAACAGCAGTCACTTAAGAATGGGCAAGTATCTCATTTTTTTTCCCAGAAGCTAGGAAGTTTGACTTCTGGTTTTGCATATCCTCGCCTGAAGCAAATTTTTATGGTCTACAACTGAGGTGTCCAACCAGTTCTGAAGCAGTTGCCGCTGTAGTGGGTACTGCTATGGTGAACTGGCCACATTATTCTGAAATTATATTTATTGTTCAAGCCAACTACCACACTCAACTGGCCAATACCACATGTGGCTAATGACTAGCGTGTTGGACACCTTGGCTCTAGCAATGATCACACAAAAATGTTTTTTATTAGAAAAAAGCACACCCATGATTAGCAGTAGTATAGTGCAGGTAAAATGAAATACTTATGGCCAGGATCTAAAACAAAACTGTTTTTTGTAAGGTCAATAGATGTTGTATGTTGAGAAGAAAATATGTACCAAAAAGAGTATAAGTCAAATTATACATTTCAGTTCACTTGCAGCTGGCATTGAGGCCTATGTGAACCCATATACATGAAGAGTATAATTTGGTCTTTTACAGATTCAGGGTTGTAGCATTCAGGAGTTCAAAGGTAACTGGCTTCCCTAAGCAGTTTCTTGTATTGTGGGGAAAAAGAAGGGTGAGGAATATACTGAGACTAATATATTGAAGTCATTAGACATCAAAAAGAAATTGTAAGTTTAGGAAAATACAAAAAAAAAAAAAAGGCAGATGAACCATTCAGGGGAAAGATTGTGTATATGCTGCTACTAAAGGCATTAAGTTGTAACACTTAACTGTTTTACTCAAATAAGGTTTGACGTGCTAGTGTTCCAGGGCTTATAATGCTGCTGTTTTTCTAAAATGTCAGTGTTAATAATCAAGCTTACTTACCTCACTTAGAAACGCTAGTGCTTGTCAGAGCAAAGACTCCAATGACAGTTTAGTTTCAGATAAATGATTCATACGTTCATATGCCTATCCTTGTTAATTTTTATTTCAATCTTAATTCCTAGTGATGGTGTACGTTACATAATAACGAATGTAATGGTTTTGGTTCAGTAACTTTGACTGACAAGACTTATTCATTTTTGACCTTCATTCTAATACTTAAAAATTAGTCAGAATTAAAACTTGCACTATGAAAAGAATTTATAAGGTGTGTTTTCAAATGTGTTCCTTTGTAGTCAAAGGAAAATGTTTTGTTTGGTAACACCTTCAAATTGGTCATAATTAATTAATTGGTCATAATTCTTCAAAGTACATAACAATGTTGTCTTACTGCTACTTTTGATTTCCAAATAGGACCTTGAGAGAGAGAGTGCATTGCACTCAGTTTTTGTTGATTTTTTTTATATAAATCAGTTCCTGATCTCATCATAGATGACTGCTCAGAAGTCTGGAAAAGAGTGGGATTATTACATTACCAGAAAATGAGATTTATGCCTAAACAGCTAAGAGGGGAAGGTGTTCTTATTCACTACGTAAAACTGCTTTTTTGTTTTCAATACCCGTTTAACTAAATTCATAACTCAGGCTGTGTCTACAGTAGGAGATGAATTCAAATTTATTAATATTGATTTTGTAATTCTGGAATTTATAAGTTCGAATTTGACCGTCCTCAATTCCCACGTGCTCCTCACAAAGTCGACTCATTGCTGCCACACTCAAACTGGCAAACATCGACCGTTGCAGTAGTGCATTATGGGAACCTATCCCACAGTTCTCTCATCCCTGTAGCATTCTGGGTATGCTTACTGGTCTTTGACATCATCTTCCCACATTGCATTTTCCTCATTCCCTTCCCGTGCTATGCAAATGTCCATTTTTCCCATTGAAAGAAAATTAGGGCAGCCACACAGATGTCAAAAAAGTTTACACAAATGTCTTTCTTCTGTAGCTGAACTCTCAACTGGCCATCCCGTGATTGCCTCCAATCCCTGAAAATAATACAGGGACCGTGACTGTATTCTCAAAGTTAGAAGAAAGAGGATAGAAAAGTCTAGGTAAAAAGAATGTTTGACTTTGCCCTTCACTACACAGATATTGCCAACATGGGTGATGACAGTGAAATATCATACACTGAACTTATAATGCAAACAGGAATCTTAACTAGGCCCCCCCCACGCCCCCTGCAGTGTTTCAGAGGGGGTCAAAGCATGAAGACAGACAGCAGATATTAGCGAAAAGATGTTATAACTGAAATATAAAACCAGAAGGTGACTGCAATGGACAGCAAGCTCCCGAAGATATTTTTGGCGGGATGTGGGGGGAGGGGTGCAGTTGTCTGCAGCTTCTGAAGTAGTCTCCCTGACTAGCTTAGCTGCTGGGGGAGACTGCCCCAGTGGTCCCATGTTATGGGCATAAGGAGGCTTAGTGGTGGGCCAGTTGAAGTGGTCCTCCCCGAGTATCTCAGCTGCTAGGGGAGACTTACCACCCCCACCCGGTGGCATCAAGGCCCTGTGCATCTTAGCCACCGGGGGGAGACTCCGCCATAGCAGCTGCAAGCCCCCGAATATCCTTCCCGCCTTTGGAGCCCTAAATGTGCACAAGCTAGGACATGGTGCTGCTTGGCAGCATGGTCAGCGCTGAACAGCAGGGACATCCTTTTATTGAGTTGGCGGCTGCAACCACATGATGTGGTAGAGTGCAGGAAAGACCCTGACTGCATGGTGCCTGTGGGAGAGGGAGGGGAGTTTGTGCACAAATGTAAACAGCTGAGAAGAAGTTTCTCAGCGTCTTATGCAAGCACAATGCCCACAACAGCCATGTTGCCACGTGGTACAGCAGGAGAGCAGTGGGCACCAGGCAGCACACAAAAAAGTAACAAACATGGAGACAGAGCCACAAACTCCCTTGGGGGCTTTTTGTAATGGGTGGGTGCACTCTCAGCGCTAATAGCGAAGAAAGACCTTTCTCAGGCTCTCATACAAACATGACTCCCCAGCGGAAGGCTCGCTGCTCCCACTTTGAAACCCACAGTCTTCCTGCTACTGGAGAGCAGTGGCCAGAGCAGAGCACTGAGGGGCACTGTGGGTTACATACAGGACACTTCTGGGGGCTAGTAAGTTCGATTTTAAGACGTGGTGCTTCCACAGTGGCCTTTAATCGAACTCCTGAATTCGATCTTGATGCTACACCTGTCAGGTAACGGCAATATTGTAATCTTGATATTAGTGCTCCCTAAATTGAGTTAATGGTATTTACAGTGAAGACAGTCACATGATAATATTGAGCTGACTTCCTGAAACTGGAATTTATCTCATAGTATAGATGCAGCCAAACACTTGGGAGAAAAGCTCTTTGTGATTCAATTCTATTCTTCTAAGAGCTGTGAAAGCGCTTGTTCAGATTGTTCTCTAGTTAATGCAAGACACATGCCCCCTACAATCTGCATGGATGTATAAGGTCCATCAGTTAATGCAAAGGATGTACTTGAAGAAATAGTTTTGTGTAGTTTGAACATGAAAATCAGTGGAATTATTCAAATTCTTTTTCTTTTCTCCCTGAAGCATGTACTGTGTAAGTGTTGTTTAGATAACTATGGGGAGGGGGATCTTTTGGTGTATTTTAAAAAATTAGTACACTCATCCCTCGCTATGCGAGCACAATTGGTTCCCAAGTTTCTGCTTGTAGGGGAAACTCATAAGAGTAATGCTAAATTACCATTAAAATCATGTAAAAGTCTCAGATTGGTTCCTAGTGCTCAGAATTGGGGGAAGGAGTGGCAGCATGCAGCTTGAAAGGTAAGTTAACCTTGCGGAGAGGGGGTGTTGGAAAAGGTGCAGTACCTGTGGGGGGTGCGGTGGGCTGGGGAGTTCCAGGCCTGGGTGGGTGTTAGGAGCTGGCAGGGCTGGGGGGTGCTTGGAGAGTTGTGGGCCAGGAGTGTTGGGAGCAGACTGAGTGGGGCTACAGATTTTCCCACACGCTGGCTAGGGACCCCGCGGCTGGAGCAGAGCCAGATGTGGGGCTGCGGGTTTCCCCATGCCCTGGCCAGGGATCCTGTGGCTGGCACGTATAAGCGGGGGAAGTTCACTCTTTTAGTGAAAGGTATGTGTTTGTGTTCCTCGTTTTAGTGAGTACTCGTAAGTCAAGTACTCATTAAACGAGGAAGAAGTGGAGTTGAGCTAAAGGCAAAGAGGAGTAAGGCATCGTTGTTCATGAATTGCTCACACCTACAGCACTTGTACATAACTGTTTTTCTTAATTGTACATGTATCTCTATGTGAGGATCTTCTATTTAGGAAAAAAATCTGCTTGTTAAATCAAGAACTGTTCTGTGGGTTAATCAGTGACTTACCAGCCCTGTAATTACAATTAATGATTTTAATCAAAAGTGAGTTCAATTAAGATTCAGTTCTGATTAAAGAAATTAGAACAGTTACAGTGTCATCAGAGGTCTTACTGGCATAGTGATGACATAGTGCCAAGGAAAAAGCATGACTCTTCAAAATGGCTGCATCTCCCTTGTGGAATTTATGGTGATGGAGTGCAGGGCAATATTATTTTGTACATTGTAATTCAAATAAATTGTACGTAATGTACTTTTCAGTAGAGGAGGGAAAAATGAGAGGTATTTTAGGGGTGAGGGAAAAGGTATATTTTCAGGTGTATGTGTGTGTGTGAATAAGATGGACTGTTGGTGAGGATGAAAGATATGGGAAGACTATTCTGCGCAGAAAACAAAGCTGCAAGTGGAAAGTTTCTTACCTCGACAGTGTTGAAATTGCATGGAGGGAAAGAGAGAAGTCTAGTGGTAGGTGAGAGCAGTGAACAGGAAGCATATCAGAGAACGAGGAATGTTTTATTGACTTCAACAGTCTTTGGATCATGCCTTAAATCAGTGGGTAGGTGCCATTGAAGCTATGGCAGGGGGACGATGTGTTTGAGCTCTTTGTCTCTGAGAGTAAGGAAATTGGAAACGCTTTCCATAAACTGAGTCAGGAGATGATAAAACCTTTGAACCTCTACCTGTGAAGGAGTGAGGGAAAAGAAAAGGCGGGAGTGTGTGTGTGTGTGTGTGTTTGTGTGTGTGTGTGTGTGTAAAATGAATGTAGCTGAAACATTCAGCTGGTAATCTTAGCCCACTTCAACACGGTAGCAGCTGAAATCTGTAAATTCTGGTAGGAACTAATTAAAACCACAAAATCTAATCTTCGTCCCACTGATGACTGAGGTCAGTCCCATTGATTACAACGGAAGAAAGATACGGCTGCAGCCTGTTGGATTTTAGTTGTGTTGCATATTTATGTGCAATGCTCTTTCACACAAACTGCAACTGCCTTTGTGCCACTAATTGCAGAAGTCATTAACATGGTTTATGAGGAGATGGTTGAATGTAAACGTGAACAGGTAACTGGTTAATGGCTGTACACTTTGTAGAGTGGTAATAATGGAGGATGTGAACTTTCATTCACCAAATCAAAACATAAGATTGATTTATTCCCTTCTTCTTTGCTTCATACAGGGTATTAACTTAATGAAATTCGTAGGAAAGTGTCTTGAAATACATAAAAATTCTGTCATCTTGATGTGTTAAAGATTCTCTTTTCATTGGAAGTAGATTGTGGTGTTGCTGTAGCCATAATGGTACCAGGATGTTAGAAAGACAGGGTTTGTTAGGTAACATCTTTTACTGGACCTGATCCAACAGATGTTGCCCCAATTAAAGACATTCCCTCACCTACCATATATCTCGAAACCAAAAAAAATTTTTTGTTAAAATCAAGAAGGGTCTGCCTTTGATTCCCATTAAGCCATCTTAGTCTTTCATTCACCTATTTCTTATGCAGAAGACAGAGGACTTTCAAAGAAAAAAAAATAAGAGGCGATTAGATGCAAAGGTACATAAGACAAAAATGACTTCATTCCTCAAAGGCTGTGTAATATACACCGTATGAGCTTTTCTTGTGCTCTAGGAGCTGTCTTGTTGTGCACCTGATGAGAATACCCATACTTCTAGCAAATCTAGCTAGTGTTTAAGCTCCATGTGTGATGTGAGTCGTTACACATAAACCAGCCAGTTCAGCATTCAGCACATTTTAGTTTTCACATGCAGCATGGTAATTTGTTACTTATACTGCATTATAGTTAGCCTGTTTAAAGGAAGACTATTATTTGTGTTACAATGGTCACAATTTTTAAATAAATGTATTACAGGTATGGATATATAGTTATCCATGGATTAGTATAAAACAGTCAGCTGTTTATGGGCCAAAATTCCTTCATGTTGTGGCAGGGTGTGGGCAGGGGAGAAAATACAAGAAGGAAAAACAGAGTGGTAATCAGAGTGGGAGCAGTGGGGTGGGGGTGGGGGTGGCTGCTGTAAATCAATTAGGGCCAGGTGGTCCCACTTAAACCTACTTTTAAAACCCTTTCCCCAGCAGAGCAAAGGGGAGATGGGGAGAGCTGAGGCGCAGAGAGGAGAACAGAGTAGCAGAAGAGACAGAGCTTGAGAGGAGCAGAGGAGAGTATCAGGAGCACCAGAAACGGGGCAGGCGTGGGGGAGCTAAGGAACATCAGCAGCGAGTGTGTGGGCTTCCTAGTACTGGTAACGCCGGACTCAACCGTAGGCTGGGAAGAACTGGTCACCCTTCCGGAGCAGATCAAGAAGGAGGACTTGCTGCTGCAGCAGCCTGGAGAAGGTATCGTGGAATTGTCTGCGGTAGTGGCCCAGGAAGAAGAGCTGCTGTGCCAAGGCCTAAGGGATTCAGCCCTCCTCAGTAACAGCTGCATAGGGTCCCTGGGCCAGAACCTAGAATGTTGGGGGGGGGCGCTGGGTTCTCCCTGCCAGACAACCCCTCATCCCAACAAGGGCAGTGGGGCCCTTTAAGAGGAAACCAGTGAACTAAATAGAAACCTGGAGCCCAGGAACAAGACTGACTTTGTCACAGGGCAGAATCTTTCACCCTTTTTAAGGTTCCTAAGTCGCCAGTTTTGCACTTTTTACAGCATTTGCCTTTTTAAAAAAAAGCAACATTTCCCAGCAGTTACTTCTCCATTTATCTCACCGCTCCTGTTCTGTATATAGAGAAAAACTGCAAGATCTAATTTCATGTTGCAGGGACTTGTCTAATGCTGGCTTCTTCTACAGAAGTTACACTTGAAAAGGCCATGCTGGGTGTAGAGCTATTACTTAAAAAACGCACCAGATCTTCCTGCTCCTGGTGGTAGAATACAAAAAAAGGATCTTATTAAAACCTCTCCCAGATGTAAAAGACAAACATATTGTTAAGTTTCAGAGAGGTAGCCATGTTAGTCTTTGAGAACAACAAGAAGTCCTGTGGCACCTTATAGACTAACAAATATTTTGGATCATAAGCTTTTGTGGGCAAAGACCCACCTCGTCAGATGCAGCTTAACACATTGTTAAGTTGTTAACATATTGTTAAGGTTTTCGGGCAAAGGGGAAGCTGTTAACTGGCCTTTTGGAAGTTGCAGTCACCTCCTGATGCAAAATCCATTGACGTCTGTGCAAAGACTGCCATTATTTTCAGTTGCCTCTGGATCGGGCCCTAAAAAGAGCTGTATAAAGGGCTGATTTACAACCCACCTCTTGTTAGGCCTCCCTCTTTTGCAGTTTTGGGAACAGTTTGGGGACTTTTTTATGGGTTTAAGTTCTTTGTCTAGTGTAATGAAATGTTTCAATATTTAAATGATCTGAATATTGCCCAGAATTAGATACTGAAAGAGAGGGCAGTTTAGAAATCTGACCCAAAATGTTGAGGGTGGGGAGGCAACCAGGCACAAAACTACAAAAGTTCAGGTTGGCGCACAAGGCAGAATGAGCCCATAGGCGTACAAGTCCTAAGAAACAAAATGCCTTTTTTTAACTTTGAATCTTAAGTTTCTGACATTTAACATACTGAAAGAAAGCATAGCACTTTAACTGTGACATTCAGGGTATCAGCCAATTTCCTTTGATGCAGACATTCAATATCTCTAGGTCGGGGTAATAGCTTTTGATTTGTTATGTTGTGTTAGGTCTTTCTCTTTCCTTGTTTTCTAGGAAGAAGTTGAAAACCCTTTTTTAGTGTTTGAAATTTTTGTAGAGAATTGCCAGCTGCTTTGATGAAAATTGCCAAAGGAATACATGGTGCTAATAATACAAAGGCAAAGCATTATGCGGTTGATAAGAAATCTGGAAAGGCAGCAAAGGGAAAAAAAAAGAATCTGTTCTGAAGCAACTGCTCACTTTAATATTAGAAAAACAAAAAGCAAAAAAAAATGCACACAAAATGAAGCCCTTCTCAAAACAGAGCTACCAGTGTGCTTGTAGGTACTTATCCCTAAGTGTGCTTTGAGAGAGAATTTTCTGTAATGAATAGTAACTTTCTAGAGCAGGGTTTCCCAACCTATGGGTCAGGACCCAAACATGGGTTGCGATTACATTTCAAAAGGGTCACGGGCTGGGCTAGGTGGCTCCACTGGTGTGTCTGAAGAAGCAATTTACATTTCTGAAGTGGTTTTCAGCTTCTTAATTGGATTAACAGCCATCAGGCAGTTAAGCCAATCAATTACATTGAGAACCATTTCAGCTGCAGGACAGAGAAGTGCATACCTGAGGAGCAGTGCTCAGCTCAGTTAAGGTGGGCGCCTGGGTCTGAAGTTGGGCAGGAGGGCAGCTGATCAGCTCCCTAGCTTCCAGCCTCTGCAAGAGGTGGGGTCCCCCCAGCCCCCAGCAGGGTTCCCTCAGCTGTCACTGCTGGCAGGGCGCTGATCCAGCTGGTTTCCAACTGTGGGGGTTGGGGGGTCACCTCTGGCTGGGATTCCCATGGATGGCTCCGCTGGCCGGGGCTCTGCCCCAGCCAACTTCTAGCCACAGGAGTTAGGTGTTACCCCCACACACCTGGCCAGGGTTCCCATGGCTGGCGCTGCCAGCTGGAGCTCCGCGCCCCAGCCGGCTTCCAGCTGTGAGGTTCAGGGTTCCCCCTGCACCGGGGGAGCTGGTGCTGCTGGTCAGAGCTCCACACCCCTGCCAGCTCCAGGTGCAGGGGTACCTGTGCCTCCTCTAGCCCCTGAGTGTGACTTTTCTAGCCCACTCTAGCCCCGAGTGATTAAGCTGAGGAAGTGGTGTGGAGATGGGTTTCTTTCCACCACCACAACTTTGATTAGCTACAGTAAATGTAGTGTTATTTTATTAATATATTTCCCCTTTTCTATGAAATAACTATTATGAATATATAAACAGGAGGGGCACAATTTTATATTCTTGCCTCAGGTGCAAAATTAATTACTTATGGCACTGCCCCACCCCCATTTTTGATTTGCCTTGGGTCACCCAGTCTTCCTGAATTGTCAAAATGGGTCCTTGTCTGGAAAAGGTTGGGAACCATTGTTCTAGACCTAAAGCACAATCAACATCTTGGGAGTAAGTAGGATTCCCTGTGTCAGTGATACTCAGACCGAGAGCCAAATTAGTGATACCCAAAAGAGCCTCAATAGCGAGAATTCAATTTACGATGGCATTATACGTTTGCATTTTAATAGTATGACTAAGTACTGTTGTTTTTATCAACTTTCATTAGTTAGTCACATAGTAAAAGCATCCTGGTTCATTAATAACTTAACAGCTCACACAGCGTTTTAGTATCAAGCGCTGCAGAGAGTCAGCATGTCTCTGGACTATGTACTATAGCTCCTGTTTGAGAGAGAGCAGCTGCAAACTTTAGGGCTGTGTCTACACATGCCCCCTCCTTTCGCAGGGGGCATGTTAATGAAGGATTTTGGAAGGTGATATGAATATGCAGCACCTCATTAGCATAATAGCAGCCATGCACGATTTGAAGGTGCTGCTTTCAGAACACACGCTGCGTGTGTAGAGGGGGCTTTTTGAAAGGTTTGGTTTTAGGAAGAAGGGGCTTACTAAGTCGGGGGTCCCTTTTGAAAGGCCCCTGTCTACACAGGCAGCCTGTGTTCCAAAAGTGGCACTTTCAAATTGTGCATGGCTGCCATTATGCTATTCAGGCACTGCATAGTCATATCAGCACCTCATTAGCATCTTCCAAACTGCCTCATTTACATTCCCCTTCCAGAGGGGGCATGTATAGACACAGCTTAGAAGTCTAAGGTAGAAGAAAATGTCTCCATAAAATATTTATCCACCCGATACATATGTAAAAGATACAAAACCATTAATGCAAATATGTGGAATTCACTGTTTGTAACCTCTGAAATTCTCTTACCTGGAAAAAACAAACAAACTTTTCTCTCAAGATAAACAAACTATCTTCCAACAAAACAAAAAGCAGTCAAGTAGCACTTTAAAGACTAGCAAAATGGTTTATTAGGTGAGCTTTCATGGGGCAGACCCACTTCTTCAGACCATAGCCAGACCAGAACTGACTCAATATTTAAGGCACAGAGAACCAAAAACAGTAAGCAAGGAGGACAAATCAGAAAAAGATAATCAAGATGAGCAAATCAGAGAGTGCAGGGGTGGGGGGGAAGGTCAGGAATTAGATTGAGCCAAGTATGCAGACAAGCCCCTATAGTGACTGAAAAAATTCCCATCACGATTTAAACCATGTGTTAATGTGCCGAATTTGAATATGAAAGCCAGCTCAAATGTTTCTCTTTCCAAAACAGTGCGATAATTCCTTTTCTGTAACACACATACCTTTAGGTCATTGACAGAATGCCCCATTCCATTAAAATGTTGACTAACTGGTTTGTGGATCTGGAGTGTTTTGATGTCTGTTTTGTGCCCATTGACCCTTTGTCTAAGGGAATTAGAAGTCTGTCCAAAAAACAAAGCACCTGGGCATTGTTGGCACATGATGGCATATATGATGTTAGTAGAGGAGCATGGGAAAGTGCCTGTGATTATGTGAGTAACCTGGTTAGGTCCAGTGATGGTATTTCCAGAGAAGATATGTGGACAAAGCTGGCAGCGGGCTTTGTTGCAGGGAAAGGTTCCAGGACTGGTATTCCTGGGGTATAGACTGTGGCTGTTACTGAGGATCCTCATGAGGTTGGGAGGTTGTCTTGTTCTACCCTCCACCCCCAGATTTAAGAACATCTGGTCTAAACAGAGACCTTTACCAAACCCTGACTTGTACAACCCACAAAGTTCGGGGAAATTTTGGATCCAGAAATGGATCTGAACTTCCTGGCTGTTTCTTACCTATAACTGGCCAAACTTTAACCAGGGCTTTTAAATACCCTTCAGTTTAAGAGAAATTGGTATCTGCATTTAGCTGAACTGTTTTGCTCAGGATGGTTTCTTCTCTGATAGCAAGTATAAACTATGCTCGAAGCATAGACAGTTTTGGGTTTGTTTGCTTGTAGATATGTGTCTGTGGTTTGTTTGTTGTTTTGTTTTTCTTTCTTCCTATTTGATCTGTGGTCTCTTTCTCCTGGTTGTTGCAATTGTAATTGCAAAGTGAGTGTGGGGATTCTTAAAAAGTGGTGAATAATATGCCATTTCATTGTATAATATGCCTTTTCATGTTATAGTTAAACATTTAGCCTATGGTGTGTATTCTGAAGGCCACACCCATTTTAGGGCTGCATTGTGAAAGTGCTTTGCAATTATGTAATAAATGATAGTCCCTGCCCTAAAATCTTGAAAGTTCTTCCTATATTTCTTCAACAAGTCAGATCTTTGCAGTGTGAGAGGCTGCATATTTAATTGTGTGCTGTTGGCTTCTGTCCACCCCGAGTCACTATGGAATAAAAGAAAAAGCTAGTATTGGAAAAAGCAGAATATTAAAGTAAATAAGAACTGTAGAAAAAAGCAGCCAGAGATTCCAGCCTGTAGGAGCACAAGCAGCCAAAGCAGAGTCCTGTGATGGTATAAAGAGTCAGAGAACTTTCTTTAATTTTGACTGGGCTTTCCCTACCCTATGCTTATTGGCTGTTTGCTTCAACTCTCTCCGTCCATCACAGTCTTTTCACTTCAGTTTCACTCCTCAATCTTCCCCTTTTGTTCTCTTCTCCTCTATCCTGTCCTTTTTCCCTTCCATTCTCATTCCACTTAGTTTATCCTCACCTAACTAAATCCCATCCACCCCCACCACAAATAAATGGCACTGACAAACTATCACACTGTTTGTGTGTTCTACCTTCTTTCTCATTCTCTGGTCTAGTTTGTCTTGTTCGTATGCATAGTCTTCAGGGCAAGAACTACCTGCTACTCTGCCATGGTGCCACCCCTGGCCCAATGAGATCCCATTGTTGGCTGGCCTTTAAGCACTATCATAGTAAATGAGATTGAATTTGTCCCATTGTTTTTAAATCAAAGCTGGCATGCATGGCTACGTCAATGACATGTTGTTAAATCAGTGTACGTTATTGTGTGTGCTCGAATTCTCGTATTCTGGAGTCACATTGCTAGTTTCATTCTGGTCTCTCCTGAAGATGTTGACTTCACTTATGTTGTGGTGAATGACAGCTCCTCTTGAACCACCTATAGGTCCTTTAGGAATAAGTCAGGAAAAGCTGCTTGCGTGCCTTAAAGGGCCTGGTTTCAAGTACCACTTGCCAGGCTGAAAGACCCTTTTTTCCTTTCCTGATCTCTGAGTGCAGCTCTTCTGGTGCTGGCACTTGAAAGCCTTTCTCTCTCCTGGAGTAGTTGTGCAGGCCAATCTCTAGACTACAGTACCTTGTGTATTGACTGTGGTTACCTAGCAGCTCTGACTGCATTTGGCATGTGCAGGTCTTCACTTTGGGAGCCTGTGACCCATGGCCTGCTCAAAGGCCAAATAGGCTCCTCAAAGCACAGTAGTATTTGTTTTAACTGGGGTAAGGGAGAGAAACGCATTTAGATAAAGGATTTTAAAGCAACAGTCTACAGATAAGTCTCTTACCTAAAGCCCTTCCATCCTGTGATGGTGGCCTAGGAAGTCCTAGTTTCTTCAGATGCTCCAGTGGATGCCTGTCTCACAGTCTGATTTCCCAACAGCTACCAGAGAACCCCTACACCAGAGAGAGAGTTGTTTTCATCCAGCTGGAGTCACTTTTTCTTGTCAGTTCCCATGTTTTTGGCTGCCACCCCGACCCCAGCTAATAGAGCATTGACTGTTACACTGTATTTACTGTGTGGCTTATTTTGAGCCACTGGATGCTTCCTGCCTGTTTTCCGTATGGTCCACTATTAAACTAAATTAATAAAATAAATAAAAATAAAATAAAAATAAATAAAATAAAAATAAAAAAATTAATATATTGTAAATATTCCAAAAAACAGGTCAGCATACAGTATCCAGATGCCATTTACGGTAGAAAAAACTCATCTGTAGCAGCAGTCATTTTCAGGTTTCAAGAAACTGCTTCCCTCAATCTTATCCTGTGGTGGAACCTGACTAGTTTCTAGGCAAGTAGCTGAAATTTGTTATTAACACCTTGGTATTATATTGAGTTGGATTGCTCTCAATCCTAGAAACTCGATACCTTTTTTTTCCTGCTCAGGAGTCCAGTAGTTTAAGCCAAAAAGGCTTCTGAGCATTACTGAAAATAAGAGGTGGCATGTGTCAAGATAATTAATTTCCCCTTGTCTGCACTTGGAACCAGAAGCATGTGAGAGGACACTCCAGGGGAGATCTGGACTCTTCAATTGTTTAGAGAATGGAGACAGAGCAGAGCAATACCTGTGTCCTTGTATTATTGTCCATTTCAGTGAGGAATGTCTATGAGCACAATAATAACATCAAAAAAGTAGTTCATAAATCCAAGCTTCTGACTTTGTTAGCCAGTATATGGTTCATCCTGGGTGCACCATAGTTGTGTTGCGTGTTAGTAATGTAAAGTTAAGTGAGGTTTCTCATATATTTTGATTCTACGTGACTGCTGCCTGTGAGATACTGTACCAGGAGGTCCTGAAACATTGCAACATTCATTCTGGTAGGCTCTTTGACTCTGATAAAGGTGTGGGGTGGAACCATTGGGTGCTGACAGGGAATTAAAGTACGGTAGGCTAAAAGCCTTGTCTCAGTTCTTCTGGGAATTTTTTTGAGGATTTCCCTGCAGGAGGAGAGCAATAGATAGGTACAAGCCCCATGGCATCTCTGTTTTCATTTGAAGTTTTTTCCTCAAAGATGGAAGAAATACTCTAATGAATTTCTTAGTGCTTGAGGTTGATTAAAAAGCTGCCCTAAAACTATGAACAGAAAGTTTAAAAGGAGTAGAAGAGTAAAGGAGTGGAAAATAACTGTTACAATTCAGAAAGCAAACTTGCTACCTCGTGTCCCAGCTGACAGCATCCAAAACTTGAAAATAAGGAACAAAAGCTATTAAAAGTTGGTTACATTTTATACACTCTTTCATAATGCATATATGATTCCTTTCCAAACTTAATTCTAGTTTTGATTTACAGCTTTTAAAAGACCAAAATATATCAGTTTCATTGTGATTAAAGAAGATTATATAACGATGCAAATATTTCATCTTACTACTTGTCATTTTCAATTTAATTCTTGATGCAGTTCTGTAATTTGAAAAAAGAGGCACCATGTCACCTGCTACTTCATTAGATTGGCTTGATACAGGATTTTTTAATTGAATGCTCTATTTCTAATTTCAAATATCAAAATTAGAATAAATCAGTAGATTGAGATTGACCAATAGAACACTATAGCAGTGATTGGATGAAAACAACTTGTTAGCCAAGTAACTATATACAATAAATGTTGATATGTGTAAAACATTCTCCAGTGACTGTTCTTCAGACAGATGGGACTTGTCTACATTAGCCCCCTCCTTTGAAGGGGGCATGTAAATGAGCCAGATCAGTGAATAGCAATGAGGTGCTACGCTGCATGTGTAGCACCTCATTAACATCATTCTTGATGTGCGAACTCTGAAGTTGCTAACTTTGACAGGCCAGCAAACTGCTAATGAGGTGCTGCATATGCAGCGCAGCCCCCAATTGCTCTTCACCAATCTGGCTCGTTCACATGACCCCTTCGAAGGAGGGGCTTGTGTAGACAAGCCCATGGTGACTTGTGTCAGCTCTCATACCACCAGCTGGTAGCCACTTAAGCACCTCAACTGGGCTCTGCCAAACTTGACTGACCTGACAGGTTACGAGTGGGTGCACCTCAGTTTCCACATCCCTTTGAACTGTTCCCCTGTCCTCTCCCTGACAATGGCTACTCACATACATTCCAGATCCTCTGCACCAAGAGGTGCAGTGTATTCCAGTCTGCCAGTTTTACCTGAAACCACTGCTCTTATAAACCACGCTACACATGTGAACACTTAAAATAAAAGGTTTATTTAAGAGAGAATAAGGACTTAAGTGGAGACAAGTAGTGATAGCAACTGGTACCAACAATTAATTTTCCTATCTAATCAAGTAGGTTTTCTCTCCAAAGTTCCATCCATTTTTCAAGAACCAGAATTTAAACGTTCATGAAAGCACTCCCTTCCTCAGGGTGCTTCCTCGATGAATGGGTACAGAGTGCGTCTCTCAGTTCTGTGTTATGCTGCAAACAGCCTTTTGTTTCTGATCACACAAGGTACAAATTCCTGTCTTCTTGTAAAGTTTCTTTTTTATCTTTAAGTGGATTTGATCATTTGCCCTTGCTTCTGATGATTTCGCATTCCAAGTCTTAGTATTGTGTTAAGCTGAACAACTGAGCCACGTATCATGTCAGCCACCAAACAGGACAAGGTAGTAACTTTTCCTTATCACAGTGGACCATCACTGATGTATATTTTCCTCCTAGTGACTAATTTCTACTCCAGGTCCATAAAGCATACACCAATATAAATGCATTATTTATTAAGTATTACGTATACATAAATCTTATAACAGTTGAGTCTCGAGACATTATATGCTTTCTGTGTAGATACCTTACATATTGGGGTCTATAGATAAATATCCTGTAAGATGTGTTTTTGTAGTGAGTTTGCCAGGTCTGAGGTGTACGTTTCTGCAAAAAACAGGGAATCTTCTTCCAGGGATCACTGTGTCTCACCTGTTTATTGCTTAAGTATAAGAAAATCTGTTAAATGACCATGTAAAATTGGTTGGCTTTCAGCCACTCTAATTAGGCATTTCGTACACAGGAATTATAAATTGGAAGGTGTTTATAACTGATAATGCAGCTGAACAAAAATTGAGTCTATAAATTGAATCAATGCATTATGTTGTCATGGTTCATTAGGGAGATATCAATTTAGGAAAACTTCTTTGGAGAACTCTTCCAAAGAAAACCTGGATTTCTGAACTGGCTTTCTAATAATAAAAATAAGATTATTTGGTATATTTTTCCATAAAAACAAATAGTTTAATTTTTTAACAAAGTATGTCCCTTTCTTAGATGGAAGATTGGTGTTTTGATCTGACCTATGCATAAATAATCCTGGCTGTATAGGCTGACTAGTATGTCTGACCTTATGTTAGAATGCACATTGGCCTCCTGCCTAGTGTCTTTGTCGAGCCTTCAAAATACAAAAGAAATCAATGACTTGCCTCACCCAGTCTGTTAACTTCTGAAGTTCTTCTCTAGTTCCATTCACCCACTCGCCATCTTGCTCTGTCACCAGTATAGATATGGGTTATTATATATTCATTCTTCCTTACATGTAGTAGGGGTTTATGGGAGGTGCAGATATATGATTTTAGATGTGAGTAGACGTAAAAAGAATAACTTTCCAGAGGCTCACGGCTTTGCTTATGGTCCCAATCAGTCTATAGCCAACTCTAGTTCCTTGTCTCACAGTTGATATGACAAATTTCAAAAAGATTAACTTTATTTCTTAGGCCGTTTGTATGCTACAGAGTCAGCTTAAGTTACATCATTGATCATAAATCTCTAATTAAACCCAACAGTGCTCTTCGTGTTGGTGAGGTGCTCCAGCACAGACAGAGCAGTGCAGCCTGGGTAGCTGTCCCGTTGTACAAATTGCCACTTTCTATTGCTGGGAGTTTGGGGAATGTATCACAGTACACCGTAGAGTGGGGTAAGGGGAATCTGTGAGCTTAGGAAACCCATAAAGGCAAGGTATTTTTCAGGTTTCCTGCAGGCCCCCACCTTCTGCACATGCCATGTCAGAGTGGGAAGCAGCCTTAATAAATATATGCTCAGCCATATGCCAAAACCCCCTCAAATACGTTGGAAACACAAGGGTTACATAATTTTAATGAACCATTCGTTGGTTTTCGCACCAGTTTGTTTGAAATCCATGTCACTAAGAAGTAGATTCAGAAACATGTCTTAGGGTTATTATAGCCCATGTATGATACTACATTCCAAAGCTGAGTAGCCATCAAAAGACTTGTCTGCACTGCTGAAAATAAGAGTTGTGTTTCCCTTTGAGCTACCAATGTGTGTGATTTTCCTGAGGTAAAAACCACAGTGAATATAAGGCAGTTTAGTTTCACCACAAGGAATGATGGTTTGGTCAGCACGCTATCTCCAAAGATGGAAACCACAACATTTTAGCAGTAATACAAGTCCAGATAGAACATAAGCAGGAAGAACTGGAAGTGCTAATAAATAAGCACAGCTATGATGTTATTGGCATCATGGAAACTTAGTGGGATAATACTCGTGATTGGAATGTTGGTGTTGAAGGGTACAGCCTGCTTAGGAAGGACAGACAGGGAAAGAAGGGAGGAGGTGTTGCGTTGTATATTAAAAATGTACACACTTGGACAGAGGTGGTGATGGGAGTAGAAGATGGACGTGTTGAGAGTCTCTGGATTAGACTAAGAGAGGTGAAAAACAAGGGTGATGTCCTGCTAGGAGTCTACTACAGGCCACCTACCCAGGTGGAAGAGGTGGATGAGGCTTTTATTCAACAACTAACAGTGTCATGCAGGGCCTCGGATTTGGTGGTGATGGGGGACTTCAACTATCCAGATATATGTTGGGAATCTAATACAGCAGAGCACAGACTATTCAGTAAGTTCTTGGATTGTATTGGAGATAATTTTTTATTCCAAAAGGTTGAAAAAGCTACCGGGGGGAAGATTCTACATTCTCTTGGTAGAGAACTTGAAAGTGGAAGGCAGCTTGGGTGAAAGTGATCATGAAATCATAGAATTCACAATTCTAAGGAAGGCTAGAAGGGAAAAGAGCAAAACAGAGATAATGGATTTCAGGAGGGCAGATTTTGGTAAACTCAGAGAGCTGGTAGGTAAGGTCTCATGGGAAGCAAAGCTGAGGGGAAAAACAACGGAGGAGAGTTGGCAGTTTAAGGGCTCAAAAGCAAGCTATCACGCTGCGTAGGAAAGATAGAAAATATGGGAAAAGACTGCCTTGGCTTAACCAGGAGACCTTGCATGATCTCAAAGTAAAAAAGGAATCATATAAAAAATGGAAACAAGGACGAATTACCAAGGATGAATATAGGCAAACAGCACAAGAATGCAGGAGCAAGATTAGAAGGGCTAAGGCACAAAATGAGCTCAAACTAGCTGCAGGCATAAAGGGAAACAAGAAGGCTTTTTATAAATATATTAGAAATAAGAGGAAGACCAGGGACAAGGTAGGGCCATTGCTCAGTGAAGAGAGAGAAACAGGGAACTTGGAAATGGCAGAGATGCTTAATGACTTCTTTGTTTCGGTCTTCACTGAGAAGTCTGATGAAGGAATGCCCAACATAGTGAATGCTAGTGGGAAAGGGGTAGGATTAGAAGTTGAAATAAAAAAAGAACAAGTTAAACATCACTTAGGAAAATTAGATGTCTGCAAGTCACCAGGGCCTGATGAAATGCATCCTAGAATACTCAAGGAGCTGATAGAGGAGGTATCTGAGCCTTTATCTATCATCTTTGGAAAATCATGGGAGACAGGAGAGATTCCAGAAGACTGGAAAAGGGGCAAATATAGTGCCCATCTAAAAAGGGGAATAAGAATAACCCAGGAAACTACAGGCCAGTCAGCTTAACTTCAGTGCCAGGAACAATAACGGAGCAGGTAATAAAAGAAATTATCTGCAAGCACTTGGAAGGTGGTAAGGTGATAGGAAACAGCCAGCATGGATTTGTAAAGAACAAATCATGTCAAACTAATCTGATAGCTTTCTTTGATAGGATATTGAGCCTTGTGGATAGGGGAGAAGCGGTAGATGTGGTCTACCTAGACTTTAGTAAAGCATTTGATATGGTCTCACATGATATTCTTATCAAAAAATTACGCAAATACAATTTATATGAGGCTACTGTAAGGTGGGTGCATAACTGGCTGGGTAACCATACCCAGAGAGTAGTTCTTAATGGTTCTGAATCCTGCTGGAAAAATATAACAAGTGGGGTTCCTCAGGGGTCTATGTTAGGACCAGTTCTCTTCAATATCTTCATCAACGATTTAGATATTGGCATAGAAAGTACACTTATTAAGTTTGCAGATGATATCAAGCTGGGAGGGG
This sequence comes from Carettochelys insculpta, assembly GCF_033958435.1. Classification (NCBI taxonomy): domain Eukaryota; kingdom Metazoa; phylum Chordata; order Testudines; family Carettochelyidae; genus Carettochelys; species Carettochelys insculpta. Next base: position 180,408,600 of record NC_134138.1, read on the forward strand.
TTGCAACTGCTTTGGAGGATAGGGTCATAATTCAAAATGATCTGGATAAATTGGAGAACTGGTCTGAGGTAAACAGGATGAAGTTTAATAGGGACAAATGCAAAGTGCTCCACTTAGGAAGGAACAATCAGTTTCACACATACAGAATGGGGAGAGACTGTCTAGGAATGACTACAGCAGAAAGCGATCAAGGGGTTACAGTGGACCACAAACTAAATGGCTACGTCTACACGTCCTCCAGGGCTGGCAACGTCGATGTTCAACGTGGACATTGGGCAGCACCACAACGAAATAGGTGCTGCGAGGGAACGTCTACACGCCAAAGTAGCACACATCGAAATAAGGGTGCCAGGAACAGCTGCAGACAGGGTCACAGGTCGGACTAGCGCTTCCGGGGCAACAGCTAGCCGTTCCCTTAAAGGGCCCCTCCCAGACACATGCAGCCTGCGCAGCACGCGGTCTGCAGAGCCACAGGCATGCACACCTTGACTGCCGCAGTCATGGACCCCCAGCAGCAGCAGCCAGAGGTCCACCCAGCCGCCCCTGCAGAAGCAGTGCTCGCCCTGCTCCATGCCATGCAGGAGGCAGCTGAGCACATCCTTGCCACAGAGGAGGAGCTGCCCGCAGGGGAGGAGGATGCAACCCCCAACCCTGCAGCACCCTGCCCACCCCGCCGCGTCATACGCCGCCGGCTGTGGAGCTACCCCACCAGCACCGACTGGTGGGAGCAGCTGGTGCTCGGAGAGTGGGACGACGACCACTGGCTCCAGAACTTTCGCATGAGCCGGCAGACATTTCTGGAGCTATGCCAGTAGCTCACCCCCGCAGTGAGGCACCAGGACACCGCCATGCAGCGTGCCCTCAGCGTGGAGAAACAGGTCGGCATCGCTGTCTGGAAGCTGGCCACTCCAGACAGCTACCGATCCGTGGGCCAGCAGTTTGGCGTCAGCAAGGCTACCGTCGGGGCTGTCCTCATGGAGGTAAGAGGACCCACAGGGGAAGTGGGAGGCAGCCCTGGCAGGGGAGGGGGGCCCTGGCAGAGGAGGGGAGGGGGGGCCCTTGCAGGGGAGGGCCACACACACCCTGCACACCACTCATTGGTGCTCTCCCATGTGCTTCCCCTGCAGGTCGTCCGCGCCATCAATGCCATGCTCCTCCACAGGCTCGTGAGGCTTCGGGACCCAGATGCCGCCATCGCGGGCTTTGCCACCCTGGGCTTCCCCAATTGCTTCGGAGCTCTGGATGGGACCCACATCCCCATCCGTGCCCCGGAGCACAGTGGAGGACGCTACTTAAACAGGAAGGGCTACCATTCTGTGGTCCTCCAGGCCTTGGTGGACAGCCGGGGCCGTTTCTTGGATATTTATGTGGGCTGGCCTGGCAGCACCCACGATGCCCAGGTATTCCGGAACTTGGGCCTGTGCCGCCGGCTGGAGGCGGGGACCTACATCCCCCAGCGGGAGATCCCTGTGGGGGACACCACCATGCCCCTCTGCGTCATTGCAGATGCGGCATACCCCCTCCGGCCCTGGCTCATGCACCCTTAGACGGGCCATCTCTCTGCCAGCCAGGAGCGCTTCAACCTGCCCCTGAACCACGCGCACCAGGTGGTAGAGCGCACATTTGGGTGCCTCAAAGGGCGCTGGATGTGTCTCCTCACCCGCCTTGATGCGGGCCCCACCAACATCCCCCAGATTGTGGGCGCGTGTAGCGCACTCCACAACCTGGTGGAGAGCAAGGGGGAGGCCACCTTTCAGGGCTGGGCTGTGGAGGCCGGCAGGGCCGATGTGCAGCCACCCGCTGCCCCCAGTTGCCAGGTGGACCCCGAAGGGACCCAGGTCCGGGAGGCCCTGCGGGCCCAGTTCAACGAGGCCGCGGGGTGAACGCTGGCAGGGCCCCCACTGCACCCCCCCATCCTCCACAACACTCCCTGCCCCTACGCCCACACCATAGAGCACCCAAGAGCACATCCCCCAACTTTTCTTGTAAATAAAAGCAGACATTTGTTCGTCAAATCAAATATCTGTAGAACTCTTGTCATTAGTATCAAGACTAACTATTTACAGGCAAAATCAAAATTATATATATGTATTATAAATAAGATAAGATGAAAGGGGAAGACAAGGAAGGGGAGAACTGTATACATGGGGGGGCAAGGATCAGCATAACAACAGGGGTCTAATATCAAAACTATTTACAAAAGAACATTAAACTGGGGGAATATATACAAAGGGGGAGGGGGGGACCACGTCCTGGGCCCCACACTCCCTAATGTCCAGCGCTGGGGGTGGGCGGCCGCGACCCACGCCTTGGCCTCAGCCCTGGCAGGGGCTGGCTGGGGGCCAGGCAGACCGGTAGATATGGCCAGCGGGTGTCAGCTGGCCCCAGATCCCCCTCGGTGGCGGGTGGCGGTGTGACGGTGGACGGCGCAGCAGGTGGCTCAGCGGGTGGAGCAGGCAGGGCGTGCGCAGCGGCGGCCGGCACGGCATGAGGGGCCAGCTAGTCCATGATACGGTCGAATGTCCGCATGAAGGCCCCCCATGCCTCCTGGCGCCAGGCCAGCGCCCACTCCTACAGCTGGAGGTGGCGCTCCTCCACCCGCAGCTGCTGCTCGGCGACCTCCAGCTGCCGACGATGGATGGCCAACAGCTGGGGGTCCGTTGCCGTCGGGTGGTGGTGCTGGGTCTGCCATCTTCCCCGCCGTGGGACTGGTCGGTCCTCCGCCGAGGGGCTGGCCTGGAGTGATGGCACCGGTGGGCTGTCCGGGACCACTGACATCTCGCCGGCACTCTCCTGTCCTTCCGATGGTGCAGCTGCGGAACACAGGAGGAGGGGAAGAAGAGTGGAGACAGCCGTTAGTGTGGGCCCCAAGCCGTGGCCCTTGTCCCCCCACCCCTCTGCTGCAGGTTCCCCATCCCTGTCCCTGGGAGATGCTGCTGCTGCTGCTGCTGCTGATGGGTGTCCCACCCCCTCCCCCTGGGGGACCCTAGAGGTTCCACTCCCCCCAGCCCTGGGGATGGGGCATGGCACTGTCGTGCAGGGGGGCAGGGGCTGATGCACTCTTCAGAGGGACGTGCCACTGCTGTCCTTGGGGCCATGGTCATCTGGGCATGTGGAGGGCCCTGGTCATATCTATTACCCCCGCCCCTCAACCCCGGGGGTGTGCACTGGGGGGGGGTACATACCTGATGGTCCACTCCCACGGTCGGGGGACACCCGGTGGGTGGACACCCTACTGGAGCTCCGGGAGCGGATGGCGATCCTCAGGCTGGCGTCGCTGGAGAAGGACTCCCTCCTCCTCCTCCTCCGGTGCCCCGGGGGTGGGTTCCTGGGGGGGCCCCCAGAGTGTGGGGCTTGCCTCTGGGGCGGACTCCGCCTCCGGGGCCTGCTGGGGCTCGATGGCCGAGGTATCAAGCGTGGCCGGAGGGGAGGAGGTGTGCCGGGGGCCCAGGATGTCCCTGAGCTCCCTGTAAAAGGGGCAAGTGGCAGGGGCAGTCCCAGATCGGCCGGCCGCATCCCGGGCCCGGGCGTAACCCTGTCGCAGCTCCTTCACTTTACTCTGGACATGATCCGGAGTGTGGGCAGGGTGACCCCGGGCAGCCAGGCCCTCGGCCAGCGGAGCGAACGCATCTGCATTCCGCCTCTTGCTCCCCATTACCTGGAGCACCTCCTCCTCACTCCAGAGCCCCAGCAGGTCCCGAAGCTCGGCCTCCGTCCAGGAGGGGCCCCGCTGCCACTTCCCCGCCTTGCTGCTGGGCTGGAAGCCCTGGATCCCCTTGGGGGGGGGTCCCCTGGGGGTGCTTGGGGGGCTGGGGGGCGGCCATCGCAGCGGTTGGGGGTGTGTGGGTGCGGAGAAGCGTGCAGGCAGGCCGCGTGGCTGTGCTGCCTCCTGCACACTCTCTCAGCTTCCTGCACAGGAAGGCAGGGGGTGGGGAGCTTTAAGGGGTAGCTGCACGCGGCGACCATCGAGCTCAGGGGCTGGAGAGAGCTTCTCTCAACCCCTCAGCTGATGGCCGCCGTGGAGGACCCCGCTATTTCGATGTTGCGGGACGCGCAACACCTACACGTTACCTACTTCGACGTTGAACGTGGAAGTAGGGCGCTATTCCCATCCTCTCATGGGGTTAGCGACTTTGACGTCTCGCCGCCTTACGTCGATGTTAACTTCAAAATAGCGCCCAACACGTGTAGCCGTGATGGGCGCTATTTCGAAGTTGGCGCCGCTACTTCGAAGTAGCCGGCACGTGTAGACGCGGCCAATATGAGTCAACAGTGTGATGCTGTTGCAAAACAAGCACACATGATTCTGGGATGCATTAACAGGTGTGTTCTGAACAAGACACAGGAAGTCATTCTTCCGTTCTACTCTGCACTGGTTAGGCCTCAGCTGGAGTATTGTGTCCAGTTCTGGGCACCGCAGTTCAAGAAAGATGTGGCGAAATTAGAGAGGGTCCAGAAAAGAGCAACAAGAATGATTAAAGGTCTAGAGAATGTGACCTATGAAGAAAAGCTGAAAGAATTGGACTTGTTTAGTTTGGAACAGAGAAGATTGAGGGGAGACATGATAACAGTTTTCAGGTATCTAAAAGGGTGTCATGAGGAGGGAGAAAACTTGTTGTTCTTGGCATCTGAGGATACAACAAGAGGCAATGGGCTTAAACTGCAGCAAGGGAGGTTTAGGCTGGATGTTAGGAAAAAGTTCCTAACTATCAGGGTGGTCAAACAGTGGAATAAATTGCCAAGGGAGGTTGTGGAATCTCCATCACTGGAGATATTTAAGAACAGGTTAGATAGATGTGTGTCAGGGATGGTTTAGACAATACTTGGTCCTGCCATTAGGGCAGGGGGCTGGACTCGATGGCCTCTCGAGGTCCCTTCAAGTCCTAGTATTCTATGATTCTCTAAATCCACATACCCTTAACCAGAGTAGGCAATAATTTTTGATGGGAGACCACTCCAAGAGTTTGGTAAGTGGTCAAAGGCTGAACTCTTCCATGATATTAATGGAGGAGATATAGGGTCTGGGTTGGGTGCAGAAGGTGGTTTGGGGTTAGGGATCGGCATGCCAGAGGTGACATGGGATCTGAGACGGAGTTTTGGTGAAGAAGGGGATCATGAATGTTGTCAACAGAAGACTCCCTGTAGTGTCCAGACTGGCTTTCTGTCAACAGAGGCATTATTCTTTGTGGGGAGCAGGGTACAGCTGTCAACATAAGTGCGTGTTCAGTTGACTTACTGTCAACAGATCACCTTGGGAATCTGGATGCTCCACAGGTTTGAAGGCAAAACAATGCTCTAGTCTAGACATAGCCTTAGAGCATAGGCCATTGACAACCATTTGCTAAACGGAGTTATGCTTATTTGTATTTATTGTCAGTAGCAGTTAAATCTATTGTAAAGTTAGAAAAAATATTAAACAGATGTTTTTAAAATGTCAGTTTAAAACAAAATTATTGTTCCACCAGTAATAAAAAGAAACCATAATTATTTCTTCTGTCTGCCTTGATTAGATCTATTACAAACGCCAAATACACAGAATAGTTTTTACACTTTTTTTCTCCTTTCTTCTGAAATTCACTAATCAGGTATGACTTAAAATTAATTAACTTTTTTTTCCTGGTTTAGCCATAGCTAAAAACAAAGGTAGATTCTTCAGGAGTCTAATCCTTAAATAATTAAGCTGAAGTAATTGATTTATTTCTTTCAGTTTCTTACTGTTTCAGATGTTAGCAGGTATTTAACTCTTTGAGCCTTAAATTGCTTTTAGACTTGCTTCCTTATCTTCTTTACCCTTCTTGTAGGAAATAGTTTCCTGTATAAACAGTAATGGGCTGTGTTCATCTGGGATAACAATCCTGTCCTCACTTCCCATTATTTCATGTAATAAACTACAAGGTCTCCCAAACACTTAACAGTCATTCTCAAGCCCCATACAGTCAATATAAAAATAATTGTTGTTCAAATATAAATAAATATACAAAGATGTGAGTGTAGCTGTTAAGCTACATATATATGTTATACACTTTTGCTAAAATTTTCAAAATTGATTAGTGATCTGAAGCCTCGGGTTTTGGCTGTTCAACGTGAAATGCAATAAAGTGGTTTAATTTTCAAAAATTGCTCTCTGAAAATGAGGCCCTCTAATGTATATCAAGTTGGTGTCTGAAAAACTTAGGCACCCAAAATTGTTAATTATATCTTCTAAAATAACCTGAGTCTTTTTTGCTTATACTCCACTCACTGGAGAATAATATATAAAGTCTTTGGAACTCAACAAATTAAAGCAAATGTTACATGCAAATTCTTCAGCTCTGCATGAATACTCCTATTCTGCTTACAACTTGTATTTGGCGAGGATGTCACAAAATAGAATCTTCATTTCAATTCAAAGTGTTATGCTTGTAATCTCTTCTAGTATAAGTGATCTGCTTGTTTCATGGGTAGAAAGAATGAGTGAAAGACACCTTCTGTTTTCCAGCAGGAAAGCCTCTTCTACAGCCAGACAAGATAAGGAACAAAGGAATAGAAAATTCAGAGGCACATTGCTTGTTATATCCTGTTTAATAAATGATCCTTAATTATGTGCTATTTAATGCTGGACACATCTTTCTAATTTTTACTTCTGGGAATGTGGATTTTATTGCATGTCTTTCCAGACTTTCAACAGCTCTGCCAAGTGCTCTTAACCACCCATCCTATTTTACCTAAGATTTATCTTTATTGTTACCTCTCCCTTGGAAATGAACAGTTTGTTCATCTTAAGACTTGGACAGCTCTTGTCAAAATTATCTTTCTTACTGTTGAAATACAGGCTGTGAATAATCTAACCCATCTCTATTTATCAATCTCCTTTCTTTTGCTTTGCATGGTGTGTTAAGAGCCCTGGTTTCTGATCAAAGTCTTTTTTTTTGCTTTAGCACACCAGAGTCCTGGACTCTAGTTTCTTTCTGGGAAGTTATCCTTTACCTTCAACCTGCTGCTGTTTGGAACTGGCTCTAAGTGTCTCTGTCACAGTTTTGTTATCATATGCTTATGGTAGATATAGTCTATAAAAAAAACAGATACATTGTTAGTACTTCATTGATTAAATTCCTTTATAATGTAATGTAATATAATATAATGTAACTTTGCTGCTATTTTTTTTTGGTCTGGCAATTATTTTCATAATTTTCATAACTGTTCAACATAAAAAATATTGTTTGGTGTTCTGTGGTCTCAAAAAGTTTCAGAAACACTGCTCTATACTGACCATATATTAGTATGGTATCATATGAACAACACAGATTGAAGAATAATAATTGTTACAGTTTTTCAACATTCAACATGGTTTTTGTTACAATGTGAAGTGTGATTATGTTGATCGTTAGTTTTATATTTTCTGTATAATGGTTCTTTTTGCCTCCTGTTGCTTTGTAATTTGTACAGCATTGTTTAATTCTGGTTGAATGTATAGGTCACATATTTTGAGAGTGCAAATGCTGTTTGGTGTTTAATAGGTAAATAAGGAGGGAAGTGAGTGTTGAGCCTTAGACCTGTTGTCAATCAGTACGTTGGGGTTTTTAAATACCAGTTTTTCCAGGTGCAAGAGGTCAGCATCTTATCCAGTAGGCAATATGTAATTCAATGTCATCAAGGCTTTTACTGTCCTCACTGCAAACCAATACTATTTCTTTTGGTGATACTCTAAATAGGTTCAATTTAATTCCGTAGAGATAATCTCTCAAAAATAGGGCTATGATGATAAATGAGATGTCATGACAATGCAAATCTTGCTTTCAGACCTTCAGAGGCCTTTGACTCTGTGAGTTTGACTACAACACTTTAAACACTGTAAAATAACTAAGGACCAAACATGGGTGATGGGGAGCTGTCACAGAAGACCCCTTGGGATGTTCCTCAGTGTGCTGATCAGGCCACTGACACCCACCTTCTTGCTCTCTGGGGCTCCCCACAACCCTGTCCTGCTGAGCCAGATCTTCTGATCTCCCCCAGCCAAGGCACAGATTTGGGGTTACCGCCGCCATGCAGAGCAATGCAGACACCGATTAAGCACAGCTCTGAGTGGATGCAGCTATTGGGCACAGTGCCCAGGAAATCAACCCCCAGAAAGGATCAAAATCCCCCAGATAAATCCATCTATCTGTGCAAAAGTTACAAGCTACTTTTGAGATGTTAATTTCTTAAAATTTTATTTTTTTAAAAAAGTAATATTGTATGTAACCTATTATTTCTTGATTTGCATCTTATCTCAACAATCAAGCTCCATTAATTTTCAACCAATGACTATAGGAACCTAGGCTAAAGCAGTTTTTAACTCACTATAACATGGTTTGGTTACATTTAGACTAGCTGACCATGCTGCATAATAATCTGCTTTGGTGACATCCCTGTTTAAAATGTGCTTAGTAACATGTTTAACAAACTATTTCAGCTCCAACTGTTTAAATTATGCATAAGATCAGCTTTTGAGTACTGTGTTGCAGTTGTAGCTAAAACCCGAAATAGTTCCTGGAAACAGTACCGATTTGCTACCCTGATTTTTGAAGCCATTGTAGCATTTTTTTTTCTAATATCTGACATTAGCTCTTACAAAGAAAGGACTAAAACTGTTAACTCACTTTGAAGCTCAAGTGATATTGAATTCTCTTAAAGGCATCTGTCAGAAATTGTTAGTAAGTTAATAATGTGATGAAGAGGCAATTTAGCCTCTCGGTTCTCTCAGCAAATTATTTTTGCCATAGATATGTAAACAATATTGTTGCCATGTGACATAACTTATGCAGATCTCCAATAACATAGGAAAGGGATAGAATGTGTTTGGATAAAAGTACAATGAAAAGTCCTGGGGCACCTTAAAGACTAATAGGTTTTTTGGAACATAAGCTTTTGTAGGCAAAGACCCACTTCATCAGATGCGCATCAGACATAGGTCTTTGCCCACGATACCTAATGCTCCAAAAAATCAGTTAGTCTGTAAGGTGCCACAGGACTTCTCTTTGTTTTTGTGGATACAGATTAACATAGTTATCCCTCTGATATTTGTCACATTAGATGAAGGAGACTGTCTGGATACTTTCACATTGTATTGCACACAAAAGGCCTTAATGACTATTAAATATGTCATTTATATAATGGATTGTGGAGAAAATTATGTTGCAATACACATCACCTTTGGATTACACGAGGATCTTAGAGTTTGAAGCATGAGATTGCTAAAAATGATGGCACATTATTTATCCCATAACAATGCACTTGCTGAGGATAGGTCATGGACTGCACTGGCTCAAGCATAAAAATGTCACAACAGACCAGTAAAAAGCTAGCTTGAAATTTGAAGAAGACTGAAATAATCAGGTTGTTGTATTTTGCAGTTGTGTCTGCCCTCTGTACATTGCTGGTCAGCTCATGAGAGTTGGGGAGGTGCATGAGTACTAGGAAGATAAGGGTTGACGAAATGAGAGTTTGGAGGGGACATTCATGCAGCAGATTGACAGTTAAGCTATCAGGCACCCTTATGAAGGTACCTTTGTGTACAAGAACTCAACTTCCCAAGCTCCTTCTGATAGGAACTATTTCATGATTCTATCTAGCATACTGCCCATTTCATCCTGGGTCATAATTTCACTTTATTTGTGTGTATATTTGTAATATCTTCACTACTGGCAGTTTAATTGATGGAAGCATATTTTACCACTGAGGATTGCATTATTTTTTCCGCTTTCCTTTGCTGACCGTCACCAATCATCATATGGGCTTGACAGCAAAGGACAAAGCTACTGTTCCAAAGGTAAAAAGGTACTTTCCCTCTGTTTGTAAGGGACTCACCCAATGAGTTTTGTGAGGTGTTGTCTTTAATGTTACCTGATGCTGTAATATCAGGAGAATCAATTACTACTTCTATAACGCTGGCCTACTTAGGTATTTATCACACAGTAATTACATATAAAATGTGAGTTAACTTCAATAATAACACAATTAAATGAGCAAATGAACTAATTGGCTACACTGTCCTTGAAAAACTGTAAATTTATTACACTTCCCCAACCTTTGGACCTAGACCTGCAAATTCTTCCTATCAACTCTAAATAGTTCTACTGCATTGAAATTAATGGGACTACATGTGCCAGTTGCCTGAATTATCTGCAGGTTAGGGCTTTACTCTTCTAGTGCTACCCTTGAAGAGGCACACTTCCAAGGGAGCTAGGCACTTGAGCAAGTGAATTAGCATGATTATGAGACTCAGTTAATGAATACATCCACTTCAAACAATTTATAACAAGGCTCTGGGATAAAATTCCTCTAGTGGCAAATGCCAGTAAAATGAAGAGATTTACTCCCCCACCCCCCAAGGTTAAATATTTAAGTGGTCAATGCTGTTTATATAAAGCATACCTTGTTTGCAATGAGCGGATAATTGACTCTGCTGAGATTACAGCATTTTATAATATTAATGAGGACAGTTTTCAGTAAACACTTCAAACAAGTCTCTTCCCAGTACAGTGCAGGTCCTGTACCACTGCCTTACCTGACTTCTCCCTCTCTCTCTCTCTCTCTCTCTCTCTCTCTCTCTCTCTTTCTGTCTTTCTAAAAGAAGTTTAACATTCCTAAATACTTGCCAGTCTTCTGCTGTTATAGTCCTTTCCTATCTATTCATCAAACATTGATTATGTACAACAGGGCTCTCAATTAGCTGCTGTAGGCATGTGTGATTAACACACAGAACAATTAGTGTGTTAATCATAGACACACTGGGTGGAAGAGCTGCGGCAGCTGCTCTGGAGAACCTCCGTTGGTCAGATGCAGCAGCACCACTGAAGGGTGGGCGAAAAGAGAAGAGGGTAGAAAAAGGTGTGGTTCTCACCCTGGCTCCAGAGGAGCAGCAGAGATCTTGATGCCTCCTCCTTACTCACTCCCCGAGGACCGTGTTTCTTAATGTACAACAGCCATGGGCACTTGCTTGAGCCATCCCCCAGGGCCAGGCTCAACCATGCCACCCTCCCTGTGCCTCCTCAGGCTGGGGCTGATCCCTGCCTGGCTGCATCTGTGCCTGAATGTGATGTTACCAGCAGCCTTGCTGAGGCAGAGCCACCCCCACTGCCCATGGTGGGGGCTACTCCCCACAAGCCCTGTGCCCCTTGTGGCTGGGGTTGACAGCCCTCGAACCCTGTGCCATCTGCAGTAGGAGACCTGATTCCCCATGAACTCAACCTTGCCCAGCACAGGATCTTCCACCTCACCACCTCCATCTTGCCCACAGCTGGGGCTGGGGCTGTCCCTCACTCCTGAACCATACTGCCTGCAGACACCCACCCCGCACCTCTGCACTGCTTCACCTGCTCCCTACTCCTGTGCTGCAACTGACTCTCCTGCATACTGCCTGCTGATCCTCACAGCCCTCCCACCTCCCCAGCTCCGTACCTCCCCTGACTGAGACAGATTCCTCCACGCACACACCGAGCTCTGTGCTACCCAGGGATCAGTTCTCAAGAGATTGCACAACACTACTTCAGTGAAGGGAACTGAAGTGTCTTTTTCATAGTGCAAATGTTTGTAATAAAAAATAAAGAGAGCACTGCACACTTTTGTGTATTGTGTTGTAATTGAAATCAATACATTTGAAGATGTAGAAAACATCCAAAAATGCTTAAATGAATGGTATTCTGTAGTTTAACAGTGTGATTAATCATGGTTAATCTTTTAATCACTTGACAGGCCTACGTAGAACAAGTGCGTTAAGTACAACAAGAACACGAATGAATGATAAAATGAACTACAAGCTGAACCTCTCTCATCCAGCACTCTTTGGTCCAGCAACATCCATGGTTTGCCATGATTTTAGTTAGCCAGATGACCACTTATTATGGGTGTTGCCAACTTTCTCCATGGTCCCGTAAAGTTTGTTGACAGCCACCTGTCCTGGATCTCAATTTTCTGTGCTGTTATTTACCTGTAATTTACCCTTATGGGTGTGTCTACACGTGCACAGTATTTCGAAAAGACCGGCCCTCTTTCGAAAGAGGGAAGGGAGCATATACACGTGCCATGCGCTCTTTCAATGTGAAATCAAAGGAACGCAGCCCAGACATCGAAAGCTGGTCCCTGATCCCATATGGGAAGAGCACCACCCGTCGCAAAACAACATTGAAAGAAGGGACGAGCCCCAGCCAGCACAGCCTCTCAGCCACCCACGACAATGACTGGAGGCCCATGGCCAGTGCCCGGCAGTCCCCCGAGCCCCAGCCCCCCCCCCCCCCCCCCCAGAGCCCACACAGGGCTCCCAGGGGTCTGTCCCCCAAAAAAAGAAAAGGGGCCCCTCCTGGACAGACCATGAACTCAGAGACCTCGTGGGCCTGTGGAGAGAAGAGGAGGCCCTTCAGGAGATGGGGGTAAAGCGGAAGAAAGCTACAACCTTCACCTGCCTTGCCCAGGGACTGACCAGCCAAGGCCACCCAGAGCAGACCCCAGAGCAAGTCTGGAGCAAAGTTAAAGAGCTCCAGCAGGGCTATGCCCAGGTCCGGGATGAGGCTGGGCACTGAGGGCAGGCCTCTCCACCTGCCCCTACTATAGGGAGCTCCACAGCATCCTGGGGCCCCGGGACAGCTCCCCACTGAAAGCAGCCCTGGACAGCTCAGCAGACCAGCCTGAGCCAGAGGAGCTGGAGGAACCAGGACCAGCCAGCCTGAGCCAGGGGGCAGACACCACCAGGGACTGGTCCAGCGAGGAGGGTGACCTCATAATGAACGTCCCCTTGCGGTCATCTAATCAGGCCATGGGGAGCCGGGCATCCCCAGGGATCCTTTGAGGTCCCCCCCAGTAAGTACACAGTGGGGCCAGCACCCCAGCAGGCAGGGCAAGGGTGGCACCCCTGCCAGTGGCCCAGGCACAGGCCCAGAGGCCCAGGGCCACACACCCCAGTCAGCCACAGCCCAGAACACGCCCTCTGCACCTGCCAGTGCCACCTGGCACATGGACCCATGGACAGTTCCAGGCACCCAGTTGCCCAGTGGGACACTCATGGGCCCTCCCACACCCAGGAATGGTCCCACCCGGGGGGAAGCCCATGTGCACTTGATGCCACGGGGTGCCATGTCCACCATGGCCAAGCCCCAGAGGGGTCAGGGGAGGTGGGGCCTTGGGGAGGATAGGGTCCTGGGGAAATAGGGGATGAGGTCCTGCTCAGAGACTGACATGCTATCCATCACCCCTATCAGGTGCAGCAAGCGAGGGCCCACACAGTCCATCGGTGTCGGTGGTCCCCAAGAGCTCCCCGGAGGCGTCAGATGGGCCAAGCACCCTCAGCAGCAGCGTTACACCGGATGCGCAGCTGGAGGTCGGAGCAGTGCCCAGTGGATGACCCTGGCAACCTCCACCAGTCGGAACTTATGGAGCGCCAACTCCAGCTGGAGAAGTCCGACCTGGCATGGCGGAGGGAGGCCTGGGACCAGCTCATGGCCCGCCTGGACACCATCCATGGGACTCTGCAGAAGCACGTGGGCAATGTGGCCCAGCTCCTGGCCCTCCGTGCCCCCCCAGCTGCCCAACCTCTGAGCCCCCTCAGGGCCCCCCCCAGAAAGGTCCCACCCCAGGGTCCCCTGCCCATTCCACATCCCCCACAGAGTCCTCCATCCCACCCCACACAGATGCCTCCCCTGCCATCCCACCATGCCCATACCTTCCAGTGCTCCCTGCCCCATCCCAGCCCCACGGTGGTACCTGCTCCCGGGGGGGAAGGGGATCTCGGGGCCAGCGTGGCTCTCAGCCCACAACCCCCTCGCCCGAGTGACCCTACCAAGTCTGCCCCCCTCCTTCCAAGTTCAGGCCCCCCACCCCCCCTCCCCGTTCTAGCCCCCTCCCCACCCCCCTCTGAGTTCAGGCCCCCACCCCATAACATACAGGGGTGTCCCCCCCACGCACATTGTACATAGTTGGACTTTTACACCAAAGTTTTTTACAGTTTATTATTGATAAAGGTTTATATTGTGCACCAATGCCCGTGTCCCGTGGTCCCATGGGGGGAGGCACGTTGTGGTGGTGCATGTGATGGGGGGTGTGGGGAGGGGTGGGCATCAAGGTGTTCAGTGCAGCCCTGGGGCAAGACTTACACAAAGGGCCTCCCGGATCCGGACACCATCGCAGTTCACCTGTTGGCTGGTGACAGCGGCCGGCTGCTCAAACCCCATGGTGGCCTCAGCTGCCCACCCCTGGATATAGGCATAGCCCTTGGCCTCCACAATGTTGTGGAGGACTCAGCAGGCACCCACCACTTGGGGGACATCGCGCATCCCCACCTCGAGGCGGGCAAGAAGGCACTGCTTCCACTCCTTGAGGCGCCCAAAGGTCCACTCGACCAAGTGCTGGGCCTGGTTGAGGTGGGTGTTGAAGGCCTCCCTGCTGGGGTCGAGGTGGGCAGTATAGGTCCGCATCAGCCACAGCTGTAGGGGGTATGCTGCAGCCGCAACTATGCACAGCAACATGGTGGTGTCCCCATCCGGCACCTCCCACTGGGGGATGAAGGTGCCGGCCTCCATACGCCTGCAGAGGCCAGAATTGCAGAAGACTCTGGCGTCATGGGTTTGCCCCAACCAGCCAGTGTATATGTCCATGAACCAGCCTTTATGGTCTACCAGGGCCTGGAGGACCACTGAGTGGTAGCACTTCCGCTTGATATAGCGGCCGGTGCTGTGTGGTGGGGCGTAGATGGGGATGTGTGGCCCCTCCAGGGCACCAAAGCAGTTCGGGAACCCCAACGCGGAGAAACACTCGACGATGGCATCCAGGTCCCCGAGGCAGATGACCCAGTGCAGAAGCATGGTGTTCAGGGCATGGACAACCTGCAGGGAGGGAGGCCATGCGCTCTCGTGAGAGTATGGCGGGGTGTTCCCAGCTGGTGACCCTCTCCCACCCCGTCCCCCCAGCCAGCAACCCCTGATTGGTCCCTGTGCCCAGGGGCCCCCTTCCATCTTCTCCCTTCCCTTGGTGGGAGTGTGCCCCAGGCCTGGCTTACCTCCATGAGCACCACTCCGACAGTGGCCTTGGCCACCCCGAACTGGTGACCCACTGAGCTGTAGGAGTCCGGGGTGGCCAGTTTCACACCGCAATGGCGACTCGCTTCTCAAGGGGGAGCGCAGGCCGCATGGTGGTGTCCTGATGCCTCAATGCAGGTGCCAGCCAGTGACACAGTTCCTGGAAGGTGTCCTGGCTCATGCGAAAGTTCCGGAGCCAGGTGGCATCATCCCATTGCCCCAAAACCAGTCGCTCCCACCAGTCCGTGCTGCTGGGGTGGCTCCACAGGCACCAGAGTGCAAGGGGGTGGGGTGCAAGCTGGGATTGCTCCAAGTCCTCGGGGGGCTGTTCTGTCTCCCAAGAAGGAGGGGGGCGGCTGCGGCGACCATGCAGACAACGTGGGCAGCAGTGCCCACGATGTCTGCATCCAGTGTGAGGATCAGGGTGTCGTCGGCCATGGTGCTGCTGCGCTGGGGTCCTGCATTGCTACCGGCAGCTCAGCAGGCCTTGGTTAGTGCAGGGCTGGGGGAGGTGAAGGGGGGCCCTTTAAGGAGGAGACTGGCTGCAGCCCCTGGAAGGGCTTGGTGGCCATGCAACCTCGTCCATAGCATCTCCGCCTCCCTTCTTTCAAAAGAGCGCTTGTACACGTATGGATGCTCTCTTTTAAAAAATGGGACGGGGTCTTCGAAAGAGTGGGTGGGAACTGCGATATGCCTTTGCTGTGTGGTCGTGTTCTTTCGAAAGATGGTATATCAATTTCTGAATTTCGATTTTGCTCTTTCGATGGTGGTCTCCCATGTAGACACAGCCTAAATGTCTTCTAAGAGTCAGTAAGCAGTGGAAGTGTTGGTAATGCTGCCAGACAACATTGACCTCTTGTGGTCTGGCAAATTCTCTCATTCAGCACAGGTTAGGCCCTCTGCATGCTGGACTAGAAAGGTTCAACTTATAACTTATAATGCAGACAACACTGTTCACTTATATGTGTGTTTGTGGTCACTTCATTTGTTCTGCATGATACTCTTTTCTTATTAACCATATTTATATATGTTATGTTTGGTGTGTTAGGTAGGTATGGGTGTTCCCAATGTTCAGTTGATTGTTTCATTAATTCCAGTTGTCTTAGGAGACTTGACAGAAGAAAAATTGACTCTTGGGTTTTTCTTTACCAACAAACATTTTTGTGCTTGGTTCCTATCCTGTTAACACTTTCTTAGTAAAATGACATCCAAAATGAGTCACACGTCCAAAGATAAAAGTTAAGCCTCTTGGGGTAAAACACACTAAAAAAAAACCTTCTGGCATTTTCTTCATACTGCTGAACTTAGAAGTTGATCTCATTTCCCAGCATCAGACACAAAGTGGGAAAAATACATTGAATCAATTCTCAAGACTGATCAATGTTTATTTTTTCAAATCTGCTTCAATGAGATAAAAATCAATATGGCTATGTTACTTGTTATCACTGGTAACATTAAAACATGATAATATTTGGTTTACACGTTAAAATGTTAAAGTAGTTCTAGCCTCTACATCAGCGGTAAAACAAAAATTTAAAAGGAAGTAATTTTAGACCATCTTGATGTTTATTTTTACTTTTAAATGTTGGAACTTTAGTTTCTAGACAGGCTTCAAACACAGTATCAGTTTCATATTTTTTAGCATCAGTGTATTATTTTTATTTAATCTTAAAGTTTAAAAATAAGTACAAATTAATATGTATGCAAATTGCCAATAAGGATGACTCTGATTACATGAGCCCTACTTAAGTAAATAGTCCCATGTTGCTTCTATAGAAGATTTTTGTATGGCAAACTGAAAAATCACTGTGCCCCTAATTTTCCCTATGGGCAGCTCACAGTGCTTTGACTGTCTAGCTCTTGCTGTGCAAATGTGTTTTGTGTTTTAATCTTTCTGCCAAAAATGAATGTATTAGCTTTTAAAGGTATTTTTCTGAAATTAAACTAAATCAATTTATATCTTGCGCAGTATTGTTAAAACCCTTCATTTCTGTCTTTATTTAATTTTTCCTTTGAATGCCTCAAGTTTACTACAAAAACTAAAAGTAATGAAAATTGATGCAAAAGTAAACTTCAGTTGTTAGGGTAAATATTAGATTTAGTAATGGAGTGTTAAGCTTTCAACAAAGCACACAAGATCTTTTATAGGGGAAAAGGCAGTACGCCCCACTTATTGAGAATATAACAGTAGCATATGCTTTTCAGTTACACACACACACACACACACACACACACACACACACACACACACACACACACACACACACCATGCACACAGTCCCACTAAACGATATTATAGTTACCAATCCAGAGCCTGGATCAATCTAGTGGCCAGCTAGACTGATCACAGAGGCGGAGTAGGGCCTTGTCGGTCGCGATCCAATGCTCTCCTGGAGTTGGTGGCAAGACAAACCCAAAGTCCCACGGCAAAGCACCCTGCTTTTATAATCCTTTCCTCCAATGAGGTTTGCTGTGTCAGTCTGTGATTGGTATGTTATCTTTTGATACCAGTCGTTCTCAAAACATCTGCAAAAGGGTCATCCTGTAATCAATAAAACATCTCCGAAAGGCTCATTCTGTAATCATTTGTCCTTAGGGGCGCCTGCTCCATGCTTTAGAGTCGTCAATCTGCCAATCCAATCACTTCTTGACTGGGGTATGCACTGAAGGTCCTTCTCTGATGCTGTGGAGTCTGTCTCCACACCCGCTTCCACCCTCCTTCTTTGGCCATCTGGCCCTGGGTATAACTTCACTCCTTTATCTCAGCACAGACATACCACTTTCACACATAAAAAATGCTTACAAGGACTCTCAGGCCATGTCTACACTAGCCCCAAACTTCGAAATGGCCATGTAAATGGCCATTTCGAAGTTTACTAATGAAGCGCTGAAATACGTATTCAGCGCCTCATTAGCATGCGGGTGGCCATGGCACTTCAAAATTGACGCGGCTCGCTGCTGCGCGGCTCATCCCAACGGGGCTCCTTTTTGAAAGGACCCCACCTACTTCGAAGTCCCCTTATTTCTGTGAGCAGATGGGAATAAGGGGACTTCGAAGTAGGCGGGGTCCTTTCGAAAAGGAGCCCCATTGGGATGAGCCGCGCGGCAGTGAGCCTCGTCAATTTCGAAGTGCTGCAGCCACCCGCATGCTAATGAGGCGCTGAATATGTATTTCAGTGCTTCATTAGTAAACTTCGAAATGGCCATTTGCATGGCCATTTCGAAGTTTGGGGCTAGTGTAGACACGGCCTCAGAGAGAAGCAGAGCAAAGGCATTGTAAATCGAACAATTAAGGCTTCAGCCTTCAACATCATCCTGTAATCTTACTAACATAGACACGATACCAAACTCTCTCTTACTTACTAAATTCACTAAACTAAAACAGGAGGCATATATTTAATTAAAGAACTTAATCAATAAAAGTCAATAAATGTTACATGTATTAATATGTTACCTTACATTGCTACCTTGTTAATCTTAAAATCCAGAGTTTAAAAGAGAATAAAACTTTCAACTCCAACAGGAAGACAGAAGACTCAGGTTACTGTGTTGCCATCTTTCCTTCTGAAGCATGGAGCTAGGTTTGGACTCTGGGGCATATCTGAGCTGTCGGTGAGACTCCCTGGGTCTGACTCTCCATTCCAGAAGGAGAGGTGTGTCTGGGGAGTTTCAGCACTTCCAAAAGTTTGGTTAAAACTGAAGCCAAATGGCCTTCAAATATTGCTAATTCCAACCATCTAAGAATCCTGAATCAGACCATTAAAATCATGAGAGGCTTATACATGAGGTGGGTTTTTTTTACAATAATGAATTTGTAGTTAACTTGTAAATCCTTTTTTTTTGTCGTCTGGGTTTTGAGTGTAAAGTGTTTTGTTTTTAAACTTTTCTCTGCAATCATGAAGGCTAGAAAGTGAATAACAAGATGCATTGTTACTCAGCTGTGTGAGCTGGGGCTTTAAGAAAAAAATTAAATATTGCAGGTCTTATGATAAAATCCTGAGAATTGGCAACATAGCTTGATGTATTGCTGGTTCAAAGATCTCCTGTTCCTTCTATAACTAACATACTTTTAGAGGCGTCTTTTCCACAAGTGTGTACTTACCTTTAAGCATGCACGTGGCCCCATTATTGAATCAGGGCCAGAAGGTCAAAAAGAGAATGATGTTTGAATTTGAGAATCCATGAATTAATCCGGGTTCTTCTCAGGCCTCTTTATTTGTGTTTTTCATATTCATTGACCCATAGGTGTCAGAAAAGAGGTGTGGTACCTGTGCCAATGGGAAAAACCTTCTCATCAACACAGTGCTGTCTACACCTGCAGTTAGGTTGGTATAACTGTGTTACTTAGGGGCATTATGCCAACATAAGTATGTCATGTAGACCAGGGCCCAGAGCAACTTCCAGGAAGGGAATAGTCACAGATCTGAAAAACACTTTATTAGCGAAATCGTTAAGCATGTTGTATGGCCAAAAGAGTATTAAGCATGAATTTGGAAATACCTGTATTTGTGGAACACCCACCATAGTCATGGAAACCTATGGCACAGCACCTTGTGAAGCAGTTTAAGTTGGGAACACGGACAATGTTGAACTGTTCTTCTGGCTCTGCAAACAAACAGGTTTAAGCTACAAACCCTGATGCTTCCTGACAACTTTTCTAAGGTTCATTTAATAGCTGAGTGCATGGCTCATTGAGGATTTTTATAAGGTATTTGGCATAAGCAGAAAAGTTTGTCAGACTCCTCAGATAATTCATCTTGGCAGTAAGATACTTTCCCTTCATTACAGCCTTATATCATTTCACTTCACAGTAGTAGAGGCTGCTGTGGGAGAGAAAACAAGAAGTACAAGGCTGAAGCTTACAACATTGTCTTACACTAAAAAGGTTATGTATTTTCTAGTTTGGATGTTAGGGGCTTTTTCACTGCTATGAGGGGGAATTATGTCTCTGACTCTGATTAACACTTAAAGAAGTTAAGTGCGCCTGTATCTGAGAGAATAAAAGCCAAAATCCTGTACTTCTGAGGCATCTTATCTCTTTTGTTGTGTGGAACAAATTAATTATGTAGAAAGAATTTGATATTTTTCCCACGAATATTGGCACAATTTCCTTCTTTCTTTTCTTTATGTTTCCTTTTAGCTCTGTTACAGGAAACAATTTCTGATATAACCAAGCACAAAAAATTATTGACCCTGTACTTTGAAATTTTGCTTGTTTTTCCTTTTCCTCTGAACTTTTCATTATCCACTCTTCTGTAGTTCATTGGGACTACTCATGCTTAAAGTTAGCAATGTGCTTAATTGGGGGCCTAGGATACCTAATAGAAGGGTATTGGTGCCAAATATAACTTTAAATAATTTGTCACTAAAAGTAGTTCTTTCAGAAAATTATATTAGCAGCTCTGAAATGAGTTAACAGGCATATGAAAAACTCTTTTTCAACTACAGAGTTCATTTCACTTAATGCCTGACTATGACATTCTATTTCAAAGGGGTTCACACCTCCTGAATTTCATTTGAAATGAGGGCCATTTATTTTCTACTCCATATTATAAATTAGGTTAAGATTCATTCGGATCCTTATGGAAAATTCCTATAGCACATCATAGAAAATAACTTTTCTACATCACTGCACTTAAGATAACTGTATCCCCTGATTAGTACATTAAAAACATAACCAGGATTTCATATTCTTAAATTCCATAGGTTTTAGATTTATTTCTCTAGAACCCTTTTAAACTTTGTGAACCCCAATGGCTTTATTTAAAACTTTTTCCATAAGGGAAAATACTTGAAAGTTAAAGTGTGGCCAAACTTTTGCCTCTGGGATGAACCAATGAAGTAGGTCTGTTTTTCCGAGTTTTGTTTCTAAAGTATTAACACAGCTCACGTGGAAAGTCAACAGCATAATAAAAAATTAATGACTAGATCAGGAGTCCTCCAAAATGGAAAAAAAATCTAATTTCAGATGTGAATACTAGTGCCAAAGAATATTGGATATATTGGAGAAATGGTCTGAGGTAAACAGGATGAAGTTTAATAAGGACAAATGCAAAGTGCTCCACTTGGGAAGGAATAATCAGTTTCACACATACAGAATGGGGAGAGACTGTCTAGGAATGACTACAGCAGAAAGGGGTCTAGGGGTTATAGTGGACCACAAACTAAATATGAGTCAACAGTGTGATGCTGTTGCAAAAAAAGAAAACATGATTATGGGATGTATTAACAGGTGTGTTGTGAACAAGACATGAGAAGTTATTCTTCTGCTCTACTCTGCACTGGTTAGGCCTCAGCTGGGGTATTGTGTCCAGTTCTGGGCACCGCAGTTCAAGAAAGATGTGGAGAAATTAGAGAGGGTCCAGAAAAGAGCAACAAGAATGATTAAAGGTCTAGAGAATGTGACCTATGAAGAAAGGCTGAAAGAATTGGACTTGTTTAGTTTGGAACAGAGAAGATTGAGGGGAGACATGATAACAGTTTTCAGGTATCTAAAACGGTGTCATAAGGAGGAGGGAGAAAACTTGTTCTTCTTGGCCTCTGAGGATAGAACAAGAGGCAATGGGCTTAAACTGCAGCAAGGGAGGTTTAGGCTGGATGTTAGGAAAAAGTTCCTAACTGTCAGGGTGGTCAAACAGTGGAATAAATTGCCAAGGGAGGTTGTGGAATCTCCATCACTGGAGATATTTAAGAACAGGTGAGACAGATGTCTGTCAGGGATGGTTTAGACAGTACTTGGTCCTGCTAATAGGGCATGGGGCTGGACTCGATGGCCTCTCAAGGTCCCTTCCAGTCTTAGTATTCTGTGAACTGCAGTCTATTCAGGTTAGAGGAAGGACCAAACCAAAAGCCCGGGTACAAATGCCCATACTTTCAGATTTGGATCCTTGACTGGTCTGAGCATGAGAGGTTAAACTGAAGTCCAAGATTCAAATACTTCTGAACTTTGGGAGAATTTGGGTCTGTCCCATCTCTAATTCAGTTTAATTTCAAAATGTGTTGTATAATGTTTCCCCGGTCCCTGGCTGCTACTGACTGAAGAAGACTTCTTTCTCTATTTTAGGGGAAGCACAAACTGCATGTAAACACAGGACTTGAAAGCAAGTGGTGTGGCCTCATTCCAGTTGGGAACCCTTGTGACAACGTTACTACAACTGGCCTAAAATGGAACCTCAGTAAGTAAGGTGTCACATTCCTGACACCTTTTGAAATTGGGGGGTGACTTCATTAGGACTACTTCAGATTTACACCAATGTAACACACATTTAAAATCTTGTCCTATTTGTTGAAGGGGGAAAGAGATAGTAAACTTCAGTGGAGCAGGTATTTTCAGCAATAAAAAGTCAGTAAAGAAAATGAGTGAATTATATTTAGACTTAAGACATCACAGGCTGAAATTTGTTTTGCTTTTGGGAGTCATAATACTGTTTAAATAGAACATTTGTTGAGGTCATGATGCATTACCATCTTGATACATGACTCTTCAGGGAGGTAAGGCTGCAAGTGTTGAAACTCCTACCTATGAGCCATAAAGTTATGAGAGATAAATAATAATGCCATACAGATTATTAAAGCCACCTCACTTTCTGAGAACTGCTTGGCATATACTGTCTATTTGTCAATTCTGTGTGAAAATATCTTTTCTTTGTTGTTATTTAAAATGGGTAAAGTTCATTTGTGCTAAAACAGTGGTATGAGAGGCGAAAAAGACAACAAATACAGACATAAAAATAGCAAGGGGAATGTTTCCTTTGATTCATGCAGTATGTATTTATCCAAGAAGACGAAGTCAACCTTTTTGTTTTTTTATTTTTTATTTTTTTTGTGGACATGCAGTAATATTGAAAAAGGAAAGAACCAAAGTAGTGATTTATGAGCCCTCGAATGTTGTAGAGGCTCTCTTCTATCGCGTGGAGACTTCGTTTGTTTTAGAAGGTGGAAAAAGCAAGTCAGGGAGAGGATGTTCTAGATTTGGTTTTGACAAATAGGAAGAACTGTATGAGAATTGGAGAGTATAAGCATCTTAAGAGCAAGTGATCGTGAAATGGTAGAGTTCATGTTTACCAGAAATAGGAGGGAAAATAGCACAATAAAGATAGTATAAGAGGGATAGCTGAGTTAGTCTGTATCTTCAAAAAGAACAAGAAGTTCTGTGGCACCTTATAGACTTACAGATATTTTGGAGCATACGTTTTCATGGGCAAAGACCTGCTTTGTCAAATGCATGAGTCACAAAAGCATATTCTCCAAAATATCTGTTAGTTTAAAAGGTGCCACAGAGCTTCTTGTTGTTAATAAAGATAGTGGGTTTTAAGAAGTCAGACTATAGCAAACTTGGAGATAAGAGCCAATAGGAAGGAAGTCTGAGGGGACAAACAGTTTGAGTTGGTAGTTTTTGAAAAAGGCATTATTAAGGGCACAAGAGCAAACAATCCTACTGCATAGGAGAGATAGGAAGTATGGCAAGAGATCACCCTAGCTTAAGCAGAAGATATTTAATAACCTGAAGCTCAGAGTCCTACAAAAAGTGGAAACTACATCAAATTACAAAGAATGAATCAACAAATGACACCAAAAAGGGTTGCAAGAAAACATTCTACAAATAAATTAGAAGCAAGAGAAAGGTCAAGGACAAAGTAGGCCTGTTACTTGAGGGCGGGGCGGGGGGGGGGGGGGGCGTGGAGAATAATAAAATATCTGGAAATGGCAAAAGTGCCAAGTTTTTTTTTCCAGTTTACATCAGAAGGTTAGTAGTAATGGGACGTTTAACACAGTAAATGCCAGTGAAAACGAGGTAGGATCAGAGGCACCAAAAGAGAAAGAATAAGTAAAAAATTACTTAGATGTCTTCAAATCAGCAGAGCCTAATGAAGTACATCCTGGAATACTCAAGGAGCTGACTGAGTCATTATTGATCATCTTCGGATTCCGGTGGATTAGAAGAGTACAAATACAGTGCTCATCTGTCAAAAAGGAAAATAAGAACAACCTGGGGAATTATAGACAAGTTCTTTTACCTTTAGTACCTGGAAAGAAAGTGGAGCACATAATTAAGCAGTTAATTTGCAAACACCTAGAAGATAGCAAGGTGTTAAGTAACTAGCTAGCTTGTATTTGTCAAGAATAAATTGTGTGAAACTAACCTAATGGCTTTATTTGATAGGGTAAGAAGCCTTGTGGATAGGGTGGAAGCTGTATATCTTGACTTTAGTAAGGCTTTTAATACTGTCTTGCAGGACCTTGTCATTAACAAACTAGGGAAACACAATTTAGGTTAAGGTTGATGCATAAGTGTTTGGAAAATCAGTCAGGCTGGAAGGTCATATCAGGTGGAGTCCTGCAGGGATCAGTTCTGTTCTCTGTCTTGATCATTGGTCGGTGATTTAGATAAAGGTGTAACAAGCTCAAAGAGGTTGCCAGTGCTTTAATATGGGATTAAAAATTCCAATTGATCTGGACAAATTGGAGAAATGGTCTGAGGTAAATAGGATGAAATTTAAAAAGGAGTAATGGATAGTACTCCACTTAGGAAGGAACAATCAGCTGTACCCGTACAAAATGGGAAATTACTACCTAGGAAGGAGTCTTCAGAAAGGGATTTGGGGAATCATAGTGGATCACAAGCTTGATATGAGTGAACGCAGTAATACGGTTACCAAAGAAAGCAGAATTATTCTGGACTGTTTTAGAAGGAATATTGTAAGCAACAGGTGGAAAATAATTTTTCCACTTTACTCCATGCTGATAAAGCTTCATGTGGAGCACTCTCTCCAGCTCTGGATGGCACATTTCAGAGAAGATGGAGAGAAATTGGAGAAGGTCCAGAGAAGAGTGAGCAAAACGATTAAAGGCCAAGAAAACATGAGCTATGGGGAAAGACTGAAGAAAAAAATTGGGTGTGTGTAGTCTGGGGAAGAGAAGCCTGAGAGGAGACGTAATAGTTTTCAAATACATAAAAGATTTGTACAAGGAGGAAAGAAAAAAATTGTTCTCCTTAGCCTTCAAGGACAAGACAAGATGTAATGAGCTTAAATTGCAGCATGGGCATTTTAGGTTGGACATTAAAAAAAGAATTCCTTCCAGTCAGGATAGTTAACTACTGAGATAAACTGCTCAGGGGCATTGTGGAATCTCCGTCTTTGAAGATATTTAACAGCAGTTTAAACAAACACCTGTAAGGTATGGTCTAGGTAATACTTAGTCCTGCAAAGAGCTCAGGGGAATGTAATAAATGATGTCTTGAGGTCCCTTCCAGTCCTGTGATGCTAACCTGTCTTTATTCTGCTGTCTGATCTACATAGGTACACCCTTGTGCCCCCACATAGATACACTGTTCCCGTGGGGGCTATCTTTTCTATCTCGGTGAACAATCTGTTATCCAGTCACTGTACTGGGGCCTACTCTACCATTGCTACCTGCCCCACGTCTAGCAGCCTGCTTTCATCTTTTACTAGGGGCTTAACCTTTGACAAAATGTAGTTTTACCCAGTCTCTTGCACTTTCAGGATCTGGAATGCCTCAGACTATGCTCCAGAATTGTGTATGTAATCCCCACAGCTAGGGCTGTGGTTCACTATCCCCTGTAGTGGCACTTGGACCACTTACAGAGAGAAAGAGTCTCCTCTACAGCCTTAGCTGAGAGCTAGCTGGCTTCTGGCTCAAACTTTAGAGGCTCGTGCTCTAAGCTCCAGAAAATCCCAGGTTCAAGTTCACCTGCAAGTGGTTATGTGGACATATTTGAAATCCCTAGTTTATAGTTGGGTTCTGAATTTGATGTTAACTTAAGAATGAAGTGAAGTTTCCAGATACAGGCGATTAGTTTGAAGAGCTCTCTGTCTGACACAGGTATGATCAAACACCGTTCAACTGGTCTGTAATGCTTTGTTGTACCAAATAAAATAAGCACTGGTGTCTTTTATTATGAAAGACAATTGAAGATATGTATTTGCAATAATAGGGATAGGATGAGAACGACTCTTCTAAATCCTCCTCACTCATCTGCTTTTGTTTGTACAATGAATGTGGTGTCTACTACATAAAAAATGAGTAATACAATGCCTCAATAAATTTCTGAGACTTAGAGATTAGGAGAATGAAGTTTAAATGACCAGTAAGTTAATGAAGCTGCAGCTAAGGCATTCCCTTGTCTTCATTCCCTTGTCTTCATAAAATAGCCAGCTGAAGTTAAGCACTGCACTGTATGATAATGTGATGAACTTTGTGAGGGAACTTCTCGTCTGTTTCAAATGCTAGTTATTTTTTGCATGCATCAGAATTTTCCCGGAGTTTAATGATGTGACTTTTCTCTCCTTAACAAGATGCCTGTTTCATAGAACCAGAGGATTGTTGGGGTAATTTTGGAGAGTCTTCCTATTACACAGCATAGTATGTCCCAGAGACTTTTCTGTTCCTTGAAAGCGGTGATTTCTTTATGAAAGAAAACGTGCAAGAAAGTGATGGCGATCTGGCGAAAGCTCCATAGTTCATAGCACACCCAGCATTTGTATATCCTTGTTGTAGTTAAAGACTGGAAAATGTCCTGGTAATTCTTGCTCCTAAGATCATTGCTAACAGATAGGCAATTCTAAACTTGCTTTACCATCCCTTGGTGACTGTGGAATCAGAGAATCCAGTGGAAATGTCTATCCTGATAATGTTCCTTCTCATGGGAATGGCCTGCCTTGTCTGTCAATGAAGCTATTGCCATAGTGACATTTAAACAGAGAGAGGAAAGGATAGATGGAAGGTTTATTGCCCTTGATCAAAGAGAATGTTCAAAATGTTCTGGTTTCATCTGCTTGAGCTAAATATACCCTTACCAGATGAAAATAAACCTTTGACAATGGACAAAAGTTACTCTGAACGTTTACCAAAGTAACTATCTATACAGTTGTCATGCATAATCCACATTGGGCGTTCATGAATCACAAGGAAAGGCAGAGGTATAGGGTAGAGCCATGCATGATGCGTATGACTGTAGACATCCTGGAATGACTAAGAGCAAGAATCTTCTGACATAAGCACCTCAAAAGATGAATGTGGATCAGTTTTTTTAAAGAGACCACCATGTGCAGTCATTATTTCACTATTAGTAAATAGCGTACTATATATCCTCAAAATTTGGTGGCTTGAAAACTCAAGGCTGGGATTTGAAAAGGAGGCTAATGGAGTTATGAGCCCAAGTTCCTACATTGTGGGCACCAAACTTGCATAGAGTAGGATTTTAAAAAGGAGCCTAAACTTACATAGTTGGGGTAGAAGGAGCATTCTGTTTTTTGGATAGGTAAATACTGAGGCACTTGTGCTTGTGTTTTTTCTTTTCCCACCGAGGCAGAAAGGTGCAGAATCATTTTCAAAAATAGAAATAGTATTAGCAGCAGCAGCATCTGACAAGAGAATTTGCTAAAAGTTTATCTGTCTCATTGGTACATAAATGTCGTCTAATAGGTGGTTTCACTTCTTCTTTATTTTAACTTGTGCCTTTCATTTTCAACCTAGTTTTGTTCATAAATGTTTTACTTAAGGGAAAAGAGGGAATAGGCAATATGGAATATGTTAAACTAGGACTATGTATCAAAATGATACAAGAAAATGTGTCACACGTGTAATTGGGTTAATCTATTCAGGCATGTTCTGTATGGAGAAGTCAGAGTTTAAACCTTTATTTTATTGGCCAAAGAGTTCCTGGTTTGTGTGAGTGTGTATATGTGTTTTAATGGAGCTATATGTCATTAACTACTCCATGGTTGATTTTCAGGGGAGTGGAGTTGGGAGTCTTGAAGTGATATCGGATACAACTAGCAGATGTCACTGGACTGAAATCCAGTTATTTTCAGTGCTTATGATGCAAGCAACACTGTAACTAGCTGCTGAATTCTGGGAGGTACAGGTTGAACCTCCCTAATCTGGTACGCTTTCATCTGGTAACATCCATAGTCCACCATGATTTTAGTTAGCCGGATAGCCACTTACAATGGGTGTGGCCAAGTTTCCCATGGTCCCATAAAGTTTGTTTACAGTCACCAGTCCAGGCTGTCAGTGTTCTATGCTGTTATTTAGCTCTAATTTACCCCTAAATGTTTTCTAAGAGCCCAGGAAGCAGCAGAAGTGTTAGTAATGATGCTAGATAATATTCACCTTTTGTGATTCAGCAAATTCTCTTATTTGGCACCAGTCAGGTCCCAAGGGTGCCAAATTACAGAGGTTCAGCCTGTACAGTATCTTAATTTCCATTTCAACAAGCCTTTTTTTTTTTTGCCATGACAAACTCTAGATTGAAATGGCTTCAAAAATGCCACATCTCAAGTACTAGCCATCAGTAACGATCCTCCTGACTTCTGTTCTGCCTGTGATTTTACACTTCAGTTGATGTAAAGAAGCAAAGGGAAGGGCACATGTTGCTATAAAGTGTGATTTCAGTGTTGTCACTTTTTGCTGAGAGCTTGGGTATGGCAGACTTTTCCTATTTGTGCATGGAAGTGAGAGACACTCCCTTCTATGTAAACTTTAGCTGACACAATGCTTATAGATGTTAGGTATTAGTCAACCCTGGGTGTGTTTTCATGCTAAATGTGGCAGAAAGTAAAAGGCTTTTCCTTATTTTGGCCTAACTGAACAATTCAATTGATGATTTGGCTATTAATGGATGATGCAAATAATATTTTCCATCATTATTTTCTCTCTCTAACTCTGATAAAGTGGGTCTTTGTCCACAAAAGATTATGCTCCAAAATATCTTTTAGTCTATTAGGTGCTGCGGGACTTCTTGTTGTATCTTCAACTTTGCTACGCTACTGTGTATTTGCATATTGGTTCACTTATCAACTTTATTTATGATTCAACACAGTTTTCTTTCTGAGCATATATAAATTCCCAAGCTGATGAAAATGGCTAAAGCTGTCAAATGCTAGTCACATGTGGTCTACATCCAATTCACAAACATTGAGAAATCCTGTAGGCTTTGGATAGGAATAGACAGGGCTAAATACTTGTGGCAGAGACTATGTTGGGGCTGTTACCAGTGTCCCTCTGATTTTTAACACCCTTAGGCAGAATCAGTTTTTATACATGCCCCCAGGCATGTGTGAATGTTCACCATCAAGAGAAACACATGCTAGCAGCTGTAGGGGCTCTACTAATCAGCTTGATGGTACCTGAATCTCTCCTGGGTGGCCACCCAAGCACTCGGTTTACAGGAAACACTGGAGGCTACCAAGCTGCTCACATTTGTGAAGTAATAATAAAACTCAAATCCATACACTCTCCTTCCTATGGTCAGTCAAATATAAGGTGACATCTTGATTTCACACGTAATGAAGCTGTGTGTCTGTGTCTGTGTGTTGTAGCAGATAGATAGGTAGATAGATACTTCTTTGCAAAATGTCTTTTACCAGCATTGGATGCAAATGGGAGATTCATTTATTTTAGTTTCCATCTTGTGCACAAAGAAATTTGGAGAAGTTGGAAAATTACACAGGGGAACCATTCCTAGCTCTATTTACTATTGTAAAGTACATGTTCTGGATCAAGCTAATAACATATTCCTTAGCTGGGCTGAGAAGGGATGTAAATCTTCTCGCCATTAAAATCTGATTTACAACAGAGAATTTAGGTAATACTAGCTCTGATTTGACTCATCTGGCTGCTTGTTGATAACAGCTTCATTCCTTTTAAAAAGGAAAAAAAAACTTCAAGTGCTACTGTTAGCCAGTATGCATCCTCTGAGGTACCGTCAGGGAAGTTAACTGAGAATGAAGGAAGAAAGCTGCAGTATTGCTATTGATAAGGGAAACTGTCTGGAGGATAGTAGCATACTAAAAAATTTCTTTCATAAGGAATGATCTTGTTAGCAAATAGTAAGTTATGTCTCAATGTATATTTCCTTTCATATGCTGTACGTTCTGAGGCCCATATTATTACTAGCTGCAAGTGAATGAGCAAACTCTGTGTGTATGTTCTTTCCCCAAGTAATGTTTTTGCAAACTGGCTTTTGTGGGATTGGCTTTATAATGTTAGCTATTTCTATGTAACTGAGAGCCTGTGTCATCTGACTACAAGGAGGCTACAATAATTAATAAGAAAATGCTCTTACTTCTGCTGCAGTCAACAGGAGTTTTGCTAACATCAACCAAAACTTCTGAAAAGTGTTCCCATTGATAGTAAAAATCAAGCTTTTGTTGTACTACTTATTTTTGTGTTCCTTTTTGTTTCTAACTTGTTTAATTGTTTTGCTAATGAAATTGAAGACTCCACGCCCAAAAAACAAACAAACAAAGATACTAGAATGCTACTATAAGTATTGGGGCTGTAAAGTTATTTTAAACACACTACACTATTTTAAATGTTTATGGTCCAGTATTGCTGAGGAAATACAGAACTTGGGACTCCAAAGAGAAGAAGAAACTAATTTGCAGGCTGGTTGTTTTAATTGTATTTTAAATAGCGTTTGAGCTCCTGATTGGAAATCTTAAATCAGTTGTTTCTTTTATTTTATGGGTTTATTGTTCAGGAAAAGTTCTGAATTAACATTAGTGGAGTCTGTGAGGGACTTTTTATCGCCCGCAAATTGGATACCGTATGGTCAACAGCAATGCTGGCTTCCATCTTGCTGCCATACCAGTTAGGGAAGGCAAATAACCAACACGCTTGATGCCTCTTCTCAGAGTGGTAACCAATTGGTTCTGGTTGTGATGGTGGATTTTAGGATCCTGATGTTTGTCTCATCTCTACATGCTGCCAAGTAGCTGTCAGAGGGCAGCATCTTCCATCCAAGTCTGGGTTTTAACTTGTGACTGGTAGGTGAAAGGGTTCACAACCAACAGCTTGAAGCACCCAGTCCCCTTCTACTCAATTAGAAAAGAAATATTGTTCTAGTTCAGCAGCTGGGAAGCATTCTCACAGCTCACTATTTGGGCAGTACCTTGCTTCCTTCCAGTTTTCTTAGCTCTAAAATTCTGTTTAACACTAGGCGTTAGAATCAGTGCAGCTGCAGCAGACACTTTGGGCAGTGTCAGCCTCTCACCAGCAAATTAGTTGTTTGGCCATAAGCATTTTCTTGTTTGCCTTCAAGGAGGCTGATCAGTTATTATAAGGCAAGGCCAGCTGAACTATACTCACAGAAAGGCAGATGTCAAAGCTGAGCAACCCTGCAAAAACTAACAGCAGGGGCACTGCCTGATGCATAAAATATTTTAAAACCAGGGGCGTGTTCCGCACTAAAGCAGTGCTCAGCTCAGTGTGTGGCAGTGGCAAGTTTTAAAACATAAAAGTAATGTTACACTTGTGACTGAGCTGCAAAATTTGGAGCTTAAGTGTGTGAGGAAGACGTTGGATCTGGGGCTTTGCTCCCTCCTGGTGAAAGCAGGGTCTATGCACAAGTTTCAAGTCTGGACCTTCTTCCCAAATCCAAACATCCACAGAAATCTGAATGTAAGGTTCCAGATCTTCAGTGAAATTTCCCAGTTCCCAGCTCCCGGCAGCTCAGGGATGCTGGGAGGAAACCGGGGTGGCTCTTGCTGGTTTCTAGCTCCCCATTGCTCGGGGGAGCCAGAAGCCGCATCAGCGCAGCTGCTGGTGTTTCCCAGCTCCCCACGGCTGGGGGAGCTGTACTAGTGTGGCTGCCACTGGTTCCTGACTGTGCAGCTGGGAGAGCTGTACTGAAGTGGCTGCTGCCTGGCTCTCAGCTCCCCATGGCTCAGGGGAGGTAGCTGCCGCCCAGCTCCCTACAGCTCAGGGTAGCTGGTAGCCAAATCAGCACAGCTGCTGCCTGGCTCGGGGGAACCAGGAGCCGGACTGGTGTAGCTGCCACCTGGCTCCCTGCAGCTCAGGGGAGCCAGGAGCCAGACTATCGTGGCTGCTGCCTGGCTCCCCATAGCTTGGAAGAGCTGGGAGCTTCACCAGCAGGGCTGCAGTCCTGTTCCCAGCATCCTGAGGTACCAGGTAGCCAGGAGCCACAGCTGCCTCCAACAGCCAGGGAGCACCCCCTTTTCCAACAGGGCAGCAGCCCCCACAGGGCATCCACTGCCTGAGTAGGGTGAACATCCATCCCATTTTGGCCAGGATATTTGTCTTTCAGGCACCAGGTCGGCGTTATTTCCACCCCACAATCTGGGGTGTTCCGTATTTAGCTTAGGGATATATAGTCATCCTAGACATGGAGAAAAGATCAGTTTAGCTCCTGTACCAGCTCTGGAGTTTGACTCATTTGGCTAGATCAGTGATTTAATTTAACATACAAAAACCACTTAAAAATCAACCGAAATATGCCAGGTAGGACATAAAAAATTTTGCAGGTTTTTTGTTTTGTGGCAGGGGAAGAGATGTGGGAAGAGAAAGAGGGCCAGATTCTGTTCTCATTACACCATTGTAAATCCACAGTGACTCCAATGACTTCCACTATTATTCTGAATTTATACCACTATTATAACAGGAGTGGAATTTGTCCAAGAGAGACTCTTGAGTTTATACTAAAGTCATTCTCATCAGTCAACTTGTTCCCATGAATATTAGGCAACCAACTCATTTAAACAACTGTGGAGACAATAGTGCTTTTGAATCCAAGTCAATGAAAAACTGGCCAGTGTGCACATAGTCATTTGTCATATTCCTTGGAAGTATACTTTAATTGTGTGCATATTTAAATGCCCAGAATGAACCATAACAAATGTGAGATGTCATGTTCTTGAGAGACTTCCAAAAACAAAAAGGTCTCTGAGGCATGTGGTGAGTTATTGCTGGTTACTAGTGTTCTCTGCAGAATCACAAAAGGGCAAGGACTGAACGAGGGACAAATCAATCATGTCTGGTTCAAGCTCCTTTAATTTTAAAGTGGGGCGTGATAGCTCATGAGTTAAGTTAAAGAAATATAGAATGTATCCTACTGTATTTGGTTTTAGACTGCCTGGCTGTGTCTACACTTGCCCTGTACTTCGAAGGGGGCATGGTAATCAGGCTGGTGGAAGATTACTAATGAAGTACTGTGGTGAATGTGCAGTACTTCATTAGGCTAATTCTTCCATGTGGCAACTTCAAAGTGCCAGCAGGTCTATGTAGCTCCAGGCACTCCGAAGTGCCCGCACTACTTCAAAGTGCCTTTACTCCACAAAATTTTGGGAAGTAAAGGCACTTTGAAATAGCATAGGTGCTTCACAGTGCCTACAGCTACACAGCATGCCAGCACTTCAAAGCTGATGCGGGGGTGGGGGGGGGATTAGCTTAATGAAGTGCTGCATACTTATGGCAGCACTTCATTAGTGATCTCCCATCAGCCTGATTACCATGCCCCCTTCGAAGTACGGGCCCAGTGTAGACATAGCCCCTATGTATTTGATTTGTTTCAAATTAGCATATTTTCAAATGTGTTTAATTCTGCATACTGCAGAGATCAGTGTAATTCATTATTTTCTTCATCCTAATGCTGCCAAAACCCTCTTCTCTGGGCCCATGTCCTCTGTGCCAGAGTGGCCAATAAATGTGCCAGCTGCTGCTGGCTCTGTTGCTTTCCAGTTCTTTTTCCCTTTCCTTTTTTCACCCCATTACTTCCCACTTGGGACTTTCCATTTTGTGTCTTGGTAGAGCTGTTCCCCATATTCTGTAAGTTGTCCAGTTTTACAATTACGAGTGTAGTAGGATCAAGGTGTTTTGTCAAGCAGTAAAAGAGACTCCAGAGCTCTGGTTCCCTCATTGTGAGATGACACAGTTCACTTCAGAAGGGTGCCTGATACAGCTGAGTGGAATAATTTATTTTTCAGTTTGGTGGCTGAAACCCAAGGAAGAGAGAATTTCAAACCAGAGCTGGTGCTCTCCACCCCACCCCTGGCTGAAATGAAACCTCAAAATACTTTCCATCTGGACCAGCTGCCTTGTCGTTTTTGACCCAATGGAATCTCTGCTGAAATCTTCAAAGATGTTAGACCAGAGACATTTTGACACCTTTACCAAAACCTGAATAAAGGAGGAGATACCCTGAATGTTACCATCTTCAAGAAGCGAGATAAAGTTATGGCATGGATCTTTGCAAACTCGCTTTCTGCCCCAGTCAGAAGAAATTTTACCAGAGTCACAGATAGTTTTCTCACTATATCATAGAACTGCAGATATGATCTGCACAGAATGGCACCTGCAAGAAAAGTGTTGGGAGCAAAACCAACCACTGCATATGGCTTTCATTGTTCTGATTAAAGCCTTTGATTTGGTGCATTGCCATGCCCTTTAGACTATACTTTCAAAGATTGGCTGTCCTGATAAATATACAGATATCTTAAAAAACAACAAGAAGTCCTGTGGCACCTTATAGACCAACAGATATTTTGGAGCATAAGCTTTTGTGGGCAAAGACCC
The DNA here is from genome assembly GCF_033958435.1 of Carettochelys insculpta. Taxonomy (NCBI): domain Eukaryota; kingdom Metazoa; phylum Chordata; order Testudines; family Carettochelyidae; genus Carettochelys; species Carettochelys insculpta. The sequence goes on from NC_134138.1 coordinate 180,442,961, forward strand.
GCTTCATCAGATGCATGAGTGGGGGAGGCAGTTCCAGAGGGGTATTTAAAGAGTGGGGTCCTAGTAAAAGGGGGGGCCAGAGCTGACAAGGTCTATTCAGCAAGGTGGAAATGGCCCATTGTCAGTACTATGTATTAAAAGAGGAAAAAAAATTGAGGAGTAAAGGGACTTTGAAGTATCCTGGGCACTTCGAAAGTACCCATGTGTTAGCTGGGGCTACACGCAAGCCGACACTTCAAAGTTTAACACTTCGGGGTGGTCACGGGGGAGAATTTGCTTAATGAAGTGCTGAATATGCAGCGCAGCACTTCATTAATAAACTCCCGACACCCTACTTACCATGCTCCCTTTGAAGTAGGGACCTAGTGTAGACAAGCCCAAAGCGAATCTTTCAAAGTACGAACAACAGTCAAACAGAGCTGTATTGTCACCCCAACCATCTTTGTAGTTTTTATTGCTGTCATTCTTTCTCTAATTGCTGGGAAGCTCCCAGCTGGCATTGAAGTCATTTATGGAATGTATGGAAAGCTCTTCAGGCTTAACAGACTGAAAGCTAAGAATAAGATTTCCACCACATCTATCCTGGGTTTCAGTATGTTGATGACAGTGCAGTTTTTGCCCACTCTGGGAAAGATCTTAAAACTATTCTGAATGTGTTTGCCAATGGTTACATGTCTCAGTCTCATGCTGAACATAAAGAAGACCAAAGTGCTCCATCAGACCTCTCCAAATGATGTACAGCATATTTCACCCATTAAAATCAATTTAGGGTTCCTGGAGAACGTCAACCATTTCCCCTACCTTGGAAGTCATCTTTCATCCAAGGCAGATATTGATGCAGAAATCCAACACCACCTAAGCCAGCCCAGTTCAGCCTTTGCTCATTTATAGCACAGGGTTTTTGACGATCACAACATTGAAACAGACATTTAGCTTCTTGTTTATCAAGCCATTATTCTCCCAGCATTGTTCTATGGTTCTGAAACCTGGACAACCTACAGACATCACCAGTGCTGCCTCTGCAAGATCTTGAAAATCACATGGGAAGACAGACACACTAACATTAGTGTTCTGGAAGAGTCAAAGCCACCAGTATCAAAGCAATGATGAGCCAGCAACTCCACTGGACCGGTCACGTTGTCCGGGTGCCAGACCATCACCTCCCAAAAGGAGGTCCTATTGTCTCAGCTGCAAGAAGGGTACTGTAATGTAGGAGGACAATGGAAGCATTATAAGGACTTGCTGAAGGATAACTTTAAGGAAGACAATATTGACACTGACACCTGTGAGACACTCACCCAGGATTGCTCAAAATGGAGAGCAGTCCTACGTGATGATCCCCTTGCCCTCCGACAAGCTGAGGAGGAGCAAGAGGAAGGAGAAACTGGCTTTCAGTCACAGTCAACAGTCTCCTGCCGTATTTGGAAATGAGTGATCACCATTTGTCATACAAAGCCTTCACTCAGTCCAGTACAATGCAGATGTAAGTGCTGTAATTTTCAGTCAGTGCTGGTTTTAAGTCTTGTAACTTTCTGTAAGCTTTGTCACAGTCATTGCCTGTGTAACCTTTGAGCTATGTAATATCTTGTCATAAGGGAGTGTGAATTCGGTAAGTCCTATAGCTTTGTTTTATAGATTGAGCTTTGTTCTATATAGTTACATTTTGTTTCATGAGCTTTGTTTTGTAGCAGCTGCAAGATATTAGTATGTATTCTATGTTACATCTTATAAGTTAGTAAGAAATTATTTCTAGACACCATAAGTCAAAGAAATCTTGGATGTTCCTTTGTAAAAGAAATTGCTTTTTCTGAAATGAGCTTTCCTTTGTGTGAGTGAGGGAAGTGTGAACATGTGTGCAATGGAATCAAAGCCAATGAAGCCAGCGTGTCTGGGTAACCAGCTGCCAACCACACCTTGATGGCCAGAGAATAAGAGGAGCTGAGCCATGCATAAGAACCTGCACAAGAAAGAGTCCCCAGGAAGAGAAGATCAATGTCCCATCTGCTGTTAGCTCAGAGAGTCCTAGAACAGTGGTGATGTTACGTGGTCATACAGCAGCCTGGGGCGGTGGGACAGGATAAGCTATAAGATTGAGGGTTCTCTGCAGGAGCTGGTCTCAGCTGGCTAGAGAGGCAGGAGACCCAGGACCCCTCCCTCTCTCCCCAGGATGGATGGCAGTGCCTACTGCCGAGTACAAGCTAATAAGGGAGCGAGCTGACAAGGGGATCGTATGGTCGGCTCGCCACCCTGTATTTGTGACTTCAAAGCAGATGCACAGGGCCCACTATGCTTTGGCTTCTGCCACTGTCTCGGTGCAACTTGTCACCTTTGTAAATTTGCCTGTTTGAGGGTATGAGTGTGGGAGGGTATGAGTGTGTGTTTGAAACCTAGTTCCTGTCTTTCACTTGATCCAATGGTGGCATTTAATAAAATAAATATGAGTGTAACCCTGGCATGGTCATTAGTGGACATAAGGTTAAACCAAGCAAACTTAATATTTTGTTTGGAAGGGTATTTCACTTATTATAAGGAAACACTGCTAAAGCCAATAAAAATTTTCAAACCAGCTAAAACATCTTCACCTATAACAATTATAGATCAATGATCATAAATGACATATAGCAGAAAGATAGCAAATTCATATTCCTCGCTATATTCTGCACATTCAGCATATAAAATGTATGTATGCAAAGTGTGTAATAAATTGCTGGTACAAGCCAGTGTGGTAGTTACAATAGAATGATCAGTAAAAGACGTCTCATAATTGTACCACTAGGTTCCCCCCAGTAAGGTGCCTTAGTTTATTATAATTTACACCCTTGGCTCCAGCAGCACTGTAGCTCCGTTGATTGGCTTACTGTTTAGTGACTGTGTTTGTATGACAATTTTCTAATCAGCTATATGAGAACTCATGAAAAACAAAGCTCCTAATTCTGAAGCAAATCAGTTAGAGGTGCTACATCAGGGATGGTTTCTTTTTGTTATTAAAAAAAAAAAAGTCATGTTCATTTTATAAAACAATGGTATATTCTAGGAAAATGGTATTAAACATTAATTGTAGAAAGCCATTTTCCCTCAGAAAGCTGTACTGTATGCTTATTAGCGTTGTTGTCAAACCAAAAATTGATTTTGGTATGTGAATGAATCATAATCCTTCAGAATTTTTTACTGAATTTAGAATCTCTGAAATTGGCTGAAAATTACTTAAAATATAGGATCTCTTTTATAAAATGGTAGTGTATTTCTAATTAGTCTATTTAATAGCAATAGTAATTTTTTTCCTTTTCTAAACAGTATGATTGACAGCTACAAAAGTCAACCTCAAATCAGTTTCAAATATTGTACTTTTGTCTTCTGTCTATATCAAAAACTTGGAAAAGTGCTACAGATTTGAATCAATATTTGTGTTTGTTATTTAGTAAAGGTACTGATTGCTCATGCAATTATTCTGTGCCTGTATTCTTTTGTTATTCTGTAGGCACCTGGTGAACAGTAACTATTTTTTAATTCTCTAAAATATTTGTAAGTCAGATTTTCTGTGAAGTATGCTGCATATACAGTATACATGATGATATGGTGAATGACTGAAAAGGTTTTAACAACATGAATTTGGGATAACCTGAGTAATTTATGAGCAGCCTTACTATTCATGGGTAAAGAACCCATAAAATAAGATATTTCCATTCCTACCCTGTTTTGTATATGATGTATGTTGCAGAATTTTTATTTTACAGCTGCTTGGTCCTCTGCTCGTTAAAGTAGTGGGCAAATTTCTCACTCCCTTAATGGTGAAAACTTAGGAAATTATGTAAAACTATTTGATGTAGCCTTCCTCTGCTAAATCCAGACAGTACATGGGACAAGTCAAGAGATTTACATTCCTAATTAATTTGAGGCACATGAAGAGTGTGATGGACTTCAATGAGATTACACTGTATAGAGGTTTTACAATGTTGCAGAAGCTGTTAAGCCCATCCCTCTCTCTAAACTTGAGAACCTGAGCCACAAAATAAAAGCACCATCTGTTCAACTAATTTTTGGGATACTAGCATCAGCCCTGCTAACTTGAATTTGTGGATCTGGTTTGGAAGTTTCACTCCCAGCTGCAGGGTTGACATACCCTGCAAGACACAAATGCTATCTTCGTTTATTTTGGAGGCTTTCTTTACATCAAAAATGTAATACTAACTTTAAATCTGTTAATCTCATGAACTTCCGTGAGTGCTGGGTCCCACTTAATAGCTTCTCTCGCTAATGCTATAAAGCTGTCCTGTGAATTTGCAAGATAACAGAATTTAAAATAATGACATGTTTATGTATTTTGGAATGACAGTGAGAATTTGCATGAGTTCTTTCTAATTTTACTTTGGATTGTTAGGGTGCAAAGCATGAAACTATGACTAGGGTTGTGTGAACAAGTGCTTGTCAAACACTCTTTGCTCATAGTTTGTTCATATCCCAGCTCTCTAGCTTGTTGACGAAATAGCTCAAAGTAAAATCCTATCAATACAGTTGCCATTCAGGTGTATCAAGTAAACTCCTATGACACTGGTTGATGATGTATTTGGTTACATAGAGATATGCTTCTAATTAAATATATTTTGTCTCAAAAAGCCCAAAGCAATAGGATATCCTACCAACCTGAAAATTTGTAAGAGAACATAACACTTCTGAGTTGAAAAATTGTCTGAAATAAATTTGAACTTGCTTCCTGCAGCACCCACATGCTGTGCATTCTTGTGACCTAAAAATGGCCAAATTATTTTCATATTTGATAATAAAATTGTTCACCTTGTTTAAAAATTTTATGCCACTAATACCAACAAGCCAGGAATCAGGGCCATGAAAATCCAAGACAGAGAGACAGGAGCAAAGGAATAGCTGATTTTTGCAATGGGACACAATTTTTCAAGGCAAATTTATCTGAGGAGCTGCAGTAATACTGGCAGTATTAAAAGATCTGACAAACCACTTCCTGCACTCTTACTCAGACCAGTCATTGAAGTTACTGCTGATTTTGCCTGAGTAAGAGATGCAAGAATGGGACTTGGACTTGGGGAGCAGAGGAGGAAAGCTCTTCGAGTCATGGAGGAAAAGTAGTAAAAACTGTCTCAGTAGTATTGTAGATAGCCCAATAGTGCTTATATATTGGTCTGCCATGCTGGGCACCATGAGCAAATCACAGGTCAGTACCTCAGTTTTCCCAGTGGTAAAATGACATAATGATACTGTTCTCCTTTGTAAAGTGCTTTGAGATCTACACAGGAAGATTTCCATATAGGACCTCATTTTTTTATTATATGAAAACAGCTGACAGATAAGGTACCAGTAGGTGGTACCACAAGGTGCGCTCCTTGTGGACAGCTGGAAAAGTTGTTAACATAATATTTATGTGCTGGAGTTTATATGAAATATTAACCTGCAGATAAACAAGCCAAAGCAAAACCACATTTTTGTAATGGGTAATTACAATGAAATTAAGACTTCATTTAAAGAACTGCTAGGAAAAGCCACTTGTGCACAAGTGGTTTTTTGGTTCTGCCAAACTCAAGAAGTTTGCTATTTATTTTTGGTACCACCTACTGGTACCTTATCTGTCAGCTGTTTTCATATAATAAAAAAATGAGGTCCTATATGGAAATCTTCCTGTGTAGATCTCAAAGCACTTTACAAAGGAGAACAGTATCATTATGTCATTTTACCACTGGGAAAACTGAGGTACTGACCTGTGATTTGCTCATGGTGCCCAGCATGGCAGACCAATATATAAGCACTATTGGGCTATCTACAATACTACTGAGACAGTTTTTACTACTTTTCCTCCATGACTCGAAGAGCTTTCCTCCTCTGCTCCCCAAGTCCAAGTCCCATTCTTGCATCTCTTACTCAGGCAAAATCAGCAGTAACTTCAATGACTGGTCTGAGTAAGAGTGCAGGAAGTGGTTTGTCAGATCTTTTAATACTGCCAGTATTACTGCAGCTCCTCAGATAAATTCGCCTTGAAAAATTGTGTCCCATTGCAAAAATCAGCTATTCCTTTGCTCCTGTCTCTCTGTCTTGGATTTCATGGCCCTGATTCCTGTCTGTTTTCCCACCATTTTTCCTGGCTCTTGTTAACAGTGTGATCCATGGCCACATGATTCTGAAATGTATGGGTGGGAGGCATTGTGCAGTATGTGTTTCACATTTCTTATCACTGGAAATAATCTTTTAAAAAAAATCTAAAATTTGAAGAATTAGGACTCATTCTATGCAGTACCTCCTGCAGGTTTGCTAGGGCAGCACTGCATGTAAGTGACCTAACAAAGGGTAACTAGTAATTAAATTACAAATTAGAGAACCCTTCCAGACTTCAGCTTAAAAGGCTGATATTGTGGCATGATCCCTTGAGTGTAAGCAAGCATGCTTTTCAGGCTGCGTTTTAGATAATGCTTAACAGTAACTGTATGGTGTGCGGGGGGAGGGGAAGATCATTGTTTAACATACAGTGCCATCTACAGAGTAGGTCAAGCAGTCTGAAATTACTTTATATTCTCTGTCATTTTGTCACAGTGCAGAAGATACCGATGCTCATGATGATGTTTTGAATGTGCACAGTCATAAAATGGATCATAAGCGTAGCCAGAGCAAATAAATGCTAAATGCAATGGTATGGAAGAAGTGAGTCTCAGCACGAAGAAATATGTTGGGGAAACTCCTTTAACACTGAAGTAAAACAGCAAGAAAGCCAACTCATTGTGGCACCTGCTTACAGGATGAAATATTCGCCTTTGTAAAGGCTGACCCATACTAAGGTGTGCTGCAGTAATGTTTTAAGTGTATAGGTACCCTAAATTTTTCACCTATGTTCTCCCTGGGCTTGAACAGTTTGGTAATATTCAAAGCCTTGCCAGGGTGTGTTCCCAGCTGTAGGAACCCTGTGACATGGGATGGGAAGTCTGGAAGTCTGCCCAGCAGTGAAACAGCCCTGCAGCCTAAGCTCTGTGAGCTTGAATTGGCTGCCACAGGCCACCCATGGGTACTGTTTGCTGTGTAGCTATACCGTTATTCTTTCTGTGCCAGTCCTTGCTCAGGCCTGCCAAGCCTTGGCTGTGACTCCCACTGTTTCCAGCTGTGACTCTTTTAAAAGGGCTGAATGGCTCCTCTCATTTAGTCCTGAAAGAAGAGCTCTTGGGACATTCATTGGCTTTACTGAACCCTCTTGTCTAAAGATCAAAGACCCACTTGATGTCAGTCATTAACACCTTCCATTGTAAGACATAGATCTAGCCGTCCAAATACCTTATGCAGGGGTATGGTGGAATTAGCAGGTGTAACTCAAGCCTGTTTGGCATGGTGTTCTGTACCCCTAGACCAATGGTTTTCAACCAGTGTGCTGTGACACACCAGTGTGCCATGAGAACTGTCCAAGGGTGCTGTGAAATTTCGTCCATTTTCTCTCACTTAGTCTCTTCACAGAGCCAGTGCAGAGGAAAAGAGGGGTTGATAACCTTGCAGCATCTGGTACTCAAGCAGCAAGGCTGCCTGAGTCCCAGCCGACCCAAGGTAGGTCCGTTTCCCCCCATGGTGGCTCTTTGCAGAGCTGCCACGAGGGGAAATGCTGACCCTGCAAGAGACCATTCACACTGAGAGGCAGCTAAAATGCAGCTTCCAAGCCCAAAAGGGCTGGTGGGGAGCCCGCCCCCTTCCAGCTGTGGCAAAGGGTGGGGAAGGAGGGTGAGAGCCTGTTGGAACTGGGACGTGGTTTAAATGCCATGTCCTAGCTCCAGTAGGCTGGAAGGGTGGGGAGCTTGCTCCCTGGAGTCTCCTTTCGCCCACTCCCCCGACTTGCCCACTACTTTGCACAGGCCCTGGCTTCCCACTAATGCAGTAAGTTGCTCTTTGCTTTATCTTGCATTTTACTCTGTGCCATTGATTTCAATTATTTATCAGTTCCATTATTTAATAAAAATTATACTCTTAAAAGTATTGTTAGAAATATGAAATTCTAAAGCAAAAAGGTGAATTCAGACACCTGAACTGAATGCTGCACGTGGAACAGATTTTGGGCTGTGAATAGTTAGAAATAGTTGAGCTGGGCAGGGTTTGAAAATGTGCCTGTGCTTGCTGTCTAAGATGGTGTATTCTGTAGTGGATTTGAACCATTAATGCATTTGATCCTTGTTCAGCTTGTTGTATGCACTACTGTGTTGCAAACCAATCTAGTATGGCCATAACTGTAGTAAATATAAGTAAAGGTGTTGTTTAGGAGCAACCGATTTAGCTGAAAAAAGTGGGTGCGCCATGGAATTTTGTCTCATTGAAGCGTGCCATGTCCCTGACGAGGTTGGAACCGCTGCTCTGGAGCATCTAGAGATATATGAATCTGTTACAGCCTTTGTTCAGAAGCACATGATGTTTAGCCCATGCAGTAGAGGATTATGCATTAGCTCCAGAAGCCCCATGTGCATTCTGGCTTACCAACACCCAGTGTCTGCTCGCATTAAACAGGCACTTACCCAGGTTGGTGTAGAAGCTGCAGAGTGGGCCTCAGAGCTGCTCACATCGCCAGCATGACTACCACTATGTTCCAGCTGTTGATAGATGAACTGCTTCTATTTCTAGTCTGGGACTGCAAGGCAGCAGACCTAAGCTGTCAATAGTCGAAGAAGGAGGGAAGTGCCTAGGGAAGGAGGATGGGAAGGATGATATGTTTGTGGACAAATATTTGTACAGTGGGCTACTTTGTTTTTTAAACGTGCGTTAGATGTAGCACAAAGGTTTGGAACAGAAGTTCTACCAGCAGAGATGTATCAGTAGGCTGAGTGCCTAGGAGATTCATGCCAAGTGCAGTTCATCACATGGATATCGCTGCTTATAAGAGAATGGGAGGAGTGCATATGTAAATTAATGCCATTTTGTTTAATGCATATTAAACCCAAAAGGGACCGAAATATGAGTTAACAGAGCGCTACAAAATAGTAAAATAATTGTGTTGCAGCAATGTTCAACATTTCCAACTTTAACTAAAGTGGTTTTGAACTGCTTTAAGTATGGCAGTTACGGCAGACTGTGATGAGATAAATGGATGCAAGTGGTAATTGTACCTGATGTGTGACTGGTGATGGCTTTATGTGTTTGCCATTATATAACTTTGTAAATAGTTTCTTCTGAAACAAGGATGGAACCTGTAAGCAACAAGCTGATGCGGAGCCATGACTTTCATTTTTCTGGGCGGGTTCTCTACACCAGCTTTGCCCCAAGGTCCAGATCCCACTTCCACCCTTCTCCCAAGACCCCTGCAACCTCACTCTGCCCTCTCCTGAGTGCACCAAGCCCCCTTCCTCTCCGCACCTCCCACTTGCCAAGAAACAGGTGATGGGCAGAGGGGGCACTGCAGAGTTAATTGGTGGGGGGTGCTTCAGCCCTGGAACAACCATGGAGTCAGTACCTATGAGCTGAAGTACCAACTTTGAATTCCAAACACAATTTTTAAACAGTATATGGGGTCTGGGATGTAGTGCTGGGGTAAACACAGGGCGTTGCATGATTCATGGATGAACTGAGCCATTGCTGTCAGTGTGCCTGGTATCAAGATAAGTCTCAGACAATGGAAACAAGAGGAGCTGGGAAGTAGGGCCTGCAGAGGGAAATAAATAGAAGTTTGACATAGCATGGCAAGACATTAAGCCCAACTGAGCTTCAGAAAACTGTGTGTACTGGGGGATTCTTCCTATCTATTATTTAAGGAGGAAAGAGAGAGAGAACCCAACCATCTCTTACCACGTGATCTCTCCTATTTTATATTTCTCTCCTTCCTTTCCCAAAGTTTTGTGTTGCCTTCTTGGAGTTTATTACTTACTTCAGGCAGTCAGAGTGGTGAGACCTGAGCACTGCCAGGTATGTTTTGATAATTGGAAGCTGGTGGAGCAAGTTGAGCATGGAGTTCACTAGAAAGGGAAGTGGGAGGTTCACATCATGAAGGTTATGCTATAATTTCATGTGATTTGCCACTTGCAATTATTTGATGCTCACATTTCTTATCATTGGAAATAATCTTTTTTAAAAAATCCAAAATTTGAAGAATTAGGACTCATTCTATGCAGTACCTCCTGCAGGTTCACTAGGGGAGCACTGCATGTAAGTGACCTAACAAAGGGTAACTAGTAATTAAATTACAAATTAGAGAACCCTTCCAGACTTCAGCTTAAAAGGTTGATATTGTGGCAGGATCCCTTGAATGTAAGTAAGCATGCTTTTTGGGCTGCGTTTTAGATAATGCTTAACAGTAACACTACAAAAATATTTGGTAACCAGATTAATTTAAGGAGATTGTATTACAGTGGATTGGATTCAACACTGGCTATTTGTGTTATATGATAAATAACTCCGCTATTACATAAACTGTTCACTGGAAACTTTAATACATAGAACATTGCCAAAGACACCACAGAATCGTTACAGAATTTGCTCTGTGTGCTCTGTTTCTTCATCACAGTTTATCTACCGTGCTGAAATCTGACTTACTTTCACTGAGTCATTGCAGTATTGACAATAAACTTGCCTGTGCATATCTTATGTGCCTGTTCTTGGGGCTGTATAAGAGAAATGAATTAGGTTGTACTTTTCTGACCTTTAAGATGCAAGAGAAATGGTAGCCCTGTTTGCTTACACTTCAAAGTACTGCCAGTCTATTGTCTGCATTAACCTTTGTGAGCACTTTTTGTCTGGTTGTTACACATAGCACCAGCAACACAGATGCCAGACTGAATAGAAAAGGCATATATTGGACATATTATGCAAAATAACTCATCTGAATACTTTCTTCTTAGAAACAAGAAAAAAGGCATTTTGTGTTTATTTAGGAGTCTGAAAGTCCTGCAATTTGCTTAGCCAAACAAAACTTCAAAGCAGGTGCTTCCTAGATTTGGGGAAAGAACCATTTCAGTATTTTCTCCATGCAATCTTGTGATAAGTTTTAATATGGGAATTATTTTAAAATGAAACAGGGAAAATGAAATTGGGACCTTTACGGACTGGCTGTTAATTGCAAGAACTTCAGTTTTTATTACATGCTAGGATTTCACTGCACATTTAACCTGAGATTAGTTTCTACTCCAATGTGCCAAGCACTAGAACATCAGTGAGTTGGAGTCACACAGGTATATGACTCCCAGCTGCATTCACTAGTACAAAGAAGTATGACAAGATTCCTCCTTACTGCATCTCTAAAGAGGAGGAAGTGTAGATACATAAAGAAATGATTTATTGTGCTTAAATAGCACCTGCCATCTAATAATCTGAAAACATTTTATGAATGTTAATATATTGGTTAACCTGACAACATCTGTGTGGTAGGAAAAACACTATATTCCTGTGATGTGCTTCAGGATACGATCAGGACTAGTGAAAGACTGTGTATCCACTTGCCTGCAACCCTGGGTGCCACGAGAGTTCTTTGCTGCTGTAGTTTCCAGTGTGGGACTCTCAGAGCTGGTCCTAGGGGCGGGTGAGCCAGGCGGTGGCCTGGGGCTGCCAATTTCAAGGGGGCGCTGAAATGGATTAGCCCATGCAGGGCTGAAGCCAGCAGGTGCTTGCCACGTGGGGAAGCGGGAGGGGCAGGGGCAGAGCTGCAGCTGAGTGGCCTGGCAGCTGGAGAGCACTGCGGGTGGCCGGGGGTGCATCAGGGCCTGGTTGGGAGGGCACAGCAGCCAGGCAGACGCATCCATCTCACCCCCGTCCCCATGGGAGGGCGCATACTATGGATAGGGCAAAATATTGAGAAAGCCTCTCTTGATAGAACTGTGGGCAAAAGATACACAAATTGCGGTGTGTAATTTGCATATATTTTTCTGACATTTCCCCATAGTGTAGCCTAAGCCTAACAGGATGGGCAGGAAGCGTTAATCAAATGACATGTCAAAAAGACACAATATAATTTTTTAAAATTGCATTTTTCCCTAGCTGGTGTCTTCTGAGCTCTTGAGGCTGATAATAGCAGATCCATTGTGTTTCCATAAGAGATGTGAATTCACAGATTCAGACATAAGAGATACAGAACATCTTAACATAGCTCGGCTCTTCTCCTGCCAGTGCAGGTTTGTATTCTAAAAATATTGTCTGGCACACATTTTTAGCTGTCATAAAGTATCATTAGCCATTGACAGTTCACACCCCTTTGGGGGGCTGTGTCCTAGTGTTTGGGCCAGTAAATGCTCCAAATAATGGGGCATTTACAGCTGTGCTTGGGAGATTATTCCATCACCTAACCCTAATAGGAAGAATTGTCTAATTATTCTATCTGAATTTACCCAGTTTTATTTTTTTTTAAGTTGAGCAGAATGTTCACTGGTTCTCTTTCACAGACTGAGGGCTAATTACAGACTGATATGTGGGGAGGAATCAGCAAACATAAGGAAGCCTAAAATAAGGAGCCATAAGAGAAGTATTGGAGTAAGTTAAGTCAGGTTGGATTCACCTCTGCATGTAGGCCCTCTGATTTATGCTAGCTCTGCTGGCCTTTGAGAACTGTTTTATGGGAAGTATGAATGTACCAGGACATCTGAATGCACAAGGCCAAAGTCTACTGCATATTTCTCTTAGGGATTTTTTTTTATTTTTATTAATCAATCAGATGTAGGGTTGGAAAAAGTGTATATGAAATATTCCATAATCACCTTTGTAGTTCACAGCACCGCCTGTAGAGAAAAAGTAAGTTTGTATTAGCTCCTTGGATGGCACTGTTCTCAATATGGTTGTTACTCTGTGGTGTACTAGAAACACACTGGCAGCTGGTAGTACACCGGGGCGTCAGAATTCTCTGACTGCAGCCATTTTATCTCTGTGACTTTTATTGCACCACCAAATGTTCTCACCATAATAATGGGCAAGAGGGAGGGAAAGGGTTTGCACATGCTAATGACAGTTTGACATTGACAGAGTATATAACAATCAGAGAGATATATATCTGCTGGTTGCTGTTGTAGTATTTTCTTACTTGATTTATTGTTTTTGGGTTCAGTTGGGCCATTGTTGCATAATTAAAAGTTCAAGGTTTTTTTTTTCATTGAATTGTTCTGCCTTGAGCTAAAACATTACACTTCTGATTTTAGAACAGGGATCATTGGATTTACTTATAGGAGAATGGAGATACATGGCAAATAAGGCACAAGCTGGAGGCCGTGCTATCAACTGGATGTAGCCCCATCAGGGATGTCAAAAGTCCTTGTAAATGTTTTTCCTCTTTCTCTCTTAACTGACTCTTCAGTCAGACATCTTGAAAAATAACTGAATCAATGCAGTGAGTAGTTCAAGCAATATGAATAAACAATAAATACCTTGTAACAGATACAACTGTAGTACATGGGGAACTTATTTGTGCACTGTATTATGAAGAAGACATCTGAATAGTTGATACTTTATCTTGTTTTGGCTTTTGGTCTGAGTGGGTCCTATGCAGCGTTGTGTCTGTATTCAGAGTTGATGGATGTTTATAAGGGTAGCAGAATCATTTGTGCTAATTCTGTGTATATGCCTGGTTATAGTTGGACAGACTAGACAGTTATGCTCTACTACGTGCAATACAGTGCAAGTGGAGCTGTGTGGGTATAGCTGAGAGCAGATATAAACCGGTGTGTATCAATCCAGGTGAGAGAGAATTTCTTCATTTCTCTAAAAGAAAGAGAACCATCCAAAAATAAAAACAGAAGCATTCAAAAATAATCAAAGGAATTGTTCTATTAATCAGAGACTAGAATTGCATTCTTTTTAAAATTTAGCATAGCATACTTTCTCATAGCTAAGACTTGCACCTGCTAACTTCAGGTTGTTCACATCTTCTCAGAATAAAATGCTTTTAAAGTTTATGCAAGCTGAAAGAAGTAGAATGCAAAAGCTAACTTTTTTGAAAGCAGACATCTGAGAAGCTGTGAAGCAGAAGTGTCCCTCTCACAATAGTATCCCATCCAGTGCAAAATTTCCCTGGGTATTCATGATTTTGACCTCATCCTGGCAGGGTGTTCAAAGGCGTTATCTTTAATTGCTGAAACCACATTCCTTTGTTCGAGTACATAGCATCAACTGTAAACTGGCTTTGTAGTTTGGGCCAAGTTTTTTTCTCTGCAATAAATTGAAAGCCAGTTGTGAATAGATGATATTGAAGCCAACATCCCCTAGCTGGTTGACGAGTTAATGTCAATGGTATTGGCAATGAGGGTCTGTGTTTCTAAGCTGTTTGCTCCCTTCAGCAGAACAAAAATTTTGCCATTGCTTGTTTCTTGGCTTAGGGAGAAAAATACATGAAATCTTGAAATCTTGCGTTAGGGAAAAAATACAGGAAATAGTTTAGTATTTTAATTCTTAGGCCTTGTCATATTAGTTTCCTAGTGTTGTTACATGATGAGTATGAGTCAAATATATAGGCTTCCTGCTAAAGCCTAGAGACAGTAGTTCAGTCAAAGAGTTCAGACTGATCTAGTTGGGACTAACAGCCACAGTAATTATTACAGTGAACTTCAGAACTGCCAGCACCAAAGAGAGATGCCTTTTCATGGACCAGTTGCATTTCTGAATGTAAAAAGAAAGAAATCATATTAACTTGGACATTCTTGTATTGATAGCTGGCTTGAGCAGTCTCATACGATAAGATTAGCTTTTGTAACAAAATAGCATGTAAAATTATCCTGCCCTGTGTACCTAATAGTTTAGAACAGATTCACTGCATTTTCTCAATTCATAATTCAGTGTGTGCCTCTGAAACCTTCCTTAAAATGACTCTACTTATCAATGATTACTGCTGTGTAACGGCTGTAAATATCCATTTCTTCTGGAACTTAAACAAAATGTAGATTACATAGTCAGCAGGGGACATTCAGTGAAATTGAAAGGTGGAAAATTGAAAACTGATAACAGAAAACAATTTTATACAGTGTGTGATTTGCCTTTGGAATCCATTGCTGAAAGATCTGATCGAAGCTAAGAGTTTAGCGGGTGTCCAAGACTACTGTATTTTCCTATGGGTAATGAAACCATCCAGTGTTAAAATGGGAAATATTTTTAAAAGAGTTTGGGATATAAACCCTTATGTTTCCTAGCATGTAACTGCCTGTGAGAGATTAGGAGGAATATTTCCCTGGAGATAATTTAGCTATAACTGCCTAAAACAGGACAAAGTAAGAAGAAATGTAGCACTTTAAAGACTAACAGAATTATTGATTTGGTGATGTGCTTTCATGGGACATAACCACTAAAACAGGGTTTCTTGTTCTTGATTCTGAATTAACAGGCGCTGACCACTGTCACAAACGGGTAGATAGACAAATGGTCCCATCAGCATGTCAGTTGCACTGTTCTATCACCAACTCTGGTTTGGGTTGTGCTTTCTCTGTTATCCATTAGTGTGCACTGTTACTCAGGTTTTTGGGTACTAATTGGGTAATTGTATATGCAATGAAACTCTGCCTACTAAAAATGTGACCCATAAAATCCTGTTCTAAAAGTAATGGCAAAATCAGCATCTTCTTTTATGGAGAGAAATCAATTTAAGATACAACTCTGCATATAATTAAACATTGTAATTTTGGTTTATATGTGTTTAAAAGGTATAATAATGTTTACCTGCTGAATCTCTAAGGATCATTAGGAAGCTTAATTAATTGATGTTTATAAAGGACATTGAGATTGTGGAATGCAAAGGAACTCTATAAACACAGTGTTGTTACTATTTTATTAAATAATTTTGAATAAAACATGGTGCCTCCTTAGCTTTGGAGCAATTTTGCCATGACTCTATTTTCACATAAATTTTGCATCTTTTCCCCCTGATTTTTTCCTTTTCTAAATTGGCTTGTTAGTAGTATTTATTAGTTCCCTTAAAATAATCCGAGTTTTGAAACCAAAACATTTGATTTAGAACAACTCTTAATGTGAATTAAATATTTTAAATCTAATTTTTAAAATCATCCTTTATGATCCTCATAGAGGAAACCAGAAGTGTTTGTAAAATGGTTTGCATACCTTCACATACGTTGGACAATCTCAGTCACTTGTATGACAATAGAAAAAAGCAGTCATGTAGCACTTTAAAGACTAACAGCATCATTTATTAGGTGATGAGCTTTCCTGGGACAGACCCACTTCTCCAGATCTCAAAATTCTGATCAAAGTAAACTGGCACATTGCGAATTTCGTAGAAAGATAGAAAGAAATAAAATGAAAACTGACAAATCAGCTACCTTGGACAGAAGTGGGGCAAAGGATGAAGAAGAAGGGGAAGAAAATTACTTACTGCAAGTGTGTTTTAAGTGACTTGCTTGAGATCACTACAAATGTCAAAGTTGGGAAAACTGTCATTGTAATGCACAAGGTAATTGCTGTCTCTATTGAGACCTAAGCCCAAAGTGTCAAACTTGAGAATAACCATTGTTAAAATGAAAAGTCCCAGTGTGATAGGTGAGGAATGAGTCATTGACATGGTCAGCAAAATCCTCATGTGAACAATGGGATTCAGGAGTGGAGGAGCACCTAGATGGCTCAGTCATATGCAGGCAGAGACACAACAGTTCTTCATATTGTTTCCACGCTTCAGTTTTTGTCAAACGACGCATAAAAATGAATCAGGGGGAGGAGAACTTCAGGACTGTGATGCTTGTAAAAAGCATCATTTCCAACACTAGACTTGAGTTCCCTGCCCACATGGAAATCTCCCAGAGCATCAAATGGAGTGACTTGTATCGATGGGAGAGAGCATAGGCCCTATTGTTTGCAAAGTGCTTTGAATACAAAAATCACCTCAGGAGTGCTACCAGTCATAACTGCAAGTTTCAGTGAATATCAGTTCACTGTGTTCTTAGTGGGTCGCAGGCTTTTACTGAGATTTAACACCAAAATGAGAACATAATGTGCGTTACATCCTTGTTAATCTGCAGCTGTACTTCACATAAGAGGTAATGTGTGTCCAGTGACTAGGGCACTGGATTGAGACCCAGTTGTTCCTATGGGTGGTCTTAGGCAAGTCACTTCACTCTTTGTGCCTCAGTTTCCTATCTGTGATATGGGGATAATGATACTGGCCTCTTTGGTAAATCTACTGATGAACAGAGCTGTATAGAGGTAGGTAGGTATTAGAGGGGTGAGCAAACTTTTTAAACCGGGTCCCCCTTTTCGGCCCTGCAACTAGCTGGGGACCCCAACCTGTCTAATAAATCCCAAATCAATGGAAATTTCAGTTATGGCCATATTAAAAAATTTAGAAAGTATAAGCAAATAAGTGTGTAGAATATTAAAACTTTATTAATCCATATATAAATGTGAATATACATGCATAAAACAGTAGCATATTATGAAATTTTTAGTGAACTGGAGAGTTGTTTTTGTATTAAAAAACTCTTTATCTTGATGTTTCAAAAGCCCATCCCACTCACAAAGGACACACAACAACTCCTGAACATCTTTCAACTACAAGGACCCTCCCTATGGAAGAGGCCATTCTGCAGCTAGTGCAGATAATCCATCACCTCACATGCTCTTGTCCCCCGAACAAGCAGAAAGCTGATACTTTTGTCCCTTTGAAGGGAATGTGCTTCCTCTTCACTTGTCCACCTCCTAACTCTCTGGTGGGCCTTGTGGTGGTGGAGACAGTCCTTCTATGTGAACCATGAGTGGGAAGAGCAAGATCTCTCACTCCAAATCTGTCTCTGCAGGTGAGACATCTCACAATGGGGCCTCTTCATGATCAGCAAGTTACACAAACTGCCACTTTATTGCTCCAGGGGGCCACGAGGGCAGGCTCCTGAGCTGATGTCCTTCTCTGCCTGTGGACTGGCAACCTCTGCGATGTCTTTCTGTCTGCTTGCCTCCTCTCACAAGTTCTTCACAAGATATTCCGGGTCCAAGCAACAGTCATACTGATATCCTGGTTTTCAGTTTGCCAATATTAGCTTGCAGACCTCCACTATCAGCTTGACCCCAGCTCTGCCTCCACACACACAAACAGATCCTCTCGTGTGGTATCAGAGCCAACTCAGGCACCTCAACCCATGCTCACTCCCTCTCGTGGCTTGGTATTTGGATAGAGCTCAAACATAGGGCAATAACCTCACCCTGTTGTAATGTCCTCACATAGCAGGAGGTCATCCACCAGTGTCTGCCATCAGGAGAAATGAAAACAGTTCACGACCTGGGCTCACCACCATTACCCACCAGACTCTGTGTTTATTCCTATCCTACTAGACTACTTTCTGCAACTCAGAACATGAGGGCTCATGCACAATTCCATCTCTCTGATGGACATTATCATTCTTCACACACACAACTAACACTACTCACTTCCTCAATGGTTTGCTTGACATCTTTTCAACTGTGTTCAAACCTACTACTCTTTGGGATCTTAATATTGCCCTCTCTGTCCATACCGGGCTGCCGTTTGAATCCCCTTTCCCACACTGAAGATAATCTTGGTGGTGCCCATTGTGTGGGCATGATACATTAGTGAACTGGAAGTCATGATGTCTGATGCACAGACCCAATCCCATCTTCCCAAAGGGCTCCTTGTACATGCATCTCAAATTCATTCCTAAGATGGTGTCCGCTTTCCACCTCCACAAGTGCATCCATATCTCAATCTTCTATCCCAAACCCCTCGCCTACCAGCGGTACAGAACACTGCAGTTTTTCTATCTCAAATGCACACTGGCTTTCTACCTTCAATCCACCTTCCGCACTTCGCCCACGTTCTTTGTTCCTGTTGCTGAACCTTGTAAGTGACAGGCCCTCTTCTTGCAGCACATCTCTTACTGTTGCTTTCATAAATGCTGTGCTCTCTCAAATGTAACTCCACCTCCAGGCCACGTTGGCTTGTCTCACCAGTGTTCCGTGGCAGGACATTTGCTGGGCAACTACATGGAGCTCTCTCCACATCTTCACTTCTCACTACGCCATTGCCCTGGCAGTAGCTATAGTCATACTACAGACTGTGTTTTCTCCTTAGTCCTCACCTCCCCATCACCCACACTGATCATCGCTTGCTATTCACCCGCATTTGGAATTCATATAGGTATCATCACTAGAAAAAAAGGAGGCTCTTACTTGCCTGTAACTGGAGATTCTTCAAGATGTGTCATTCCTATTTGGGTTACAGTAACTGCTCTCTCTCCTCTCTGCTCTGGACTATCGTGTTGAATGGTGAGATCGATACTGGCGTGAGTGGTATCAGCATACACAACCTCTTATCACCTTAGCTGGGGACACGAAGGTGATGTATGGTGGAAATGCAGGTCAAAGGATAGTGACACAAATCGCTGCAGCATATGGCATGCATGCACACTCATGTCTGGAATTCAAATAGAGCCCACACATCTCAAAGAACTTCAAGTTACAGGTAAGAAACCCACCTCCTATTTCGTATATAGCATTTTCATCAATAGATCTCAAAGCACTTCCCAATCCTCTTCCCACAACACCATTTTGTGTTAAGCAGAGCTGTTATCCCCATCTTACAGATGGGAAACTGAATGGCAGAGACTTGTCCAAGGATGTCAAAGGAATTTTTAGATATAGCCAGGCACTAAACCCTGCATTCCCAAGGTGAGCAGACCAGTATCCTAAGCACTGGCCCACATGCAACTTTTTCACTATCATATGGCATGCCAGTCAAAAGCATAAGTGTTGCTTAGCCATACTAATAAAAATAATGACAGTAGAGCCAGTTAGGAGCCTTTTATAGCAATTATCACAACAAGAGATATTCCTACCTAATTATATGGTATGGAAAGATTTTCTGGAACTGCCATAATAATTACATTAAATACTTATCAAAGGTCCTTAGCATTACCATTTGCATAAGTGTAATTTTGCACTTCCTCGGCATGGCACTTAAAACTGATTTTTCCCCCCTCATTCATGTGTCTTTCACTCGTTAAAACATCAGCAGATTCCATTCTGTAATCATACTTTGAATTCATGCTAGGCAGAACACACCGACATAATCTTCATGCAGGCAAAAGCACCTTTTTCTTGTCCAGCCTGTGGCTTTGATTTCCCTTCCATCTGGACAGCGCTATCATCTCCCCATCCCCCTTTTGTGCATTCTGCATATCTAACATGTTCACGGAAGCCAGGCTTGCTATGTTTAATACAAGCTCTTATCTCTTATCAAATATAGATCTACAAATAGTGTACTGTGTCCCCCACAGCTATTCTCTGTTTAGAGATTCTTCGTTGTGTATTTGGACAGATGGCACAATCAGCGGGTTGTAGCAGAGCATTATAAAAGGAATTCTTTCTAGGTGCTTCTACTCGGCTTGTTTACATTCAGTGGGACGCAGCAGCTGCAATTCAAACACAATTCTGAACTTTATTTTTTAAATTTGAAAGTCAAAAGAGGCTTAGGGAAAAAGAACATAAAAAGTAAAGCAAACACAAAAGGGAAGCAGGGAAGGCTTAGGTTAAGAACCTGGCTTTGTAAAAGTCTCCTTGTTCTCAGCTGCTCCACAGAGAAACATGGAAATCTCAATATGCATCGATGTGAGGGAAACAGTAGTGTTCCCCCTTATGTCAAATACTTCAATAGGAAAATCAGTATATCCAGTACTGTAATGGCCTAGGAATGATCTTAAGACATTTATATTTTCAGTGATATGGAGGTGGAAATGTTTGCTGCTTTACTTTTGTTCCCAGTTGATGTACTTTCAGGGCTGAGAAGAGAAAAGTATAGGTCCCAGTCTTGGGGTTTGGACAATATTGAAAGCTCTGTAAGCACTAATTTTTTTGCATACCTGAAAGTCTTAAATCTTCTTTTGTAATAGTTCAGTCGCCTTAGAACAGTAAATCTTTTGCTGCTTTTGGCTCCTGTCCTAACTTGTCCACCTACAAGCTGATCTGTTTCTAATGTTCTACTTAATCAACTGAAGTGACACTTCCTTGCATCTAGTTTGGAGCATAAGAAAACATTATGGAATTACTGTATTAATATTCTGTGTTCTACTGCCCCTCCACTCCATTAATGTTGTGTAATTTGTCTTTTGAAGTATGCAAATTACTTATATTCTGGATAGGCAGAAAGAAAACTGGAAACTCTTACTGAGGCTGAGTGCGCTGAAAGAAGTACATTTCCGAAAGCTGAGGTAAATTTGTCTTCTATATATAATGTATGAATAGGAAGGAACTTTGAGAGTCCTTTGCTGTGCCAGACATACCACTCCATTGAAGTGGCAGAGGCTCATAAGTGCCTCAGAGGGTGGGGCTACTTACAGGCACCCACATCTATGAAAATATGCCCTCAGTTGTCAACCGGTATCACTAAATAAACACAATAAAGGAATAAACACCTCTGCATCTCAATTTTGGAAAGTGTTGCATTCCTCCATTTAACAGAGAAGTCCTTATCAATTGGGCAATCCAACTGTATGAACTAATCAAAAGTTATTGGACTGTTAGTGCTCCAGTGATTTTTACATGCTACTCCTGAGTACCGTCTAGTGAGTCAAAGATACCACTTCTATTTCACCTGGAAATTCACTTATACTTGTAACCATGGCCAATTTCTTTTGACTCTCTTCTCCAAAGCAGCTAGCTGTGACCTTACTGCAATTTTAAAAATGGTTTCCCCGACAAACCAAATTCCTCCTGTCAGAGAAAACCATATCTAGGTATAACTACACAGCCGTTCTCAGCTAAATGGGTTTGTTTTTGTTTTTGTTTTTGTTTTTGTTTTTGTTTTTGTTTGTTTATACCAATCAAACCATTTCAGAGAAAGATATTCCAGACTGAGACTCTCCTCCCATTCTTCTCCCCATTCACTCTCTTCTTTTGTTTACACCTGAGCTTGTTCCAGCCCTCTTCTTTGTTCTCTGTGTGCCTACCCAGTGCCTCTCCATTCCTATCACTCTGTTTCAGTTTTACCTTTTTTTGAATCTTCTCTGGTATTCACCAGTAACAACCATGAGAAATATTTCAGTGCTCTTTGATAATTCTTCATTCTGTTTCTGGACCTGGCACATATGTCTGTTGCGTATGTAGGAATGGATATTTCACCTGTGGGGTTTGTCAAGGTAGCAGAATCTACCCACCTAAACAGCATGAGAGGAGTCCTTCCTGGTAGCCACCACCATTTTACCCATATGGGTTGTTAGGAGACAGTGCCAGAGCAAGTAACATTCATGGTGCTAACCTAAACTAGTATGAACAAGAGTGAGAGATCTTCATAGACTTTAAGACCCAGACGTGACAGGAAAGCCTTTCCAACTTGTCGTGAAGCAAAAGATTAGATGAGATTAAATATGCCTGTAAGGCTGTCTGTTGTTTCAATGTCTCATTTTGGGTTTTTTTTTTCTTTGTAATTCTGTGTTCCAACCGCGAAATAAAAACACTTTTTGCTTCAAGAAGAGCGCTGCTCACAGCTTGCAAAAGGGAGAAAATGCAGGTGTTCAAAACTCAGTTTAACCTGTCAGGTGAGGAGGATTTGGTACGTACCAGATAATGGTACTTGGTCCCAGTTTAGGAGTGGAAGAAGTTTGAGGGCAGCAGAAGAAACACTTCAGGGGTGGTGCACTCCTAGACCACTGATGGGGCAAAGATGCAGGTCGATCTGTGGCTGTGAAAGAAAGTGGTCCGTAAAATCTCAGATTGCTTGATGTTTAAAATTAGCTCCTGAGATGTGTGCAAGGGGCACCCCTCTCCGTATTCTCCATCATATATCACTCCAGTGCATTGAATCACTGTGGCTTTAGCTTAGTATGGCCCCTACCTGTACACTTTAGCTTACCCTAGGCAAAAGCCTGCTTGTGTCGGCCCCAGCTCCCAAGGGCTCCCTGCTGCCCTCTCCTGGCTGGCTTCACCGGGCAGACCCTTGCTGCAGCCCTATGCACTGTAACAGGTCTTAAAAGCTACTGCTGAACAGGTGGGACACTGGCAGTTGGAAATGGGGTGAGAGAGCTCCTGGGACGGAGGGCATGTGATGTAGGAGCCAGACCCCTGGCAGCAGCTCACACAGAGCCAAGCCTGAGGGGTGCAGCAGTCGCTGTGCACTGGGTCACAACATCACTCGCTCCATTTTGGAGCGGCTCCCATCTCATCGTGACGGAGGGTCATGGGACAAAACCCGAGTGGGCACTGGGGCAACCATTCCTGCTCCTCCTTACCACTGCTCTTGGGCCAGCTCCTGCGTCAATACTCAAACAATGCTCAAGGGGGCTCCTACCCCAATGAACTGGGCCCTCGACATGTGCTTAGGTTGCCTCTACCTCAAACCAGTCCATCCAATGGTAGGTACCATGTATGTGGCTGTGGGCAGCACTGTATCATTCCTTTCCATCCCTATTCAGAGAGCCCTTGGAGTTCCATTGGACCTGTAACTGATTTTCTGTTGGGTGTTGCTCGTAATTTAATTATATTCAAGGCCTGATCTAAACTGAAAAATTAAACTGACCTATCTGTGATGCTCTGGGGTGTGAAAAAAACTTTCACCTCAAAACTCTGGGGCTAAGTCAGCTTACCTCCTGGTGTGGATGCAACTACGTTGAAGAATGCCTCAGAGGGGTGGGTTACCTGAAGTGCTGGAGGAAAAAAACATTTGCTAAAGATGCAGCACTATAACTGTGCCATTGTACCACCTGTAGTGTAGACAAACTCCAAGGCCCTGTGTTCTCTCTGTTATACTGGCATGATTAACTCCTGTTATGATACCAAAACACTCCTGTGTGGGCACTGTGTTCTGAATGCCCTTTTTTATTTAGTTTTTAACTCCTTCCTCTGTGCTTAACCCACACCAAAGCCATGTCTACACATGCCAGCTACTTCGAAGTAGCCGCACCAACTTCGAAATAGCGCCCGCCACATCTACACGGGGCGAGCGCTATTTCGAAGTTGAAATCAACATAAGGCGGCGAGACGTCGAAGTCGCTATCCCCATCAGGAGATGGGAATAGCGCCCTACTTCGACGTTGAACGTTGAAGTAGGACACGTGTAGCCAATCCGTGTCCCGCCACATCGAAATAGCGGGGTCTGCCATGGCGGCCATCAGCTGAGGGGTTGAGAGACGCTCTCTCCAGACCCTGAGATCTATGGTCATCGCGTGCAGTGGCCCCTTAAAGCTCCCCGCCCCCTGCCTTCCTGTGCAGGAAGCTGAGAGCACGTGCAGACAGCAGCATTGCCACGCGGCTAGCCTGCACACGCCTCTGCAGCCCCAAGCCACCCCCCGCTGTGATGGCCACCCACCAGCCCCCCAAGCGCCCCCAGGGCACCCCCCCCCAAGGGGAGCCAGGGCTCCCATGCATCCAGCCAGTCTGGGAAGAGGCAGCAGGGCCCCTCCTGGACGGAGGCCAAGATCCGGGACCTGCTGAGGCTCTGGAGCGAGGAGGAGGTGCTCCAGGTAATGGGGAGCAAGAGGCGGAACGCGGATGCGTTCACTCAGTTGGCCGAGGGCCTGGCCGCCCAGGGTCACCCTGCCCGCACTCCTGACCATGTCAGGAGTAAGGTCAAGGAGCTGCGGCAGGGTTATGCCTGGGCCCGGGATGCGGCCAGCCTATCTGGGGCCGCCCTTGCCACTTGCCCCTTTTACAGGGAGCTCAGGTCCATCCTGGGCCCTCGGTACACCTCCTCCCCGCCGGCCACTCTTGACACCGGCTGACAAGCCCCAGCAGGCCCTGGAGGCGGAGTCCGCCCCGGAGGCAAGCCCCGCACCCCAGGGGCCCCCACAGGAGCCCACCCATGGGATGACGGAGGAGGAGGAGGGGGAATCCTCCTCCAGCGACGGGGGACTGCACATCGCCCTGCCGTTCCATTGCTCCAGCAGGGCGTCCGCCCAGAGGGTGTCCCCTGACCGTGGGAGCAGACCATCAGGTATGTACCCCCTGGTGCACACCCCCGGGGTTGAGGGGCGGGGACAAGAGACATGACCAGGGCCCTCCACATGCCCAGATGACCATGGCCCCAAGGACAGCAGTGGCATGTCCATCAGAAGAGTGCATCAGCCCCTGCCCCCCAGCAGGACAGTGCCATGCCCCATCCCTGGGGATGTGGGGAGCGGAACCTAGGGTTCCCCGGGAGAGAGGGGGTGGGACACCCATCATCATCAGCAGCATCTCCCGGAGACGGGGATGGGGAACCAGCAGCAGAGGGGTGGGGGGACAAGGGCCACGGGTCAGGGCCCACACTAATGGCTGTCTCCACTCTTCTTCCCCCCCATGTTCCGCAGCTGCACCATCGGAGGGCCCGGAGAGCACCGGCGAGGTGTCCGTTGTCCCGGAGAGCCCACTGGGGCCATCCCAGCAGGCCAGCCCCTCAGCGGAGCACCAGCCTGCCCCAGGACGGGGCCGACGGCGGAGCCACCACCACCAGAAGACGGCCACGGACCCCCAGCTGCTCGCGACCCTCCGGCGTCAGCTGGAGGTGTCAGAGTGGCGCCTGCGGGTGGACGAGTGGCGGCTGGAACTACAAGAGTGGGCACTGCCCTGGCGCCAGGAGGCATGGGGGGACCTTTATGCGCACTTTTGAGCGCATAGCGGAATACCTGGCCCCCCATGCCGCGCTGTCCGCCGCTCTGCTTGCCCTGCCCGCCACTCCACCTGCTGCTCCGAACGCCGTCCCACCGCCATCCGTCACCCTGGCGCCTTCCGCCGAGGCGGACCTGGGGCCTGCTGACACCCGCCGGCCATACCTGCCGGTTCGCCTGGCCCCCAGCCAGCCTCGGCCAGGGCTCAGGCGGAGGCGAGGGTCACGCCCGCCAACCCCGGGCGCCGGACAGTAGAGGGGTGCGGGGCCCAGGACGTGCCCCCCACCGTACATATCCCCCCATATAATATA
The DNA here is from genome assembly GCF_033958435.1 of Carettochelys insculpta. NCBI lineage: Eukaryota > Metazoa > Chordata > Testudines > Carettochelyidae > Carettochelys > Carettochelys insculpta. Next base: position 180,468,738 of record NC_134138.1, read on the forward strand.
TTTGTATATAGTTTGTGTTACACCTGTTCTCTTATATGGTACCTGCCTCCCCATGTAAATAGTTCCCCCCTTTTGTTCAGCTCTATATATATATTTTTTTTTGTTGTTTGAATAATAAGACAAATCACCAGTTTTTGGTTTCAAAAAAACAACAGCTCCATTTTATTTTCAAGAAAGGGGGGGGTGTGCTCTTGGGTGCTCTGTGGTGTGGGCGTGGGGGCAGGGAGTGTTGTGGAGGATGTGGGGGTGCAGTAGGGGGCCTGCCAGCGTTCACCCAGCAGCCTGGTCGAAATGGGCCCGCAGGGCCTCCCAGACCCGGATCCCCTCGGGGTCCACCTGGTGACTGGGGGCAGCGGCTGGCTGCACGTCAGCCCTGCCAGCCTCCACAGCCCAGCCCTGGAAGAAGGCCTCCCCCTTGCTCTCGACCAGGTTGTGGAGTGCGCTGCACGCGCCCACAACCTGGGGGATGTTGGTGGGACCCGCATCAAGGCGGGTGAGGAGACACCTCCAGCGCCCTTTGAGGCGGCCAAAAGTGCACTCAACCACTTGGTGCGCATGGTTCAAGCGCGTGTTGAAGCGCTCCTGGCTGGCTGAGAGATGGCCCATGTAAGGGTGCATGAGCCAGGGCTGGAGGGGCTACGCCGAGTCTGCGACGACGCAGAGGGGCATGGTGGTGTCCCCCACAGGGATCTCCCACTGGGGGATGTAGGTCCCCACCTCCAGCCAGCGGCACAGGCCCAAATTCCTGAACACCCGGGTGTCGTGGGTGTTGCCAGACCACCCAACATAAATGTCCAGGAAGCAGTCCCGGCTGTCCACCGAGGCCTGGAGGACCACAGAATGGTAGCCCTTCCTGTAGAGGAAGAGTCCTCCACTGTGCTCCAGGGCACGGATGGGGATATGGGTCCCATCCAGAGCCCCAAAGCAATTTGGGAAGCCCAGGCTGGCAAACCCCGCGATGGCGGCATCCGGGTCTCCAAGCCGCACGAGCCTGTGGAGGAGCAGGGCATTGATGGCACAGATGACCTGCAGGGGAAGGACATGGGAGAGCACCAGTGAGGGGTGTGCAGGGTGTGTCTGGCCCTCCACCCCAGGGCTGCCCTCCCCCCCAGTGCTGTCCTCCCCCGGGTCCTCTTACCTCCATGAGGACAGCCCCGACGGTGGCCTTGCCCACACCAAACTGCTGCCCCATGGATCTGTAGCTGTCTGGAGTGGCCAGCTTCCAGACGGCGATGCCGACCCGTTTCTCCACCGTGAGGGCACGCCGCATGGCGGTGTCCTGGTGCCTCAGTGCGGGGGTGAGCCACTGGCAGAGCTCCAGGGATGTCTGCCAGCTCATGCGAAAGTTCTGGAGCCAGCGGTCGTTGTCCCACTCGCCGAGCACCAGCCGCTCCCACCAGTCGGTGCTCGTGGGGTAGCTCCACAGCCAGCGGCGTGTGCAACGGGGTGGGGTCGGAGGGCAGCAAGGTCTGGGGTTGCTTCCTCCTCCCCTGGGGGCAGCTCCTCTTCTGTGAATAAAAGGTGGTCAGCTGCTTCCTGCATAGCATTGAGCAGGACAAGCACTGCTCCTGCAGGGGCAGCTGTGTGGACCTCTGGCTGCTGCTGCTGCTGCTGCTGCTGCTGCTGGGGGTCCATAACTGCTTCGATGGGGTCTGTGTGCCTGTGGCTCTGCAGACCGTGTGCTGTGCAGGCTGAGTGTGTCTGGGAGGGGCCCTTTAAGGGAGCGGCTAGCTGTTGCCCCGGAAGTGCTAGTCCGCCCTGTGACCTTGTGTGCAGCTGTTCCTGGCACCCTTATTTCAATGTGGGCCACTTTGGCATGTAGACGCTCCCCTGCAGCGCCTACTTCGATGTGGTGCTGCCCAACATCGACGTTGAACGTCGACGGCACCAGCCCTGGAGAATGTGTAGACGCTATTCATCGAAATAGCTTATTAATAAGCCATTTCGATGTAACATACACGTGTAGACGTAGCTCAAAAGAGGCACCTCTAATCTAAACAGGAAGTTATATCAGTTTGCCGGTCCCATGTCCTTGTTTTGTTTTGTTTTTTTTAAGTGTTTAAGTAAATGTCAGAAGCAAAAGCGCAGAACTGAAACAGGTTCTCTTTGTTATGGTATTTGATATTAAATGCCCTGCCTGGAAGGCAGCTTGAGATTGTGGCAAAAGCACAGTATTTCTGCTAAAATGATCAACAGTGAAGAAGTTGCCCTCTTAGTTAAATTATCACCTTTGGGTCTGATAGTTAACCAGTTATGTTGAATGCAGCATTTTGTACAATTTATAGCTTCCTCCCCTCCTCAGGCTGCACGGGTGACATTTGTGACCAGAGCTAGAAAAAAAATCTGTTTTGAGAGATTTTTTACAGTTCTACAGCATGAGGGAGGTTCATGCAATATAAAAGGTCCCAGCTATTGCAATTGACCTGTGTTTCAACAAAACTGGTGCAACATTTCATGTCTGCCAGATGCTGGCTTTCTGTGAATTTGTTAAGCTACAGCATTTTGGGGGAGGGGAATCCAGATTTGAAAAAAATCTCTGTCTTGGATGACTCCGTCTCACAGCATAGCAACGAACCAGTGGACATCACTTCTCCCCTTAGTATTTTAATTATTTCCAGCACTTAGCTACCTTCCTAGTCAACATTTACATTTCTATAAATACTGCGTTGTAAGTGAGAAGTGCTTTATCAAAAGAACCTGAACTGCCCTTCACCCTCCCCCGCCCCCCCGCCAGTGACAGCAGTAAATAGAGCGCACTGTTCTTCATAGGTTCGTGCTGCAGAATTTTTAATGTCTCTTGCACAGACATTGCTCCCCCAAGGCAACAGAATGTGTTGCTAGTAAAACAGCTGGCCAGCTGTGGAAGAACTTGTGCACATGGAGAGAAGCTTATAATTTTTTTTTCAGATGCTCCTGTCCACTGCTGCAGAATTATGATAAAATTATTCTGCTGCATGTTAAAGATCTGTGCATGTGGAAGTAAGCACAACAGCTTGGATTTCCTTCTGCTGCCTTCTCTTTTTGTTTAGTTCATGATTTCCCAACCTTCCTACTTAATTTAATAACTCTGCTCTCATTTTTGTGCTGTCACCCTGCCTTGCAACTCCTGTAGTGGTTGCACTTCAGGGAGGTCCCTCGTGTTATGCCAGATTTACTAGTTTGTGTATTTACACCTCCTTTTCCCTGTTACTGATTCTCACAACCCCTTGAAGAAGTGCTCTAGACAGACAGTGAATGGTTGGCAAGGAGCTGTTAACAGAGTTAGAAGCCAGTAGAAAATACACTGTTGGGGCGTGTTTACAGGGATTAAAACAATAGGACTCTATAGATCTTAAAATCACCTTGTACGTTAGGGTTCAGATTTACATGTTACTTTGGGGTATGATCACTTACTAGGATTACCCTTCCAGGAAGGTCAGTAGTCCTATCAGTGCGCTGATTGTGTTACTTGCGTTCTCATAAGGAGTTCTACTTCTCACTTCTGCCTGTTCCCTCCCAAGGGAGCAATCCTGCAGGACTCAAGTTCCCCAGGTCTGGGTTCTTCCCACCCCAGAATGAGCTGAGTATGCACACACACATTAACAGAGGGTGTCTGAGAGGGCTGGGTAAATTAGTACTCCCACGCCAACCATTTATATGTCCCTGGATTCGGTAAGCTGAGTCGAGCAGTACTTCCAGGCTGTCACCTTTATATGTCAAGGGCACAGCATAGGAATAGAGTGCCCTGAAGCAGGCTGGATCGAGCAACACGTTCAAGCTGCTGCCCTCATATGCTCCAAGTTTAGCACATTCCTATCTCCACTTCCACTTCACGCTTGTTCTGGGAGTAACCCACTTGAGGAGCAACCCCCACAGGATTTTTGCAAAGGTAGAACTTGTGTTGCTGCGAAGAAACTGGAGAAGCCAAAACATCTATGGAGGGGTGAGAAGGAAGCAACCAGCTTAACCATGAAAGTTATTTGTTACCAGGTTATAACCATATGAGGTAGTCAAACAAACAGTTATTAAATGTAGCTTAAATTTGATCCCAAAAGTCAGGTTTAGAAGACTACCGACAATCACACAAGTCAGGGTCAGAGGACTATACCTACAGAGAGAGTTACTATGGTGACACCATCCATCACTAGGCACTGTGGGAATGAAGAAGGAAGTGCAGAGAATCATGGGAACGTGCAAAATGTCCCGTCCAATGTTCCTACTAATCTTTTCTGTCTGTATGTGGATTTTACCATCCATGCGTAGAATAATATTTGTGCACCAAGGCATGTGCAAATGTGCACCACCAGTAGAAACAAAAAAGCTGACTGTGAGCACTCTGCTCATCTTCTGGGCAGCGTTTGAATCTCTCCTTAGCGGCTGCACAAGAGCACAGCTGCCAGGGCACACCGGTCCCATCAGGCACTGATTTCTGTCCCAGGCCTTTGGGGGCTTCTGGCTCCTTTTCCCGCCATTTCTCCGGTTGCCATTCTTTGCTGTTCACCCCAGCTGTGAGAAAGCATGGATTCCACACTTCCCTTCTATGCTGTGTTCAGTGTCGTGAGGACGCTGCAGATTGCAGCAGAGTTACTCTTAAAGTTCCTCACTGAGGAAGAAGAGCTGCAAGCACATGACAATGTGCGTGAGATGGACAAAAGCAACCTGTCATTGTATTTGTCACTCACAAAGCAGCTGCACAGGATAGACCACCATCACTAGGTGGTGAGATCACATCATCACGCAGGTGTGGGATGAAGACCAGTGAGTATAGAACTCCAGGAAGTGTAAAGCAATCTTCTTGAAGATGTGGGCTGAGCTGGCCCCTTAACTGCAGTGCAAGGAAGCCAGAATGATAGCTGCTCTCTTGATTGAGACGTTCATGACAATAGCTGCATGGAAGCTGGTGACTCCCAACTGCTACCAGTCTATTGCAGATCATTTTGGAGTGGGGAAGTCTATCGTTGGGGCTGCCTGTGTATAGGGCAGTAAATTGCATTCTGCTATGGGAAATGTGTATGTCATAATGACTGGCTTTGCAGAGATGGGCTTGTCTAACAGGGGAGCAGTAGATGGCACACACATTCCAATTTTAGCACTGGAGCACCTTTCCACAGAGTACATCAACAAAAAGGGATACTTCTTGATGGTGACATGGTTACTTGTGGATCACCATAAGTTTTTTTCACAGACATCAGCACAGGATGGTCTGGAAAGGTGCATGTTGTACACATCTTCAGGAACTCTGGCCTGTAGAGAAATCTGCTAGCTTGGACTTTCTTTCCAGACCACAAGATTACATTGCAGGGGTGTAGAAATGCCCAAATTGATCTGGTACACCTGCGAAAAGGAATGTGTGGACGCAGAGAAAGGTTGTTGGACAAAGACTTGTGTATGTGTTACAGTTGAGGACAAGGGTGGGTCTGCTCACTCTGTAGCTTGATTAAAACACTTGAGCATCTTGGTTTGCCCCTTCCTGGCTTTGATCATGTGCTCAGTAGCATCTTTCTTATCCTGCCTTTCAGTTATATATTGCTCCTCCTGTTTTTATACTTCCATTAAGGAGTGGTTTATAACCTCCCTTATGAGGTCCTCCCTTTTGCATTTAGGTCTCTTCCTTATCTAAAGCAGTCTGTCAGTAGGGAGAAGTCTTCTGAGTTCTCAAGGTCTCATCTGTAACACAGAGGGTGTGTCTACACTAACCAGCTACTTCGAAGTAGTCAGCACAACGTCGAACTAGCACGCGTCACGTCTACACGCGCCATGTGGTATTTCAACGTTGAAGTTGATGTTAGGCGGTGAGACGTCAAAATCGCTATTCCCATCCAAAGATGGGAATAGCGCCCTACTTCGATGTTCAACATCGAAGTAGGGCGTGTGTAGACGATCCGCGTCCTGCTACTTCAAAATAGTGGGGTCCTCCATGGCGGCCATCAGCTGAGGGGTTGAGAGACGCTCTGTCCAGCCCCTGCGGGGCTCTATGGTCACTGCGTGCGACAACCCTTAGCCCAGGGCTTCTGGCTGCTGCTGCTGCAGCTGGGGGTCCGTGCTGCATGCACAGGGTCTGCAACTGGTTGTCGGCTCTGTGGATCTCGTGCTGTGCAGGGCAAGTGTGTCTGGGAGGGGCCCTTTAAGGGAGCGGCTTGGGGCTTTTCTGGCCCCTTATTTCGACGGGAAGTGCTTGTGTGTGTGGACACTCCACATTTCCTTCCAGGGCAGCTCCTTTCGATGTCCCCCGTCGCTACTTTGACGTGGAACATCAACGGCACCAACCCTGGAGGACGTGTAGACGATACACATTACAGTAGCCTATTTGGATGTCCTTACTTCGAAATAGTCTACTTCGATGTAGTGTGCTAGTGTAGATGTAGCCAGAACGTAACAAAAGAGGGATTATTAAATTCCAGCTCAACACTGAAACATATCCCTTACAAGCACCTTTTCCAACATATGCAGCCACTTTCCCACAGATCCTTGCAAGAGACACACATCTCTGCAGGTTCTGTAAACATGGTGAGGGTGGGGAAAGAAACACAGTCCAGTGCCTTAGAACCTGTGAAAGAAAATGCATAAATACCTCAGCCAAAGTTTACAGAGCGTCTCTCTGCTGAATCCATATTCTCTGAAGTATCCGTGGGGACCTTGGTGGTGGAGGTGGGGTCATCCCAGGATTGTGTAAAACAGGCATGTCTTGGGTGCAGCACTGGAGTGATGCTTTACCTCCCTCTCTTATTGTATGACTGTCTCATCTCCTTTATCTTTGATGTGCGCTGCAGCATGTCCTGCTCTTGCCCCTTCTCACACAGAGTGGTTGGCGCAATAGTCAGCCACGATCAGCTGGGAAGATGCCATGGGAACACTCCAAGCTGAGACAGCCAGCAGGAAATGGAAATTAAAACTCCCAGGGCTTGCAATGGGGAGGGCTGGATGGCTGTGTCCCTTGCTGCAAGACAGTGGAATTCAAACTGTTGGCCCGAGCAACTGCTTGGGGCACTGTGCGTGATACACTCTGTGTGATTGTTGCCAGCAATGGGTGGGGGAAAGAAGAAAGTCCCTGATGGAGGTGGAAGTTTTTTTGTTGGTGAAACTGAGGGTTTTTTTGCAATATTTGTCACATGGCAGTGTGAACGCTATCGTAGTTTTGTTACCAAAAGGCAGTTTTTGGCAATAAAATTTGGCAGTATTGATGTATCCTGACCACAGGCTTAGAAATGTGTCTGCTTCCAAGGCTATGTCTGCACTAGCAATTAGTGTGATATAATTTGTAGCTCAGGGATGAGGAAAAACAAGCACACACCCTGAAAGAGGTAGGTTATGCTGACCTAAGCACCAGTATAGACGCTGCTATGCTAGCAGGAGAGTTTCTCCTGCCATTGTAGCTGCCACCATTGGTGGGGCTGGACTTAAGCGAATAGGAGAGCTCTCCCATTGGTGTAGAGCAGTTAACATTAGAGAGCTTACAACTGCACAGCTGCATTGCTGCAGACCTGCCATTGAGAACTCTAGTGTAGCCCTTCTGTTGACTTCTCCTGGAACCTGTGGAAAGCAGTCAGTTGAGTTCTCTGCAGTCAGAAGGACTACTTTATTACCTCACCTCATCTTCATTTCTGCAGCCTTTTGAAACAAACTTGCCTCAGCACTCTTTAGACACCACCTGTTGATGTTGTCACACTGAAGACATATGGTCTAAACTCTTCACTTTGGAGGGATTAAAGGTGATGTAGCATTTGAAATCAATAGTACAGGAAAGTGTGTCACCTGGCACCTTTTCATAATATCTAATGCAGCAAGTGCTTTGTTGACTAACGTTTTCTTACTATAATTAATCACCAGAGTTTTTCAAAGTATTTTAGTAAGCATTAGTGCAACTTTGAGAAATAAGCACTGAAGTGCCCTTTTCATGCTACCAAAGAGAAGGCATTTACATCTAGATTTTTTATTGCCTATAAATCAGCATATTGAGTTGTGTTTATTATAAATTTAGGAGGTCACTTCTGCAAAAGCCAAGATAATGTGGACTTTCTCTGCTACTTTAATTTGTTCGAACAGAAGGCCAATTAATTGCCCGTGCTTAATAGCAGTCCTGTTTGGAATCCCCTCTGTTGAGAGATTAGTGTTGTGCATTGCTTGAATGACTGCTAAAGCAGCCTGCTTTTGATAAACCCATTTCTGTGTCGAAAAGGATAATATGGACTAAAATCTGGAGGGAAAACTGAAAGACTATTACATAACTTATGAGCAAAATTGGAATCTTCCTACTGTTCTTCACAGTTTCTCTTTGGTTCCCATTCTCTTTGTCTTTTTCTTTTTCTCCCATTCTCACATTAATTTTTGTCCTCCATCTGTAACATGCCTGTTTACAGTTTTTCCCCATCCGGAATATAAAGGGAATGTGAGGATAGAAAACAGAAAATGTAAGATAACTGGGTTCTTGTAGCTTCGCCACAGGATTGTTTGTTCCTTCTTCATTTTCAACGTTGCAGGAGAGTAATGAAAGCAATTTGCATGATGTCCCGCTCCACCTGCCTGGGGAGAGCTGGAGTTACACTCCCCAAGTTATCATTATGTAAATGAAGTAATTTGGGACACACAGAAAATTAGTCCAGGTGGCTACTGGATTCATTTATTTATTTATTTGTTTATTTTTTAAGATGAACTTCAGTCCTGGCAGAATGTACCAGATTGACAGCCCTGGAGGCCGAACACATCTGTCTATATCTAGAGTAGCTACAGGGTAGGCAATTAATATCAACTACTCCCTGTGCCTCCCGGCACCCTGGCGTTCTCACCCTACACAACACTGCAATGTTATTTGTACCAAATATGCCTTTCATGGCAACATCTGAAAACTAACAATATAGTGGTCAGTAACCACTGCAAAATATGTGGGACAGTGCTATGCACAGAATTATGGATAGTCAGTGATGATATGATTTAATGTCTGTGACTAAGAGGTGTTTAAAGCTGGCACCTTGGCTTGATAAGCTGTTTATTCACTGGACAGAGAGAAAAGAGGCAAACACTTCCAACTGGAGTGGTCAAATAAGTAGGCTTACAGGTTGCAGGTAGAGGATGTTTACATTACAAAGTTTTACATTTACCCTGTCTTGGTGACTTTTTGCCCTTCTAAATACTTCTGACAGATCTTAGTACTTGCAATATTATTTGCACATCGTGAACAATTATTTTCTATGTCGAGTTTTGGATAAGCTGATGACAAGCTGGATGATATATGAGTTCATTTGCACATGTATAAAAATATCCCAGACAGAAAGTGAAGAAAAGTTTCCCCTTACTTTACGGTAATGTCTGCTTTATCAAAACACTGGTGTCATGAGACTAAATGGTCTTATTCTGCAGTAACAAGAAACCTTTCAATAAGTCCCTACAATGTCCTTCTCTTGAGACCAAAATAAAAAATTTGAAACAAAACCTCTAATACTGTAGTTCTCTTGAACTGTCTAGCTACTGTGTGTGTACCTATACAATACACTGCGTGTTTGTGTTGCTAGCTAAGGGAATATTACTGTTTGCTATAATGCTGTATTTTCAATTGAGATAGGAGTCCTACAGCAATTTCCAAAGCAAATTAGGCAAAAGTATAAAGAAACCATTTCCTACACTATAAAACAATCTACAGGCTGAAACTCTCTAGTCGTGCACCCTTGGGACCTGGCCAGTGCCAAATGAGAGAATTTGCTGAATGACGGGAGGTCAATATTGTCTAGCAGTATTACCAACACTCCCGCTGCTTACTGGGCTCTTAGAAGACATTTAGGAATAAATTAGAGCTACATAACAGCACAGAACACTGAGAGCCAGGCCTGGTGGCTGGAAACAAACTTTATGGGATCCTGGGAAACTTGGCCACACCCATGACAAGTGGTCGTCCAGCTAACTAAAATCATACTGGAGTACGTATGTTGCCAGACGAGAGTGTGCCGGTCTAGAGAGGTTCAACCTTGTAATACATGTGAGACAGCGTGTTTGTCTGTCTTTGTGTCTGTCTGTGAGTGTGTTTGTTCACGGTCTCCTCCTAAATGTTAAGAGCTAGGACCGCCAAATTTGGTATGCAGCTTCCTCTTTACATAACAAGGTAAGGGTTTAGTTGTGCCAGGACAATGCGAAATGCATGGCATGTGATTGTTTCTTATCAAATGGAAAGTGGGGGGCTCTGATAGCAAGGACAGTTGTTACCCAGAATAACCACGGTGGGGCAGCAAGCAAGCACACCCCCGAGAACCATGGAGCAGCCACTGGCTGGGCACTGTGGCTTCTGCCATGCTGGGCTGGCCCTGGGTAGCAATGCCAGCATCTGAGCAGCACAGTCCCTGCCACCCCAGGGAGCAGCATCACCTGCTGGGCAGCGTGGCCTGGGTCAGCTCTGGGGAGCAAGACCAGTGACTACTCCCCTTTGCCCTGCTTCCAGCACCCCCTGTGTCCCCAGTTCCACATCCTAAGGCCCCTGCACATCTTAAACCCCCCAGTCTCCTGTCCTGAGCACCCTAAATCTCCAACCCCTTGCCCTGACTCTGTGCCCTACACACACAGCCTTCTACTCTGAAGGACCCAAGCAATGCCAGATAAATCTTCTCGTTAAATAAGGAAGGACTATTTTCCATCTCATTAATAAAGAGAGAGATTGAAATCTCTACTCTCTTCCCCCCACCTCCATCTCCTCACAACACTTTAAATTAAATATTTAATGTAATGTTAAACTTCTTTTTGCCTGGGTCACTCTCATGTCCCTCTGTACTTTCAACAGCCATTCTAGCCAATCTAAGCTTACCTGCAGAGGCAGAAGTGGTTGGTGAGGAGTGAAGAACACACTGAACAGCATACTTATGAACTTGGAGAAACATGGCATCAGATTGCTGAAACATGGCAAAATAACAGATTTGTTGTGTGGACACAAAATTTGGACAGAAATTCCGTGTTATGGGGCAAGTCTTTTGGACTTGATAGGCTGGTAATTCAATCATCGGTAGCCTTACTTGAGAGAGCTTTTTAGTAGGAGTGCACTCTGTATTAATAATGTCTAAAGACATAGCTGTTCCTCCAGTGCAGCAGCCTCCTGAGAAAATATTAATCATATTTTCCTGAGGCAGCAGCATTGATTTCTTGGGAGAAATATTTCCTTGTCTGCATCCTAGCCATTTCTTAACCAGTCACCAAGCTAGAGTGATCTGAGGCCAATCAGTAACTAATTATTGCCTGTTGATCAGGTGCAGATTTTGCTTAACTTCTCATGCAGGTTATTTACCATGTACTGGGTCGTAAAACCTACTTTCGTTCAGCTGTTAGCCACGTCAGTGTAATATTGAGTTGTATAACTCCATATAGACATCCATGGTTAGTTTCTTTGTTACTTTTTCCTTAGTGAGATCTTTGGTGTACGCAAAAGCTTGGATTCCATAGGGCAGTGGTGTACATGTTTATTATGATAACAGGCTTTTGATGGTCTGTTGCTGTGGCATTTGGTTTAAAAAAAAACCACCTTTATGCGACTGTGTGACAGTGTTGTTCGACTTTCGATCAGTTGATTTTTATGTATACGGTGCTCCTCAAGATGTATCAGGGTATAGAGCTTAAGGTAATTGTTAAAATAATGTTGGAGACCAGTAGCCAATAGTAAAAGCCAACTGGGGAAAGTCTTGATTTGTTCAAAATCTTGATTGGGGCATAGAATGCAAATAAGCCACAAGGAAATGGGAGGGGAATCATAGTGGAGGTAGCGGATTCATATGCCATTCTGATGAGCTACCATAGGGATGTTATGTTTATAAAAAGCACACAGGATCTTTTTTCCAGGGGATAAGGAAATATGCCACATTCGTTAAGAATACAGTAGTGAAGAAGCTATTATATGCTCACTCGCTCTCTCTCTCACACACACACACACAAAACCAGTCTTGTCAATGTTGTTATAGTTAGTTGCCCTTCTGTTGCTCATATCAACCTAATGGCCAGTTAGGTTGAGTGGAAGGATGAGGAGCTGGGATTCTGTCACTCTGGACCGATGCTACAGGATCCTGGTAGGATCGAACTCGAAGAATCATGTAAGACACCCCATTTTTTTATAGAAATCCCTTCTCATGCAAATCTATGGATATTGCCACATCATGATGTGATCAGTTACGTTGCAACATATGTTTATCTGGAGACTGTTTTTTGTTTAATATCAGCCTGATTTTTCTGAGTGTTGCTCCACCCTTGTTTTGATGGGATTTGCTATCTTCAAGTGTTAGGAGTGCTTGCTTCTAACTGCAGGGTCCCCAATCTGCCCCAACTCAGTCATCAAATACAATGGGTAGATTTAATAGTTGCTTGGTGATCCTAACTCTGCAGCCCCTCCTCTGACCAGCTGGATACTGTGCAGGCCTTCAAACTAATTTATTTTTAAACAAACTCAGGTTCTTCACGCACACAAACAGAAATTACCTAATTGCTTCACACAAGAAGGGATTACATAGTTGCATTTGTAAACATAGATCTCATACAAAATATTATATCAGTATCACTATCACTATTACAAATTCTTCCATGATACGAAAAAACAAAAACAAAAAAAAAACAGTAGTACACTCTTAAATTAAATTAAAAAACAATCCTAAGGGTAAAAGGGTGACAACAGGGAGTCACAAGGACCCTTCTGGTCTGTTCCTGCCTTAACATTAATAACAAACCCGAACAGCCTTCTTAATGCATCTTTCTCAACAGCACTAGGCTGTTCCTTTCTGCTAGGCATGCTGGCAAGGCACATAACATTTCTTAAGATTATATATTAGCTACATGTATACAGACAATCCTCAGTGGAAAACATAAACCTTTGCTTTAGAGCTCAAGATGTGTAGACTCCCAAGGCATTCTAGGTCAGCTTAACGTGGTTTTGATTGTACATCAGTTTAAAATTGATCCTACCTGTTATCATGCATACCAATACTTTTATTGAAACAAGGTAAATATGTCAGGTTTAGGCCTAAAACCCCATTTTCTGGGTTGACTAAATTGGTATAAAGTTGCTGTTATGTTAATTCCAGGACAACATAGTGCATAGACCAGGCTTTCAGCCAAAGACTTGTGTTAACACTGATTATTGCCGTCATGGAGTACAGTTCACATCTAAACTTCTCTTAGCTGTGACTATCTTGATTTTAGCACCGTAGTAGGTACGCAGGAGACTGCTGGAATGCATAATCATCCGTTTCAGTTGCTTTCCCAAGTGAATTGGATATTCTACTTTCACTAGAAACATAAAACCAGGTTTTCTCAGCAAACCGCACTCCCTGAGAAGCCGGTCCTGTCAGAATCCCTGTCTGTGGCGGCTGTCCAGGAGAAGTGCTGAATCAGTGCCCCCCACAGTTAAACCAGACTCCTCCTGTAGGAAGCTTGTAGCACTGTGCTCTTGTTCCTGGTAGGCATTCCTGGCTCATGGCCTGGTTCTGTCAGCAGCGTTTGGGCAGTGAATCACTCAGTCTTGTTTTTTCCAGTAATGTAAATTGGACAGTGCAGGGCAGAGCAACCTCTGTTCTGTCCAGATTAAATTTTGTTATTCCAATGCACTGGATTAGATCATGTTTGCTTCCAGAGTGACGGCAGATAGTATAAAACGTGACAGAGCCAATGGAGTGTTGAAGAGCTTATCACAACTTTAAAGGCAATGTATGTGTTTGGTTGGCCCTGGTTGAAGCCTGAAGGGATGAGATCTATTTTCCATTACTTACAAACTCCATTTCAGCCTCCACTCTACTGCTGCAGGATGACGTGGAATGACATTCCTGTATCCCACCTTAGTTTTCCCAAGTGTGTGTTTACTATCCAGTGATATGAAATGCATCCTGTCCCCAAAGGCTGGTTATGTCACCTATCTCAGTGTTCACGCCATTCTGCACAGCCTGGGGAGCAAGAAGTAGACGACCCAACAATTCATCCTCAATCTCGTGGAGTTTTTCTTACTAGCCCTCTGGGAAATTGATTTCCATGGAAATTATGCTAGTCTGTCCAGAGAGGATTTGAGGGTGAGTAGAGACAGCGCCAAACAAGAGGCCCTGTCTACATGAGGAAAGCTTTGTCAGTTGTACCAGTGTATTTATATCAAAGTAACTCCCCATGTGAACAAACTTATACCACTATGGCCGCGTCTACACGTGCACGCTACTTCAAAGTAGCGGCACCAACTTCGAAATAGCACCCGTCATGGCTACACGTGTTGGGCGCTATTTCGAAGTTGAAATCGACGTTAGGTGACGAGACGTCGAAGTCGCTAACCCTATGAGGGGATGGGAATAGCGCCCTACTTCGAAGTTGAACGTCGAAGTAGGGCACGTGTAGACGATCTGCGTCCCGCAACATCGAAATAGCAGGGTCCGCCATGGCAGCCATCAGCTGAGGGGTTGAGAGACGCTCTCTCTCCAGCCCCTGCGGGGCTCTATGGTCATCGTGTGCAGCAGCCCTTAGCCCAGGGCTTCTGGCTGCTGCTGTGGCAGCTGGGGATCCATGCTGCATGCACAGGGTCTGCAACCAGTTGTCGGCTCTGTGGATCTTGTGTTGTTTAGTGCAACTGTGTCTGGGAGGGGCCCTTTAAGGGAGCGGCTTGCTGTTGAGTCCGCCCTGTGACCCTGTCTGCAGCTGTTCCTGGCACCCTTATTTCGATGTGTGCTACTTTGGTGTGTAGACGTTCCCTCGCAGCGCCTATTTCGATGTGGTGCTGCCCAACGTCGAACTTGAACATCGACGTTGCCAGCCCTGGAGGACGTGTAGATGTTATTCATCGAAATAGCTTATTTCGATGTCGCTACATCGAAATAAGCTATTTCAATGTAGCGTGCACGTGTAGACGTAGCCTATAAGGGCTCGTCTACACTACCACCCTCCTTCGAAGGAAGGATGGTAATTAGGGTGTTGGGAGTTTACTAATGAAGTGCTGTGGTGCATAGGCAGAACTTCATTAAGCAGATTCCCCCCTGCGGCAACTTTGAAGTTCTAAATTTCAAAGTACTGGCTCACGTCTAGCTGCAGCTCACGCACCGGTACTCCTCAAAATTTTGAGTAAAGGGACTTTGAAGTTACTGCGGGGGTGGGGGGGGGAATTTGCTTAATGAAGCGCTGTGCATGCAGCGCAGCACTTCATTAGTAAACTCCCAGCACCCTAATTACCATCCTTCTTCAAAGGAGGTAATAATAATAAATTAATACAACTATGATATCATTGGCATCACAGAAACTTGGTGGGATAATACTCATGATTGGAATGTTGGTATTGAAGGGTACAGCCTGCTTAGGAAGGACAGACAGGGAAAGAAGGGAGGAGGTGTTGCCTTGTATATTAAAAATGTACGCACTTGGACAGAGGTGGAGATGGACGTAGGAGATGGACGGGTTGAAAGTCTCTGGGTTAGACTCAGAGGAGTAAAAAACAAGGATGAGGTCCTACTAGGAGTCTACTACAGGCCCCCTAGCCAGGTGGATGAGGCTTTCTTTAAACAGCTAACAAAATCATCCAGGGCCCAGAATTTGGTGGTGATGGGGGCTTCAACTATCCAGGTATATGTTGGGAAACTAATACAGCGGGGGACAGACTGTCCAATAAATTCTTGGATTGCATTGCAGACAACTTTTTATTCCAAAAGGTTGAAAAAGCTACCAGAGGGGAATCTGTTCTAGATTTAATTTTAACAAATAGTGAGGAAATTATTGAGAATTTGAAAGTGGAAGGATGCTTGGGTGAAAGTGATCATGAAATCATAGAGTTCACAATTCTAAGGAAGGGTAGAAAGGAAAACAGTACAATAGAGATAATGGATTTCAGGAAGGCAGATTTTGGTAAACTCAGACAGCTGGTAGGTAAGGTCCCATGGGAAGTTAAACTGAGGGGAAAAACGGCTGAGGAGAGTTGGCAGTTTTTCAAAGGGACATTATTAAGGGCCCAAAAGCAACTACCTCGCTGCGTAGGAAAGATAGAAAACATGGCAAAAGACTGCCTTGGCTTAACCAGGAGATCTTGCATGGTCTCAAAATAAAAAAGGAATCGTATAAGAAATGGAAACTAGGACAAATTACAAAGGATGAATATAGGCAAACAACACGAGCGTGCAGGAGCAAGATTAGAAAGGCTAAGGCACAAAATGAGCTCAAACTAGCTACAAGCATAAAGGGAAACAAGAAGGCTTTTTACAAATACATCGGTAACAAGAGGAAGACTAAGGAGAGGGTAGGGCCATTGGTCAGTGAGAAGGGAGGAACAGTAACAGGGAATATGGAAATGGCAGAGATGTTTAATGATTTCTTTGTTTCGGTCTTCACTGAGAAATCTGAAGGCATGCCTGACATAGAGAATGCTAGTGAAAAAGGGGTAGGTTTAGAAGTTGAAATAAGAAAAGAAAAATTAAAATTTACTTAGAGAAATTAGATGTCTGCAAATCACCAGGGCCTGATGAAATGCATCCTAGAATCCTCAAGGAGCTGATAGTAGAGGTATCTGAGCCTTTAGCAATCATTTCTGGTAAATTGTGGGAGACGGGAGAGATTCCAGAAGACTGGAAAAGGGCAAATATAGTACCCACTTATAAAAAGGGGAACAGGAATAACCCGGGAAACTACAGGCCAGTCAGCTTAACTTCTGTGCCAGGAAAGATAATGGAGCAGGTAATTAAAGAAATCATCTGCAAGCATTTGGAAGGTGGTAAGGTGCTAGGGAACAGCCAGCATGGTTTTGTTAAAAACAGATCATGTCAAACCAATCTAATAGCTTTCTTTGATAGAATAACGAGCCTTGTGGATACGGGAGAGGCGGTGGATGTGGTATACCTAGACTTCAGTAAAGCATCTGACACGGTCTCACATAATATACTTATCAATAAACTACGCAAATACAATTTAGATGGGGCTACTATAAGGTGGGTGAACAACTGGCTGGATAACCGTACCCAGAGAGTAGTTATTAATGGTTTTC
Organism: Carettochelys insculpta; assembly: GCF_033958435.1. Taxonomy (NCBI): domain Eukaryota; kingdom Metazoa; phylum Chordata; order Testudines; family Carettochelyidae; genus Carettochelys; species Carettochelys insculpta. Next base: position 180,485,662 of record NC_134138.1, read on the forward strand.
AATCCTGCTGGAAAAGTATAACTAGTGGGGTTCCGCAGGGGTCTGTTTTGGGACCGGTTCTGTTCAATATCTTCATTAATGATTTAGATATTGACATAGAAAGTACACTTATTAAGTTTGCAGATGATACCAAGCTGGGAGGGGTGCAACTTCTTTGGAGGATAGGGTCATAATTCAAAAGGATCTGGATAAACTGGAGAAATGGGCTGAGGTAAACAGGATGAAGTCTAATAAGGACAAATGCAAAGTGCTCCACTTAGGAAGGAACAATCAGTGTCACACATACAGAATGGGAAAGGACTGCCTAGGAATGAGTACAGCAGAAAGGGATCTAGGGGTTATAGTGGACCACAAGCTAAATATGAGTCAACAGTGTGATGCTGTTGCGAAAAAGGCAAACATGATTCTAGGATGCATTAACAGGTGTGTTGTGAACAAGACACGAGAAGTCATTCTCCCGCTCTACTCTGCGCTGGTTAGGCCTCCTCTGGAGTATTGTGTCCAGTTCTGGGCACCGCAGTTCAGGAGGGATGTGGAGAAATTGGAGAGGGTCCAGAGGAGAGCAACGAGAATGATCAAAGGTCTAGAGAACATGACCTATGAAGAAAGGCTGAAAGAATTGGGCTTGTTTAGTTTGGAAAAGAGAAGATTGAGGGGGGACATGATAGCAGTTTTCAGGTATCTAAAAGGGTGTCATAAGGCAGAGGGAGGGAACTTGTTCTTCCTTGCCTCTGAGAATAGAACAAGAGGCAATGGACTGAAATTGCAGCAGGGGAGGTTCAGGTTGGACATTAGGAAAAAGTTCCTAACTGTCAGGGTGATCAAACACTGGAACGAATTGCCAAGGGAGGTGGTAGAATCTCCATCACTGGAGATATTTAAGAAGAGGTTAGATAGATGGCTTTCAGGGATGGTCTAGAAAGTGCTTGGTCCTGCCATGAGGGCAGGGGGCTGGACTCGATGGCCTCTCGAGGTCCCTTCCAGTCCTACTCTTTTATGATTCTATGATTCTATGAGATTGGTAGTGTAGACACAGCTTTCGAGTGGCTTTTGCAGTGGAATAATTATCCAGCTGAGGGTTATAGCAATAAAACCACATAGGATGAACTTCACACATTACAGTATGCTGATGTAGATGAGCCTTTAACAGTGTGAGGGGGTTGCATCATTTTTCGTCTCCACCTTGTACAAAGGCTTTCTCTTTTGGTTTTAATTGGTTATTTAGAATATGCTCCTCACTAGTGTGTGAGAACACCCTATGGAATTACAAGATATGTAAATCGTACACAAACCCTGAAGAATCTTTGGCACTCTGTCTTCAATCCCACAACTATGTGAGCGCATCTTAAGGGACTGATTTCCACAAAATAATATGTTAGTGAAAATCTTAAAGCCAAAAAGGCCATCAGTTGGTAACTTGCATCCCGATCACACTGGGAGGAAGTTGATGTTTGCTCAGAAATCAGACTAAAAACAAGGCGGTGACTGCCCAGGGGCTGGCTAAGGTCCATTACTTAAAATTCTTCAGGCAGAGTGATGAACTGATTCAGAAAAGTGAAGCAGGACAATTCCTTTTGAATGAATAAGCCAAGCGGATCAGAATCCTACTAGCAGCAACCTATCTTTAGTATGCTGAAGAACATGTTAACCTGTCAGGAGGTCCTTTTTTACTGTGGGTTCTTGGTCCAAAAGTCTTTTACAAACAAAAGATCTCACCAGTAATGTATATTCATTCATATCAAAATCAGGTAGGCGTATTCTACTACTCATCTCGTTATTTCAGTGCCAGCCAGTCATCTGGGCCACAGTCCGTGCCATCATAATTTGAGCCTCTCTCTCTGAGGCACATTTTCAGCTGTAAGCGCATAAAAGCAGTGGTCAATTTACACTAGAGTGTTAAGTTGACAAAATTACCATAAAACTTAATTGGTTGAGGGCCTGATCCAAAATCCTTTTAAGTCGATGAGGTAGAGCACTGTGGGAAGATATAGTGTGATCAAATAATTTGGAAAATGGATCATAAAGCATTTGAGCAAGAAGGCCACATAATTCTGACATTTTTTAACTTTTGAGTGCTCAACTTTGCAATCTGAGTAAAATTCTTTTAATGTAAGTTTTCAAGGGGGAATATGTATGTAAAATATGTATTTGTTTAGGTCAGAAAGAAAATAGTTGTTTTGCACTTTTTTGTGGAACTTAGCAAAGAAGTAAAAATTAGTCACCAAGGATAATGTATCTGAGATACATCATTCAAGCAAGAGGGAATTTTCACCCCTCCCTAACCAGCCAATGATTTTATAAAGTTTTTGTTTGTGCTGGCCACATCCCAGAGCCATCAATGGAAAAATACCAAAGACAATTGAAAATCATTGTTTCAATATAACAGAGAGAGAGAGAGAGAGAGAGAGATTCTATCCATTCACTGAGGAAACACTAAGCTGGGGGTCAGGCCACTAAGCTAGGGGGTCAGGTAGATATGTTGGAGAGTAGGGATAAGGTCCAAAGTGACCTAGACAAATTGGAGGATTGGGCCAAAAGAAATTTGATAAGGTTCAACAAGGAGAGGTGCAGAGTCCTGCACTTGGGATGGAAGAATCCCAAGCATTGTTACTGGCTGGGGACCAACTGGCTAAGTAGCAGTGCAACAGAAAAGGAACTGGGGATTACAGTGGATGAAAAAGAGGGCTCTAAAGAGAATGGTGAGAGACTGTTCTCAATGGTGACAGATGACAGAACAAGGAGTAATGGTCTGAAGTTACAGAGGGAGAGGTGTAGGTTGGATATTAGGAACAATTATTTCACTGAGAGGGTGGTGAAGCCCTGTAATTCATTACCGAGAGAGGTGGCGGAATCTCCATCCCTAGAGGTCTTTAAGTCCTGGCTTGACATAGTCATGGCTGGGATGATTTAGTTGGGGTTGATCCTGCTTTAGGCAGGGGGCTGGACTAGGTGACCTCCTGAGGTCCCTTCCAGCTCTAGGATTCTATGAGCATGTGGTGACAGTTCATGAATGTTTGGATCCTGGATTTTGCAGAACAAACCAGCCCTACAACTTTGGTCATGTTATCTATTTTATTACTTAGGAAAAATAACTATTGATAAGTGTAGACCACGAATGACTGAACTTTATTATCAGGCAGCAAGTCCAGGTGGCACTGTTTGGAAGCTAGGCCAAGGATCTGCAACCTGTGGCTCCAGAGCCTCATGCAGCTCTTGAAGGATTTTTTTGTGGCTCTGAACACTATAATTGCAAGAAAAAAACAAAAACAAAAACAAAAGCAATCCCCTCCTGATTATTTTTGATAAATGGTGAACATTTAAAAGCCCAGCAGTAAACAACTCATATCGAGGTAGTAAATATGTGATCTCAAAACATTGGATAACTCCCCCTTTAATATGTGCAGTTCATTGTGAGATACGATATTGTATCTGTGCTTTGATCATGTTGCTAATAAATCTTGATTTTGAAAAGGGAAAGGAAACTTGTGGCATTCCACCTGTAAGGGCAACGCACATTTTAAGAAAGAAAACAGAAATTAAAATATGAAGTAAAATGGCATAACTAAAGTGAGGTTTGAATGGCTTCCAAATGAGGAAAATGGAAGTTGGAAACAGAGAATTTCAAACTGAATGGACCCAATCCTTCATATTTATATCAAGATCACCTGGGCTCCCTTTGTCTCATTTGCAGTGAGAAATTCACCAGCAACAAAAAATGCAACTTCAAGAGGCATTTTTATCAAAAAAAAACACTACATTTGCCAAATGGTATCTAACTGGAGATGCCAGAATAAACCTGTGGAGGAGCTGCTATGCAAAGCAGGGCAAAGTACGAACTCTTTCACTAAATGGGTGAAATCACCAAGTAGCATAACTGAGGCTAGTTTTATGGGAACTCAAGAGATCATGAAACGAGGAAAGCCATTCTTGGGTGGTGAATATATAAAAGAGTGTTTTATCAAAATATCAGAGCCAGCTGCACAGTGATTTCAAAAACAAAATTGTTCAGAATCTAGCATCCTCCAAACAGAGAGAAGTTTCAGGAGTGAAAGTCTGGAAGACAGTGGTAAACACACACACACACACACGAAGTGTGAGGAACTAGAGTATATAAAAAGTCTGTTAACATCCTGCAGTAGACATGGATCACATTACAAATCATTGTGTGTGAGCTGTTCTTAAAATAGGGGTTACAAAGTGTATGGTTTGATGGTAGTTATTAAGGAACGTATATGTTCACATGCACTGCAGGTCTTCAATTATTTTTACCGAATTCAAAAAAAAAATCCACTTTTTTCTGTTTTGGTTGCTGACCCCTGAGCTAGGCCATAACATATTTAAATATATTTACATATACAGTTGTGCTCCACAATGCTAAATAAATAAATATATCTCAACTTCTCAGATAGCAATGATGTACTGATTTTACAAATACAATATCTGATACTTTCATTTTCAAGAGATAACATATGAATATATTTTTAAATAGAGAAAAAAGTCAATTCTGTCTAATTCGGGTTCCGTTTGGAATCTAGCACCTTACGCAAGCACCTAGCTCACCTATATGTGTGGGCCATATTAGCTGGTAGATAGCATTTATTAGCATTAATTTAAAATGTGTTAGTTACGTATGAGTGGCAAAGGCATGAGTAAATAATCCAGGTCCTCCCAAATGGGCGCTGATAAAACATCAATTTCTTATCAACTACTTGCATGTCAACTTCAAGTACAAAGGGCAGAGTAGGAGCTTCACACCTGCACTTCTCTTTCTCTCTGGTGTGACAGTGGGAAGTACTCTGCTGGCGATAAAGACTGTGAGTCACAGTTGTTTTCCTGGACTATTACTGAAATGATACAGCTATGCCCTACCTTTTTAAATAAGTCTGTGTCTAAAGATACAGCTCACTCCACGAATTGTGCTGTCTGAGGACTGGCAGTCAGAGTTAAAAATATAACTCATGAATGTCTCTAAAACTGATGTGGGATCACTTTTCCAGAGATAAAAATCCTGAAGGCATCAAAGTCTGTTATCTCTGCATCATCCATGGGTAGACACAAATGCTTCATATTATTCTGGAAACCTGGTATATTTGCTCGTTCTGTTGGTATAAAGCGCCCATTAGTCCGTTTCATAATCATAATATATTGGACCTTAAACCTGTCATAGGCCCAAGCATGAATTCTTGGACTTCAAAGTCATAAAAATGTATAGAACATTTATGTTTGATCCTTTATAGAGGCTCCTAAAATAATACTAGTTATAATCTTTTAGTTCCTTCAATTTCTATGTCATCTGAGTAATGGCAATTGAAGTACCAAGCTTTATAAGTACAGGGGTACAAAATACAACCCCGATAAAATTTTGTTGAACTCTCACTTGTAAATTGGTGTTTCTGTAGCATGGAACATATACAGAATACATGAGTTGTGAGATACAGGTTTTGTTGACCATCATTTGGAATGTCTGCACAATACACTCATGATTTTGCCACAGGTATGTCGTACAGGTATCCCAAATTCATGCCAATAAATATTACACCACACCTCTTTATATATACTTGTGCAGGAGGTGATATATATACAATTCAATATATGTTTTACAGGGTTGGGTATGTATTTTTACCCTTTTTTGACTCAAGTACTGATCAGCTTTCAGAACCCTGAGGATTGTTATGGCTAGAAAGAAAAAATTAAGATGGCATGTGGGACCTTTGATCCAATCTTGTTCATACAGCTAGTCAAAGTTCAGTGCCCTGTACAAAGTCCTTTTTCCCCCAGACATGGAGGAACCAAACAAGAGAACAGAGTTGCTTTGTACCCCCAACCTTCTTTAACAAGCCTGTCCAGACCCAGAAAGCCTTCTCCCATGTTTGTCCATGCTGTGTTTATCTCTGGCCTTCTCTACATTACAGGCAATACAGTAGCACAGCAGCAGTTCCATAGCTAAGCTGGTGTAGCACACTAATTTAAATACTTCCTACAGCAACAGAAGGTTTGTTTGTTTATTTGTCATTGTAGGAGCTCCACCTTCCCGACCAACAGTAGCTAGGTTGATAGAAGCATTCTTCCACTGATCTAACTTCATCTTCGTTGGGGATATGGGTCAGCATATGTTCAGTTCTCAGGGACATGATTTTTTCACACCCTGAACATCATAGCTGTGTGGCCCTAACTTCTAAATGTAGACCAGGCTTCTGTCTTTCTCTGGTTGGGCTGGCTCCTCCTCTCTTCCCCCACCACCTCTCTCATGCACACCCTTCCTCAGAACAATCCTCAGCCAGAGTCCCACTACCCAATTCCAGGTTTGACAAAGCCCTGGCTGTAATAATTTAGTTGGGGTTGCTCCTCCTTTGAGACAGGGCGTTGGACTAGGTCAGTGGTTCCCAAATTTTTTCTGAGCATGGAACACTTGGACACCACGGCACTCTTTGCAGAACACTTTATCTTTTTTACATCATCTTACTAACTATGAGGAACATTACTAACAGAAAATGTTTCATAATCATATTAGTTAAATTATTGCATGGTACGTGCAACTCAATAAATAATAATGAAACCAGACATTAACAAAATACATATAAAATTGATTACTGTATAGTCATTTCAAGAAAACTGTAAAATCAAAAAATTCCATCACAAAATTTATTTTTTTCCCCTAAGAATGGGGAAGAGACCACCATTACTCAATTTCAATGGCGGAACACTTTGCCATAGCTCGTGGAACATCAGTGTTCCACTGGAACATGATTTTGGAACCGATGGACTAGGTGATCATTTGAGAACTCTTCCAACCCTAATCTTTTATTATTCTAAGTCATTCCAGCACCTGAGTAATCTTTTTCTTGGAGACTGCTATAATTTCTTAGAGGTTGCTTGCACTTAACATTGCTTCAGCAAAGATGTTTCCTACACCAGTGGGAGGCATTTGCCTGTCAGCATAATGACATAGGTACTCCACCTCAATGAGAAGCAATAGCTAACTTGATATACCAAGGGTTACACTGGCATATTCCACTCAAGGGTGTAGATTTTTCATGCCTCTGAGTGATGTAGTTATACTGACCTAATTTACAAGTGTAGACCACTTGTCTTTGACCTGAAGGAAGGGTGATTGTTACACTTGGGACACCTGTACGCTGGAAGAGTTACACACCCCTGAGAGATGCAGTTAAGATGACATAACCACTGGTCTAGATGGTGCTCTGTCAACAAAAGGTGTGAGGCCCTGAGAATCCCTCTAGTTGCAGTATAGCAGGGGTTGTTCTACACTGGGAATTTACATCAACATAGTTGCCTATTGGGGTGTGAAAAAATCCCCATAGCTGTAGATACATTGTTATGCTAACCTAACCATGCCATAGATAATGCTAAGTTGATGGAAGAATTTTCAAGGAAGTGGACTACCTACTCTGATAAGAGACCCCCTCCTATTGGCATAGCCTCAGTTTAAATCATCCACAACTGTATTTTTTTGTGAATGTGCAAAAAGAATAAAGACAATTGACTGCTTTTATTTTTTGAAGCTGTAGCTTCATTAATTCCAGTTTCTATTCACATGCTTTTTCCATGTAAGAAAAAAACAAGTGCATTTCCCTGGGCACATATTCGACTTCTAAATGTTTCTTCCACTGCCAAACACATTGTCTGCCCCACCTCCCCGCAAAAAACCTCATCCTGTTTTTTAAAACGGCAAATTAAATTTACACCCTCTTCTGTGCTTAACAAAATTCCAGTAATAATTTGAGTCAGCCATATATACAATATGTGTTTTTATTTAAGCAGTAATGACTGAGGCACACAGCATTTCCTGGAAATTAATGGCTGACTGGGAAATTTTATAGCCCACAGCACAGCCAAGGGCCATTAACTTCAACTGGTCAATTCTCCAAGAAATGCCTCGTTTCAGGGGCCATTTGTTAAATTGTTTTTTCTTCAATAAAGAAATAAAATTAAATGTTATTTTCCTCCTGTGAAAACACTACACCTTTGGGCCGCCCTTAGAATCGGGGGGTTGAATATGCTGCCACCACCACAGCACCATGTATCTCAAGAATGGAAGACAGACAACCAATCAAGAGCTAGTCTTTCACTTTCAACTTCTGTCAGTTTATCTTGAAGATTAGTGAATAAAAGCTCTTTACTTTGCTTCCACCATCTGACAAAAAAGTGGGAAAAGCCTCCAGACCAGGCTGCAATTAAGGCTTATACTGCTATAGCTATATCATTAAGGAATGGGGGGATAACAACACCCTCTAGTAACGTATCTGTGTTGATAGAAACCCCCGAACATGGATGTAGCTATGCTGAGAGAAGTGTGTGTTATTTAGGTAGGTAGTGATCCAGACACCTTTTTGTCAGCATATGCTGGCTTTATACCAGGGGATTATGCTGACATCGCTATGCCAACAGGCTTTATAGTGTTGATATGGTCTGTTAGAGTCCCATAGTCAACAGAAAGTTTCAGGAATACATGCAGAGAGAATCTGGTGTCCGATTTATCTAATGCGTCTTTCTCATCTATCACAACCCCCCCGTCAGCCATAGCATCAGCTGCCTGCTTACAGCAGTCAGGGAAGAAGGGTATGGATGTGGTGGACAGTGTGTAGAATATTTTAGCTCGATAGTTCAGCCTACTTTAATATTCCTTTTAGTGTTTGTAAGTATAGGCATATTAGGGGCCTCTCAATGTGGCAAAGATATTCAGGTGATGAATTGTCAAACAGGAAAACTGTGCTATGTATTATGTCTATTTAAACAGAATGAATGGGCTTTAAAAAAATACTGCAAGTTGTCAAAATGGTCATTATTAAAAGTTCAGATAAAACTTTAGATATTTGATGTAACCTTCATAATTAGGTTAAAATATCCCATTCCAACCTGTAAAGTGTAATGGAAATTAGGGCATAGTTCATTACAGGTGAATATTCTCCCCTGCACAGACTGAGTAATTGACCTCTATTTTGTACAGGGAATGTCAGGATAGTTGGTAGCAAAATCCATCCATCTGTGGGATGAGGGGCAGCTCTGCATTATTCTAGCCTTGGCACAGAACCCAGGTTGAGATACAAAATCACCTGTGTGCCCACTCTATGTATATTGGAATTACCCCAAAGGCGATCAGAGTGGGAAATGCCCCAGTCCTACTAGCATATAGCACAAAATTTGAATCTAGAAAATTCGTCTATCTAGTTAACAATTTTGATTTTTGGCTTTCAAGAGGCAAAATGAAAGAGGCCACATTCACTGGCATTTGTAAAACCTGCAAGCATAGCATTTTTGTGATAAGCATTTTCCTTTTAGTCAAAGGAAAATAAGTGGCTGCTGTGTAACAAAATGATCCCCTAGGTGAAGTATTGAAAGTTAACGGCTTGATCTCAGCGGGACTGCTCGGTGTAACTATGGGTGATAGAATGCGGCTGTTGGTGGTTCCTTGTGAAAGGTGAACACAGGTCGTTTTGAAGTTTAAATTATCTACTAAAAGGCAGAATTACTCTAAAATAAATTAAATAAATAAATAACATTCATCTTGTTTTCCTGGATCTTTGGTTTTGTGTGGTAAGGTTCAAATGGCAAAACGAGTTTAGTCTCAAAATATAACAATTTTTTAAAATGGCTGAGTGTGTTTTAAAATAATATTTAAATCTCAGTTGAAGCTTTTTTTTAAATGAAAGTATGAAATAGTTTGCACTGGTGTCCGAAATACATTCAAATAAGATGAACAAGATTTGGCCCTGAACATATAAAATTCATTCCATTTTCATTATTTTATATACACATACATACATATATATCTTTTTGCCCAGTTCCACACTGCATTACTCCAATTTGCATGGTGGTGTAGCTACTTTGATATCAGTGGAATTATATCAGCATACATTATGGTCCAAAGTAGTATGAAATCAATGGTATTACACACAAGCAAATCAGAGTGATGACTTTAATTTTAACACTGTCACTCTGAATATTTAATTACCCTTTGATTTATTTTCTGAACCACTCCAGAAGATTTTAAAAAGAAAAGAATGCTTCTGGTTTTATGTTCTTTTAATTAGGATGAATTATTTTCAGTTCTTTTGTTCTGCAAAAGGTGACCCATCTTGAAAACATTTCACCGGAGTTGTCCCATTGAACGAGACTATTTATGTCCATGAAGTTATTCATATGCATTAGCTTTTGTGGCATCAGAGACTTTTTATTAATGTTAAAGATTTTATGTAAAAAATAATAATGAAATCGTAGATACAAATCCCGGATTCCAGCTGGATTTGTTATATTGTTTAAAAATTTGAATTATTTTTTGTCTAATAATTACGTTTAATTTTTTATTTTTTTTATCACAGAAACATCCTAAATCACAGGGATTGATTGAAATATGTCACATTGTTATAACTGTTACTATGAATTATTCATAGTAATTACTAATTTGTTGCACATTTTATTATGAAATGTATAGCATCAGAGCATCTGCTGATGACTGTTTCCCTCCTTGGGTGTTCTTAAAATAAGTAATAGTCACCAGATTGCAAAAAACATGGCATTACAGAATTATACTGGAACCTCACTAATGTGGGTGCCCTTCCTCTGCGAACACTTGTGGTTTGGACCCTGGCGGAGGGAGAAGAAAGCAGCTCTGCAAGCTGCCACCTCCTCTTCCCCCAGCTGTGGAAAATGCAGCACAGCAACATGCATCTCAAAGGCTTTTCCCCCATCGCTGCCCCATAGCAGAAGTCCCAGGGAGCTGCCAGGGGCAAAAAGCTACAAGTGCTTCCCGGGAGGGGTGCCGTATAAGCACTCTACCCCTATCCCCCTCATGCCCAGACCTCAAGCACCATCCTTGGTCTGGAAAAGTCTATATTCTGGAATACCCTGGTTGCCAGATTAAAGAGGTCGAGTGTATTAAAATACAGTTTTCTGCCAGAAAGCTCTGCGGTCTCCTGTGTCCAATATTTTTAGTTTACAGGAAACTGACCTAAATGACCTGTAGTGTTGTTCTAGCCTCCAGAATCATTACTGCTGATTGGGTCAATGCAAGTGACTCCATCAGGACTATGTACAAGGATTTTTCCAGCTCATTAATTGCATTTGGAGCCTTTTCATGTGCATGGTATTCACAGAAGACCGTGTTCTGATCTCAGTAAATTTAGAGTTACTGTTGACTTCAATAAAATACCCTGGACTTACCTGGCATTACGAAGGCCATGTATAAATAAACATTTGTCCGATCTCTGTTACAGAGCTGTATCTGCATAACTGCTTCACTCAGGGCTATGAAATAGCCATGCCTCTGAGCGATATGGTTATACTGACTTAAACCCTGTGTATTCAATGATAAGTTAGTGGGAGAGCTTCTCCCACAGACATCACTTTCAGGGAGGTGGATTAACTATGCAGACAGGAGCGAGCTCTCACCTTGAGCATTTTCACTGAAGTGCTGCAAGTGGTGCACCTGAACCATTGCAACTTGTTAAGTGTTGACATGCCCTCAGTTTGCAGCAAGTCTTTGCCCATGAAAGCTTCTGCTGCAATATGTTTGTTAGTCTATAAGGTGCCCCGTGTTTTTGCGGGTACAGATCAACACTGCCACCCCTCTGATACTTGACTGTCTCTGAGTGTTTGTAATAAAGAGATTCCCTTTGTACTGGACAAATGGCAGTTAGGGTTTGAAGGCTGCCTAGTAAATGATAAATCTTTTGAGAAAACACACAACAAAACCCATGACTCTTGATTCCAGGGCTAATACGTGGGGCCACCTGATACCAGTACAATCTGTTCCTCACGTTTCGGTTTCTTCCTTCTATCTCAAATTATTCCAGTCTCTTTGGCTGCCCCAGTTCCAAAAGACAGCAGCCATGTAAGGCTTCACCTTCTTGTGAACTTTTCCAACTGGCAATTGTAGTTGTTGAAATTGTTGCAGATGTTGAAGAACGTACAAAACCAAAAGTATACTGTATAAATTAAACATGGGATGGTTGCAGACAACTTTATATAGCTGGTAATATAAAAGTTAGAGGAGATAGCTCTTAAAAATAATGTATATAGGAAATGAAAATACAAACATAGCCCTCAACTGTTAAAGGTACACACTGGCTGCTGAGGCATGCTGTGTATGTGAGTGTACTGTATAAATACATCCAAAGATCTCAGTTTTTAGGTATTCCTGAGCTGAAGTCACAATATCTCAGGGCTTTGGGAGCATCTTTCCACCCTTTTCTCCCACACTAATTCTGGGATTATCTGGGGGCCAGGTTGTCCCATGGCATAAATTGAAGTCTGTTCAGAGCTTCTCTAATTTACAGTCACAGGAATGGCTCTATACAGAATGTTCCACTGGTCTGAGTTTCCCAGAGTGCACGATGTACTCACTGCTTCCTGACATGCCCTCAGGAGGGACTGGCAATAAAAAACACAATATGGGTTCTAAAAAGCATGTTTTGAAGAGTGAAGCCTAACAACAGGTAGCGGTGCCAAGTAGTGCCGCAAGCCCCAGGTGAAGGTGAGAGGCGTGCCCAGCTCCATGCCCTGAAAAGGGAAGGGCCAAGGGTGAAAGGGGCAGGGCCTACGGCTGCTACTTTGGGAGCACAGGCAGACAGAACTCTGGGGCCTTCTCAAATGCTGAGCCCAGAGCAATGGTCCCCTTTATTGCCTGCCTCCCTCCCATTGGCAGGCCTGGAAGCAGGAACTTTGTGAAGGCAATTGGACTCAATATGATGACTGAACAGGGACGGCTTTTTTTTCCTGGTCCTCGTTCTCCTCTTACTCGCTCAGTTTTTACATACTGGTGTTATTCCATTCACTTCAGAAGAGTTACGTTTGATTTACACTGACATGGGTAGAGAATTAGGTGTCCTGGGTACAAATTTGGAGATTTTGTCATGAAACTGAGTAGCTGGTGGACATGTTTTTGAAAAACTATAGCTGAGAAGAGGTGGCATAGAACATAAAAAGATTTGTTAATGCAGAAGAGAGACGCATTAACTAATTAGGATTATTCTGTCCCATGTGTTTTCATGTGCATCATCTAATGTAGCTTTACGAGTATCAAGCAAAAGAGTATTAGAAAACAACAGACAAGCATCAGTGTAAGTAATGAAAATTAAGGAGCAACTCAAAAACATTGCAAAATGAGGTACAACATCATCAATAACCGTGGGCTCAGTGCCCGTTGCTGTCTGATGCCTTTCTCACTATTTCCTTCCATCTTTCCCTGTCCAGTGCAGAGTGGCTCAGTTTCTATAAACTAGCACCACACCAATCTACTATATCAGCTATCCATTCTCTGTGGGGTCTGCCTCTCCTGTTCAAACCATCCATTATGCTGAATACCAGGGTCTTGATTTTCCGATCATTCTGTAAATGTGGCCAAATAGTTGTAGCTTCCGTTTTGTAACCTCCTGCATCAGGTTCTCTTTTGGCTGTATCTTTCTATATAATTCCTCATTGGTGACCTTCTGCATCCATCCTATTCTCAGAATCTTTCTATAACTCCTTTTGAACACCTATATTCTTCTTTTTGAATCTTTCGTTATCACCCATGTCTCACATCCGTACAACATGCTGCTGAATACGCATTTTCAAGACACTCAGCTTTGTTCCTAAGCTAATTGCTTTGCTTTTTCCAGATCTTATCCATCACATTCAAACTCGCTCTTGCTTTCACTATTCCAGTCACTATTTCCTTCTTACAGTCTAGATCATACATTATGCTGCTCCCCAGATATGTGAACTTCTCTACATTTTCTAGTTCAATATCATCAACACTGATCTTCCTTCCTATTTCCTTATCTCCAAATACCATTGTTTTTGTTTTATCGATGTTCATAGTCAGTCCGTACTGCTTCCCTTCTTCATTTAGCACTCTCACCGTTTTCGATAGCTTCTCCTTGTCTTTCTCAGTGATAAATATATATTCCATGAACCTCAAGTTGTTAATTCTTTTTCCATGCACAGATATCCCTTCTACCTCTTCCTTGATTTTGTCCATTGCTCTCTCCAGATGTGTGATAGAGATACTTGGCGATATTGGATCTCCTTGTCTCACACCTCTACTTGTTCTAAACAAACTTCCCAACTCCCCGCATGTTCTCACCACTGCCTCCACATTGTCACTGATATCCTTCAACAACCATATCAGTCTGCTATCCACTCCATATGACCCCAACACTGCCCAAGTCACTTTGTGGTCTATACCATCAAATGCCTTTTGAAAATCGACGAAGCAAGTCTATATGTTCTTGTTCTTTCATTGAACTTTCTTCACTATCAGTCTTAGTGCCAGTATCCGCTGTATGGTACTTCTCTCTTTCCTGAACCCCACTTGCTCATCTGCTACATGTTTTTCTATCTGCGATCTTAGTCTGTCCGTCAGTATCATCATCAGCACCTTGCCTAGATGACTTGTTAGAGCAATTGTTCTGTAGTTTTTGCACTCCAATGTACTTCCTTTCTTGTGTATTGTCACTAGCACAGATCTTGTCCATTCCTTAGGTGCCTTCCCTTCTTTCCATGCTGTATTACATAGTTAGTGTATTTCCTGAATCATGCTTTCTCCACTGTATTTGATCATCTCTCCCATGATGTTATCATTTCCGGGGTCTTGTTCTTTAGCTATTTCACTGCTTTTTCTACTTCTTCCTTTGAAGTATTGGTCTCGCTCTCAATGCTTGGTGGGGATACCTCTTTCAATTCTTCAGTCAGTCAGTCTCTCTGAGACACTTGAGTCCAACTGTGCTTTGTATAGATCAGTGCAATATCTCATCCATTGCTGCACAATCTTCTCCCTGTTCATGAGCACTTCTTTGTTCTCAACTTTGATCGCCATCTGCTTCAGTTGCCATTTCCTATTAATATTCCTAATTGTTTTATACATCTTCCTGGTCTTACATTCGCCGTAATGCCTCTTTATATGTTCACATTGCTCCTTTAACAATTTCTCCTTATCCTTTCTGGCTGCTTTCCTTACCTCATTGCATATCAGCGTATATTGCTGTTCCACCATCTCAGAAACATCTCTTCTGATCTTCAGTGCTCTCTTTTCTTGAACCAACTTCAGTGTCTCCTGGGTAATCCATATCTGATTGATCTTTTCTTCTTCTGGAACAGTCTGCTCAGTTGCCTCTTCTATAGTGAAGGCTATCCCTGTGACTACATCCACCAGTAATGATATCATAGGGGAATGAGTCACCAGGGATAAAAAAGTTCAAGTGTCAAATCCTGCTCACTTTACTCATGTAAAATTCCTATAGACTTCAATGCCTGTTTTATGTGAGTGAGGTTTGGACTTCAGGAGGACAACTGGAAAACAGATGGAGAAAATGAGAAGCAGAAGTGAATGGGTTGGCTCAAACAAGAGACACAAGACTGTTTAAAAAAGAAAAGCCGTGGACCTCTAAAACTTCCAGGTGACTTGATCCTCTGGATCAGAGAAAGCAAAATTCAATGATGCAGAGTGTAAAAAAAAATCTAAGTTGTCTGGACCTGCAGTATATGGTGCTTTTGTTGGTAAAAGAAGTTATATTTACTAAAGCTACCATAGCTCCTGCTGTTTTCATGCCTTTTGTGTTCCTCAAATTCTATCTGCGGATGTCATTAGGGGATCTGTCTACGGGTGTCAGTTCTTAACAGCAACTTTTGTTAGAAGGTTCTTTTTTTGATTTAAAAGTGAAGGGAGACAAGCAGACTTGTTTGCTGCTCTGCAGCACCCTGTCTAAGTGTCCCCTCCCCATTTTCTTCTCTAAAAGTAATCTGTTGCCATATCTAGGCAGAAAAATGACCCTAATCTAAAGATTAATAGAACAGTGTATGGATGTGTCCAATGATGTACATGAGACTTGAATTTTTCTGTCGCTGTATGCACTGAGGTGTCACTTATCAGTGGAAATCTAGATCTTAAAAACCAAGATGATTATTGAAGGGGGCAGTAGGCAATTTAGGAAGTGCACTGTCTTTGTATGACAGGGGCTTTGTAGCTAAGCACAGTAATTTATGTTGATAAATTGCAGCTGTCGGACTGTCTAGATCACTTCATGGAATGTATTTCCAAGTTCACATTTCTAGTTTGTGTGCTAGAGGATGGTGGTTTGAACTCCCCCCACTCCTATGTTAACTTCCCCAGAAAGTAATACAAGGCTTTCATAGTGCCCTTCAAAATGGCACAGCATAACTAGGGTCATATTAACTCCATTTTGTTTTTATGTGAAAAAAGAAAACAACTGTCTCCCTCAGGAGCCTAGTTGTGTCAATATGAGGGTGAGACTTGGCTTCTAGATTCACTTGTTTTTGAACCCCAACCCTTTCTTAGCCATTGCCCTGCAACTTCCAAACCATGTGTGCAGAGACATCATGTGGGTGTACATGCGGGGTGGGGTCACATGCACGCAACAGCATCCCTTCCCCCACTGCACTCACCATAAGTACTGTGTCATATCCGATGTGTACAGAAGCAGTCCTGCCTCTCCACTGGAGCAGTGCTGCTCTCGGACCACGCCATTCTGGGCAAGGGGTGGGGGGACTGCCCCCCACACCCACCAGAAGTGATGTGGCATGTCCATGGGAATAGACTTATGGGGAGAGGGCAGGCATGGGTGGAGCAGGGGATAGCGTGGGGACGGAGCAGAGCAGAGAGAGTGGAGCCAGAGCACAGAGCAGTGTCAGTGAGGGCGTGGGCCAGAGGCACGTGCCCAGGGGTGGCACCCCCCATCCCTCAGGTATCCCCACACTAGTTGTCTCTGCCTGTGCTTAACTGTGCATGTCAACATGTAAAGCCAGTTCAGCTCAGACCAGGCACATCTCAAGGGAAGCAAGTCTCCTTCAGTTATTCAACAGACAGAAAACATTATCATAATCACTGTAAGAAAAACGGCTGCTAGGGAAGAGAGAACAGTTTTCATACCCTGTAATTATTGATTTCTTTCACCATTATTTCAAGCATAAATAAAGAGATTAAGTTAAAATGGGTTTTGTAATAATTAAAGATTAGAGACACCGATGGCTGAAGATGGTCTAAAGTCCTGTAGCTGTAAGATCTTCCTCATTTCCCCTGCCCTTTCTGCTTAAACCATTATAAGCTTCACATTTTTAACTCCATCTGTTCTCACTACGCTGTAGTAACCCTTTTCAAATTCAAGATTGAATATTTGTTGGGGCCTCAATTCAGCAAAGCGCTGGGGCATGAACTCTCCTTTTGGCGTTAACAGGATTTCCGCGTGTACTTAAGTATGTTGTTGAATCATGGGCTAAAGGAGAAAGCACTTAGCTGAGCCAACTAGGCTAGGTCCAGACTGAGTGTGATCAATCCTCAAGGGATGCTTAAACTCTGCAAAGTGGCAACTTAACCCCAAAGAGCTGTTAGGCTTCAGTGTTTTGCCCCATCTCATTGCAGTGGTCACACTCTACTTGCTTGAAAGCTTTTACTGATTGAAGTAAATTTCTCATGCATACAATGGAGAATACCAACAGAAATGATAGGCACTTTCAAACCTGTAGGAAGTTTGGCCCTGATATTAAAATGGGGACCAGTTACAAACTTTGCACTGATATATATATGTTTCTTTCCATTGTCTGTTTATGTACATCTGCATCTATCTCAACCACGCAAGTTAATGTTGGTCCTCTTCTACGCTTAAAACTCTGAGGGTGCATTTACACTATCAAGTTTGGCTGACAAAACTCACAGAGCATTTACACACAAACTATGTTCTGTCAAAAGAAACTGTAGACAAAAAAGTGGTGATGACAGCCCTGTACCCCCACAACAACTTCACAATTCTTACACTGGGTGATAGCATAAATTGTAACTTTACAAAACATGTTGTTTACAATAGATAACATGTCATTGCTTCTCCTGCTCCCATCAGGCTTTGTTTACAAGGTATTTCATATGCATACCTTTGCATTTTCATGCAAATGATCTCTGAAGGATACATTCCCCAAATCCTTCAGCAGTATTGAGCTCCTGCTGGCACATTCCTTACATCTTTATTTTATCTTGTAAATATTTTAAAATTCACATTGTGAAATTAAGTGTGAGAGGGGAGTCAGGACCTGAGGTGTTTGGAAGTGTCAGTCTAAGTTAAGGGAGGATTAGGCTCTGAGGTTTCTGTTGTCATTGCAGTGCCCATTAAAGCTGAGGGGAGGTAATTGCATTCATAGATTCCTAAACTTATTATGAATTTACATTTGGGGAAAATCAAGTTGTGAAAAGCCCCACAATAATCACCTGAAAACCATTTTTATCACACTTACGTCAGCCTAAGTGATTTTAGCGTCTATAATAAACTGCAACCTAAACTTATGTCTGCCCGGGCACACATGCTGCTGTAATGAGGAATCTTTTCTTTTTCAGTTCTCCCTCTACCACAACTGTTTTCACTCATTCCCCCACCTCTTTTTCCTGTCAGTCACTGTCTCATTACTTTGCACTATTTGCATCTTTTCATCAAGAAAAACTGTTCTAAAGATACTGCCCTGGAAACTAGACAGATCGTGTGAGGAGTTTGGGAAAGAGAAAGCTGGACAATAGTAGAGGCCCTCATAGCTCTGAGCTGCCAATCTCTCATGTATATGCTCACACAGAGCAATATATACTGCATGCCCCGGGCCAGAATCCTGTCTGTCAGCTCAGAAAGCAGGACTCTTCCCCACGCCATTAGTCACAGTGGGGAGAAGGGAAAAGGCTCATTACAGTAGGTGAATGCTGTTGTTCATTCTCTGTTAGACAAATTAAGCAGGTCATCTCCATGTTGCATTCAGCCTCCACTGACTTGATATCTGGGATTCAGAAAAGAGAATGCAAATCCTGATGGGAGTTTACATATGGTTATCTCCTGCAAAAGAGGTCACCCAATGAATTGTGTCAAGTGAGCAGACTTCCCAAATGTCTTTTACCTCTATGACTAGTAAATCTACTGCTGCCTTTTGTCTCCTGCCCCAAAGGATGGTGTTTAGCAATGCCCAGCTAGAGTAAACAGGGGACTGTCCTAGTTTGCATCATTAGTATTAAGCTTCTAGGTCCATTTCCAACATAATATACTTTGAATTTCTATAAATCATTCTTTGAAGATGATTGACTCTAGACTTGCTTTCTCTACATCTACAGTACAAGATAAATTTGAATTTAAGGTAGTTAGCTCGATATTACCACATGGTTGTCTTCACTTTAAATACCTTTAGCTCAGTTTTGGGAGCACTAATATTGAGATTACAGTTTCGCCATTACCTGCTCGTGTAGCATCAAGCTCGAATTCAAAAGTTCGATTAAAGGCCAGCGTGAAAGCACCATGTCTTAAAATTGAATTATTAGCCTCCAGGGGTGTCCCGTATGTAACCCACTATGCCCCTCAGTGCTCCACTCTGGCTGCTGCTCTCCAGGTGCGTCGGAATTAGGTAACAGGAACACCATGAATTTCAAAGTGGGAGCAGCAAGTCTGTTGCAGTGGGTTCATGTTTATATGAGAGCCTGAGAAATGTCTTTCTTTCTTTGCTATCAGCGCTGTGAGCGCATCTACCCAGTACAAGTAACCCCTGCAGGGAGTTTGTGGTTCTGTCTCTACACTTGGTATTTTTTTCTGCGCTGCCTGGCGCCAGCCGCTGCTCCCTCCACCACATGGTAAAAGGCTGTTGTGGGGGTAGTGCTTGCATAAGACACCAAGAAACTCCCTCTCAGTGGTTTACATTTGTGAGCAAACCCCACTTCCTCCCCAACAGGTACCACACAGTCAGAGGGGTGGCTAAGATAGTCGGGGGAGCACTTCAACTGGCTCCCCACTAAACCACCCCACCACACCCCTAGCAAGGGACCAGTGGTGCTTACAGCCACCCGGGGGAAGTTCCCCCTGGTGGCTGAGATAGTCAGGGGGACTACTTCAGCTCCTTCAACATTCCAACTAGCTCTGCAGTCACAGACCACAGCTCCCCCTCCCCTGCCCCCACCAAAAATATTTTCGGGAGCTTGCTGTCCATCGCAGACACCTGCTGGTTTGATATTTCTGTTATAAAATCTTTTTCCTAACATTTCCTATCTGTCCTCATGCTTTGACACCCCCCTACCCCGAAAAAAACACAGGGGGGGATGGCTTGTTTCCTGTTTCCATTACAAGTTCAGTGTATGATATTTCACTGCCATCACCCAGGTTGGCAATATCTGCGTAGTGAAGAGGTAAGGTAAAAATCTTCTTTCCTAGAGTTTTCTATCCTCTTTTTTTTTGAACTTTAACAATACAGTCGGGGTCCCTGTATTATTTTCAAGGATTGGATGGAATCATGGGAGGGGGACACTCAGTGGATGGCCAGTTGAGAACGCAGTCATTGCACAGAAGCCTTATAGTGCACCAGAAAGCCAAAGACCCTCCCCTCAGCAACTCTTTTTTCAAAAACTTTCCTATCTTCTCTTTCTTCAAGCTTTTCAGAGGTATTTCGTTGCCATCACCCATGTTCGCAATGTCCGTGTAATGAAGAGGGAAGTCAAAAAAAAATGTGCCTAGACTTTTCTATCCTCTTTCTTCTAACTTTGAGAATACAGTCAGGGTCCCTGTGTTATTTTCAGGGATCAGAGGCAGTCACAGGAGGAGGGACACTCAGTGGGTAGGCCAGTTGAAAATTCAGCTTCAGAAGAAAGACATTTCCATAAACTCTTTTGCCATCTCTGTGGATGCCCTGCTTTTCCTTCCTTCCTACAGGAAAAATGGATGTTTGCTTAGCGTGGGAGGGAAATGAGGAAAGTGCAATGTGGGAAGATGATCTCAAAGAGCATTGAGCATACCTAGAATGCTACAGGGATGAGGGAACTGTGGGATAGGTCCCACAATGCACTGCTGCAACAGTCAATGTTTGCCAATTGATTGTGGCAGCAATAAGTCGACCTTGTGAAGAGCCCATGGGAGGGTGAGGATGTTCAACTTCAAACTTATAAATTCCAGAATTACAAAATCAATATTAATAAATTCAAATTTATCTAGTCTTTTAGATACAGCCTGAGTGGCAACTTTCTGCAGAATTCCCACTTTCTTTAAAGATCTGTCCCTTTACCCAAGAATTATCTGACTGTGTATGGATGGATACAAGTTCAAAGCAGCATGCAGAGGTTTATTTAATTGGCAACCACTGACATTAAAAACATATTGCTAAGTTTTTGCACATCACTTTCAAATTTTACGCTTCACTGCTCACCTCTGCACTTACATACCACAGAATCATCTCCTTAGGATGAAGTTCATGTGTAACCTGATTTGATTCTTGCACATACGATCTCATTCTGATGCAGTGTAGTGATATTGCAAGTCACGCAGGTGCTCACCTCTGTCTCAGCCCAAAACATACTTTTTCTCAGACTCTGTAATTCTTTCTGTACCCTCAGGACCTGCTGCATAACCTCTCCTAAAGCCTCTCACCTAAAGCTTTTATTGTGCTTCCCACCAGTTTGCCCTCTCACACCTTCCATGTGGTTGGTGCAGAGAGCCCCTGATAACACCCATCCTTTGACCCTGTTTCTTTCTCTGACCAACTATTGTGTAACCTTGGCCAAGGCCTTGAAATAGTGCTCTGTCATGCACGTCTCAGGAGCAGTGCCCTTTTCGAAGGGGGCGTCCTCAACTTACTTCATAACAAGGAAACTGCAACTAGATAATTTTTAGAGTGTCCCATTTAGGGATAAAATGCCTGATACCACCTTTAGAGGAATGGCTGCAAATACTCTACAAAGCCCTTCAGTACTTTCATGTACTGAAATGGCTGTTCTTCTCCGTGAATCTGATGCTCAAGATTGCGCAGGATCATTCTTTCCCCTCAGAAAAGGAATTTGGTTAAGACTCTCCTTTACCTCAAGCACAAGAAAAACAGCATCACACTCACTTCATAGGGACACAAAGGCAAGATTCAAGTCATAAATTAGACAAAACCTAAGCAAAAGTCTAAGCTCCTGAACATATTAATCAAAACCAAAGATTCCAGTTTGTGGTAATAAGGCACACCCTCCAAAAGCCATAATAACCACCAAGGAAATCAGACGGTAGATAAATTTAATCAAGGATTTCTAAATCACTGTCTGAAATATCTCTAATCTTAATATTTCAGTCAAAATAAAGGGGACGTTAAAATGGTGCAGGGTTTGGTACTGAACCTGAAAGAAAATATACCACCTCTTGCAGCAATTCTAGTACTTCAGAAAGCTCTAATGAAAATTATAGGCCTACAAAGGAAAAAAAAATCACAAAGCACACAAAATACAGAAAGAGGAAATATCTGAATCCAGACAAGAAGTGGTGGAGGCCCAGAAATTCCATATTTGAAATGGATTCCGCAAGACTCATGCAATCAGCAATTCCCAGGGAGATTCGGTTGAAGGAAGAAGCACTATCACTTGGGAACAGATGCTGCAAAGCATCAATAAAAAAAAGTACTTTGACAGGCATTTAGTCTTCTTTATGGTCCCCAAAGATTTGAGAGTTACCTGTGCATGGCTAGACCTAAAACGACAAATGTGTTTCTGGATGGAAACATTAGACTATCTGAGTAGCTATTGCATCAGGAAAGTTCTTGATCTAAAGGAATCCTATCTTACAAGCAAATAAGCTATCACAATTAGAGATCTGAGCTGTGTTAAATGTAATGCTGATGGGGGGAAAAGTAACCTTTACCCCATGAAAAATTTCTACAAAAATGAAGGTTGCGGGTGTTTGGTTTTTTGACCTCTAATTTTTTTTAACTTTTGTGGGGGGGTTGTAGAAAGATTTTTAAACATTTACATGTATTTGTTTTGGAGTTTTTATCTTTCTGAAGATCTCCAGATAGTTTTCTTCAAAATTTCACTTTGGGTTAAAATTTTCAACCTGTTCTACTTATAGTAAAAATCTGTTCTATCTGGCCAAATAAAATCCCAATAAATTTGCCAATTGGGCTGTCCTCTTCATGCGAGAGACAAGCAAACACATGTATATTTGTATTGGACAATCCAGACGAATTCAAGATAAAAGGCTAAGAAAATGTGAGGATACAAATCCAGACTCTCAGAACAGATTAATAATCAGAAGTGCCCAGCACAGAACATCTAGTCTTTGAGGCTATGGATAAACAGAAGAAATAGCCTCAGGAAAAACAGCAACAGATAGTTACAGTACATCATGACAAATGTCCCATTCAGCAACTACTCCAATTTATGACTTCTCATATGAGCTACTTGAGACAGACGTCTCAGATAGCTAAGGGGACAACTATCAGAAATAAGAGAGAATTTTCTCTTGAGGGTGGAATCTGCTGGAACACAAGTATGTGAATATCTGCAATGTGGGGAAGCTCATTTTGCATTCTGAATAACTCAGGCTCACTGAGGTTAAAGTGAAATTCAGAGCTCTCCTAAAGAAGAGGCACATCTTGCTCATGGCTTGCCAAACTGTGGCGGTGTAAGACGTAAATCAGAAAGAGGGAACAGTGTTTTAAGGAAGGCCTCAGATTTCTGAGTTGAACAGAAAAAAGTCTTCAGGCAGTCAAAGCTGTACACATAAAGGGGGAAAGAGCTACCAAGCCAGCTAGCTGAGAATGTAGATCAGTGAGAATAGAGTCTTCATTCTCACACATACCTGTAGAATCCCAACAATCAAAATGTTTGCCTCAGTGCAGAATGTCAAAATATTCCATATATAGTTCTTCAGCAAAGGGCCCCGAAGTCCAAATAGCTTATCTCAGATGTACTGTATGATTTTTCCAACAGTTTCATCAATCCAGGTGACTGTCAAGAAAATAAGACCAGATATCATAGTAATATTAATAGCCAAGGACATCTGGAGCCTCAAGTCCTCCGGATCTGGCCATGGTATAACCAATATAGCTAACCTTGAGGAAATTCTCTCCAACCACGACCTACATCTGGATCTATATCTTTAAGAATAATAAAAATGCCTGGATAGTGAGCATTAATAACTCTGTGAAAATGAATTTCTCATCAGGGGTTACTGACACCTGATAATCTTCAAGAAATATCCATGAACATGGTCTTATTAAAGACCCAGAGAAGATGGTTTGCTGTTGTAAGAATGAGCCCTCCGAGTCCAGAATGATGGGGGGTTTTCTGTAGGTATCCCGAAGACTGTCCCTGAATTGCTGAAACTACATGTGATCACAAAAACCTAAGCTTTATGTGAGCACTGGGGCAAATGCCAAAAGCCCCTGGAAAAACTAATTTGCATTAGAACAGTGGTTCTCAACAAGGAATACGTGTACTCATGAGGATGCTCAGGGCTCTTCCAGAGGGTACATTAAATGTGTTTCTCAACCTTTCTATGAATAAAAAAACTGGACTTTTTGTATGCTCATCTAATTATTTTTATTTCTCCTTATTGAACAATCATAGGTAAGATGGCAAGTTTATTGCCTGTAGGCAATTTCTTCCAACCAGCCAGTTGCAATTAAGTTGTTTACAACTGTGTTGCAATGGTAGAAAAAAACCTGTGTGTCTGAAAATTGTTGGTACTGGGGGTACTTATTTCAATCAGGAATACCATCCCTGATGTCACCACAGCCAATCTAGTGTCTGACCTCTGTAACTTTGTTCTCACACACAATTATTTTCAATTTGGGGACAATTTATACCTCCAGATTAGTGGAACTCCTGTGGGCACCCATGTGGCCCCACAATATGCTAATATATTTATGGCTGACGTGGAACAATGATTCCTCAGCTCTCGTTCCCTATTACCCCTCCTGTATTTACGATACATCAATGACATCTTTATGATTTGGACCCATGGTACAGAGACTGTAGAAGAATTCCACAGAGACTTTAATGATCTGCACCCGACCATCAACTTATGCCTCGACTACTCCAGGCGAGAGATACATTTCCTGGACACTACAGTACAAATCAAGGATGGCCTGATCAGTACCACATTCTATTGGAAACCCACTGATCACTATACTTACCTACACACTTCTAGCTTCCATCCTGCACACGCAACTAGATCCATTGTTTACAGTCAAGCCCTTAGGTACAATCTCATTTGCTCTGATCCAACTGACAGAGACCGAAAACTACAAGATCTCAACTAAATATTCATAAACCTGAATTACCCCCAGGAGAAATAAAAAAACAAATTGACAGTGCCAGACGAATACCCAGAGACCAACTTCTCCGAGATAGGCCCAAAAAAACCAAGAACAGAACACCACTGGTCATTACCTACAGCCCCCAACTCAAACCACTGCAACGCATTATTAAAGACCTACAACCTATCCTTACTCAGGATGCCACACTCCAGAAGGCCCTAGGTGACATGCCTGTTCTCTCCTACAGACAACCTCCCAACCTGATGAGGATTCTCACCAACAAACACAGTCTGTACTGCAGGAAAGCCAATCCTGGAACTTTTCCTTGCAACAAGGCCTATTGCCAGCTTTGTCCACATATATATTCTAGAGATACCATCACTGGACCTAACCAGGTTATTCACAGAATCACAGGCACATTCTCATGTTCCTCAGTTAACATCATATATGCCATCAGGTGCCAACAATGCCCAGATGCTTTGTATATTGAACAGACTTCAAACTCTATTAGACAAAGAATTAATGGGCATAAAACAGACATAAAAACACTCCTGATTCACAAACCTGTCAGCCAGCACTTTAATGGAGTGGGCCATTCTGTTAGTGACCTGAAAGTCTGAGTTTTACTGAAGAGGAATTTTCACACTACTTTGGAAAGAGAGGCTGCTGAACTCTCTTTTATATTCAAATTCGACACATTAACACGTGGTTTGAACAGGGATGGGAGTTTTCTAGCTCATTATAGGGCCTCTCTTGCATACTTAGCTTTGTCTAGTTCTTGACACCCCCGGCCCCTTTGCTCTCTGATTTGCTCACCTTGATAGTATTTTTCTGATTTGTCAACCTTGATTACTATTTTTGGTTCTCTGTGCCTTAAATATTGAGTCTGTTCTGGTATGGCTATGATCTGCAGAAGTGGGTCTGGCCCACAAAATCTCATCACCTAATAAATTATTTTGCTAGTCTTTAAAGTGCGACTGGACTGCTTTTTTGCTTTGATAGTGTATAGACTAGCATGGCTATCTCTCTCTTACTTTTTTTAAAAAGTGTACTTTATTTAAAAAGTTGAGAAACACTGCACTAGGAAATACAGTAAACTCTTTAATATCCAGCACTCGGGGACCGGTAGGTTGCCAGATAATCAAATATTCTGGATACTAGAGAGGTATACCTAGCAATGCATAAGACTAAAGAAAAACAAGATTAGATATTAACAAACAAACCAAAAGGTATTCAGAGAACTTTATTTACCAACAACAGTAGTATTGTACACTGTAAACTTATACTGTATTTGCTGTATTTATTTGTATTTACTTTCACTGTACTGTACTCATGGAAAATGTAACTAAAATTTACTTATGGTTAAAGTGCCAGTTATTTGAGAGTTCTGGATAATAGAATGCTGGAAACAAAAGAGTTTACTGTACATGCGTCCTTTATGGGAGCAAAATATGGTATTATATGCATTGGGGAGAAAATGCTACTTGACGGCCCACATAGTCTGCACTGTTATTATATATACTTACCCTTGTATGTACAAGCACACGGGTATAAAACGTAAAAAAAACTTCCTTGATCGCTGACATTGTGGGATCTTGAAGCTAGACTCACGATCAGAAGAGAAGCATTGCTGCATATTTAATAACAATATGATGTTGAGAGCAGACTCTGCCTTTAGTCCAATTCCAAAAGCAGATTGTATTTTTCAGTAGACATGGAATATTGTACATACATCATTCTGTCTCAGGTTTGAGCATGAGAAATCTCTAGGGTATGGCAGGTGACCCATAAAATGCTGGTATTTTCCAGACCACTAGCCAAGTAAATGCTTAGGAAGACGGTATCATATGCCTACAGTATTCAAAAAGTTGTACCCCTATTGTGAATATGTGTTCGGACCTGGCTCATTTAAAACAGCTGAGTCTGACTTATCTTGAAAATGCCCAGCATTCACTCTACATTGTGCTAGGTTCAGTCTTTAGATACGTACATCACTACATGCTGTGTAAAAGACTTCTGGTTCCGCAATAACTAATTTTGCTCACATGGTGGCAACGAGGATATTAGAGAGTAGGATTATATCTCTATGTTATATTCCAGATTATTTGTTAGGATGGCTCTGAATTCTTACTCTTCTCACTGAATGCTCATGTTGTAGGTTAAAACATCAGGGGAGAATGCAGGTAACATTTCTGTAAAACTATCACCAAACACACGAGGTGATGAAGAGCAAAGACATTACAATAACTGTTATGATATCATGTAACACCAGGCTATTGCTGAGTGCATTTTACACCTCAAGATATAATATGTTGAAATGTTCTTTTCATTCATTTAACTTGCCTGAATATGCACAATGGTGCCTTGAGGATTGGCTTAATTTTAAGTAAATGTGTACACTCAAAAGATGTCTGGAAACAGTTAGTACTAAGCATCCACACTAGCTATCTTCTCCATCACCTGGAAATTTCAGGCGGCAGATTCCTTTTTCCCTTCTTCTTTCTTCTTTTGTTGTCGTCATTGTCATCTCTTTTGGCGGTGGTATTTGTTTCCTTCTCTTATGTTCCGACCATATCTTTGAGAACTGCCTTAGTTGGCTGTCCATGGCATCTTTTACTCTGATGCTTTTTTTAAAAAAAAATAGTGCAGGAGCTTCCCATTGTTGTTTGTTTACAGAACTGATTTTAAATGGTTTTTGAAAAGCAGCTTTGACCAAAAAAAAGAGTATTTCATTGGTGACAACTTTTCACAGAAACTTATTTTACAATGTTTTGGAATTTTGTAATAAACTGGAAATTGAAAATTGATGAAATCTTCAAAAGTTTTACCAGTGATGGTTTCAAAACCTGAAAATGTTTAGGTTTTGTTTTTTAATTGGAAACTCTCCACCCCCAAAAGTACTTGCCTGGGAAACTTTGCTGAAAACTTTAAAAAATGAAATTTCTCAGAGAAAATTGCTGTTTTGAAATGGCTCTAGTTGTTTATATGATGATGGTCCTAATGGCCCCCAGTGGGTTTGAGGGCTAATTGTGATAATCAGTGTGTAAGTATATGTAGTCCTTGCCCCGTGAGGATTTATAATCCCAGTTACGACACAGTTTTCTCTGTGTAGATTTAGATATATTCTTATCCTTTATATGACTCCATTTCCCTGTTTATAAAACGAATTAGTAATTTTTACAGGGTAGTTTTGTGAGGATGGATTGACTGATTCCTGTAATCACAAGAAGTTCTATGTAAAGACCAAATATTTTGTAAAGTGATTCTGAAATCAGTTTATACTCAGTGGCTAAAATCGGAGACTCTATATCCAGTGAGTGGAAATAAAATGCTAAATACCTAAATGTGCTTTTTAACCTAAAGTAAAACCTTCTAAGATGATTGCAATAATTACCAATATGTGTGTTTTTTCATCTGCTCCCTCAAACGTTAGTGTTGAGCAGAATCTGCCTGAAAAATGACAGAGATTCCAAGCAAGATGAGGAACATCCCAAGCTGTAAATCAGATTCACTTGACAAGCATTCATAACAGTCCTGAAAATATATGCTTTGAGAGTGCATTTCCTTACTCCTCAATTGCAGCTGTCATCATCTTTTAACCCCAAGTGCTGGAAATTAGTTGGTGTTGACAGAAGTCCAGACAAGCCATAATGTAGTTGATTTAGTCTCTTATTTTAACACTTTATTCCAATTGGTGGCACTGCCTTCGTGGATTGTATTCCTTCTGGTTTTCTCTGGAGTTTTAAGGTAGAGAGTGAAGTTTCTTTTTGTAATTTTGGGTTTATGGTTACACTGAAAACCAACACCAGGTCCTCCATATTCTAAGATTATAGAGACCGCTGACGTACATCACTGTACTGCAGTGTGACTGGTGTAATTCATCTTGAGCAGCATGCTTGAAGGCTGGACTACATATAATCAGTTGGACTATTAAAGCATTAATGTCTTTGCACATTGTACAGTGCATGAATGTTGTGTTAGATTAAGCCTCTGCCTTTAAGGGTCAGGACCTTGCATCACATGGCTTGATTGGTATCTAATAATAACTGTATGATGAATGTTGAGGCTCTTAACGTCTCTTAGCCTCTGCAGAAATCTTGTTCTATCTCTCCTAAGATAATAGTCCCTAGTGGAGAAGGAGAAAACATATTCAGAATCACTGAATCCTTAAGGATAACAGGTCCATGAGTAGATGACACATTTCTGAATTCAAAGATATTGTTAGGCCAATTTGCAAAAGGGAACCCACCCACCCCTAAAAGTCTGGGTTGGGAGGAACTTTGAAGTGTGATTAGAGACTGAGAACTTTTTTGTATTGAAAATTGCGTGAACTGTGAGCTCTACTCGCTATTGAAATCAATAGTTTGCCAGAGTGCAAAACTGAGTGAAAAATCTCAACATTTAGCTCTTTGCTAGAATAAAGATCCTTGCATTAGGTCAGTGTAGGAGTGATATCCTTTGGACTTGGTTCTGTCTTCAAGCTGATGAATTCCCTATCTTATTTATATCAAATAGAAACCCTTGATATATTTTACCTTGCTATATTGATAAAATAAGTCAAAGAATGTATACAAATAAGACAAAGAAAAATCTCCTAATATAGCTGAGCCATAAGCAAACTGAAGCACAAATTCATGAACAATTTACTTGTGTCTTTTCTAGAATTTGAAAGGCAGACAGCTGCTAAAGTAATGGATCAAGCAAAAGAAACTTAGAGCTCAATAGTTAACTTTTGTTGTTTCATGGTTAATATTTTTGTGGAAAATGAAGTCACAAGTTCTGACTGTATATATTTAAAATAAACAAAGAAAGAACAGAAAGCACCTGTTGGGTTGAATTATTTCAGTAAAGTTGTAATGAAGAGAATACCCTTTTTAAGATAAAACTAACTCAGTAAAACTGAACTAGTGGGTTAGTTACTTAAATTCCTTTAAGCTGGTAACTGCCAATTCAACTGAACAGTCGTAGTCATTGCCAGCTCCTGTGATTTTTATTGCAAATCTTGAGTTCATTTTTTGCTTTTCTAAAAGGCCCAGCTTCTGGAACCAGATCAGTTGAGCTTCTCAACTGATTCGTGAAAAAATTGTGGTTCTGGGTCTCTTAGTTGACAAGAAAAGCTTGAATATGATTGTGATATGTGATTGTAATTAAAGGCTTAGAAACCAGAATGCAAAAGAAAGAACCTAAAATTAAAAAAGAAACAAACAAACAAACAAGCCACACTTTTATGGGTTTTGGGAACCTGGCTTGTGATTCTTCAGATTGGCATTCAGCAGTAGTAATGGCCTCCTCCTCCTCCAGAATCAGTCACAGTGAAATCAGGAACAGTGAATCTCACGACCATATGGGACTAAAGGACTAGCCCAATTTATGAGAATTTCTTCTGTCTGTTAAAATGCCATGCTGCCCAGGTTCTTGCAAGGCAGCTCTCAATGTTCTCAGTGGAAGCAGTTCCATTGTTTATTGCATCATCCAAATGTAAATATTCCCAAACTATCAAAAGCTATGCATATTTCGCTGGGGAGGGAAAAACTGATCAATTAATCTAAGGCTAGCTATTACATACCTGCGTCTCCTTGGAAATAGCTATTTTATAGTCCAGTATGAATCCACAGAAGTTAGAAAGGGAGAAGAGCATATCCCGATTTGATACAGGATCACTCCTCATGGAATCTTTTCTAGTGTTTTATCAAGGTTATGGTGGGATCCAAGGGACCCTCCACTGCTGAGCAGCCTCTCAGAGAATACTAGAACTGGAAGGGACCATAAGAGCTTATCAAGTCCAGTCCCCTTCCCTCACACCAGGACCAGGCACCATCTAGATCATCCCTGATCTCTAACCTGCTCTTAAATATCTCCAGTGGAGATTCCACAATCTCCCTAAGCTCCACTCTCTCTAAAATGAGCTCCTTATTGACATACAGGACGGCTTCTTCACATACTGACAAAAATGTATATTAGATCAGAATGATACTAGGTCTGACCAGTGGTCCATATAGCCCAGTATTCTGTCTCTTACAGTGGCCACTATCAGAGCTTCAGAGGGAATGTACAGAGAAGGTTGGTTGATGGAGAGGTCCTCCCCGACTTCTGCTCCAGGCTTCTGGCTGTCAGAGACTTGGGTTCCTCATCAGTGTATGTTTGTTTCCCTAACCATATTGGCTAAAAACCCATTAATGGACCTATCTTCCTTAATCTTATCTAGTTCTGTTTTGAACCAGTTTTACTGTTGTCGTTCACAACACACACACAGCACTGAGTTCCACAGGTTAATTGTACATTGTGTGCAAAAGTACTACTTCATGTTTGTCTTAAACCTGCTCCCCAGTAATCTCATCGGGGGGGGCCCAGGTTTTTATATGTTGGAAAATGGTAAGTAATACTTTTCCTAGTGCCTTTTTCCACTATTCCTGATTGTGTAGACATCTGTCACGGTGGCTCTCAAGCTTTACAGACTGCTACGCACCTTTCAGGCATCTGATTTGTCTGCCGTGTCTCTAAGTTTCACATCACTTAAAAACTATTTGCTTACAAAGTCAGACATAAAAATTAAAGTGTCAAAGCACAGTAATCCCAAAAAAGTGCTTACTTGGTCATTTTACCAAACAATAAATCAATTAAAATGCAGTGTTTACATTTCAATGGATACAGTAGCATAAACAAGTCATTGTATGAAATTTTGGTTTGTACTGACTTTGCTAGGGCTTTTTATGAAGGCTGTTGGAAAACTAGCCTGATATTTAAATGGTTTCATGTACCACCAAAGACCACTGCATACCCCAGAGACTACATGTATCTCTGGTTGAGAACCATTGATCTATCATATCTCCTCGTAGTCATCTTTTCTAAGCTCATCAGCCCTAATCTTTTTAGTCTCTCCTTGTATGGAAGCTGTTCCAGACCCTTAATCATTTTTGGTTTCACTTGTCTGAACCTTCTCCAGTTCTACTATCTATCTTTCTCTTTTAGATGAGGTGACCAGAACTAGACAATATTCAAGGTGTGGATACACCATAGTTTTATATAGATTCAACTCCATGTGTATATGCTGGCTTGGATTTTTCTTTAAGACAAAATACCTCTTCCCCGGTGAGTCCAGTTCCTGATTTGAGGCCTTGACTGCCTTTGAGCTCCTTCCAGCTGCAGTGAAGTTAAGGCATTGAAGGAGACACTCAGCAACTTCAAAATGGGGCCCTTGAAAACTTAACTACTTTGCACTGTGAAAAATAAAATGTAAGAAGCAAGGTGAATTCCTTTTTATTTTTAAACAAATTTTAATGCTGCTTTGTGTAACCACAGGCAAGGTGGATGGCAACATGATATTGTCAGATAATGTTGCCACATGTAACATTACAGGAGGACTCCATAATGTAATCATTACCAAACATGTCTCTTTAGTGCTGAAAATATTTGGTACCTTTCCATGTTGGAAGCCCTAACTTTGTGAAGAATCTCTTAAATGCATAAAGTTAGGCTGTATTAAAATTAGAAGAGCAGTGCATAAAATTCTGTGACTTGTAAAAGGGTCATATTCCTTTCCTGCTTCCCAGTGAATAATCTTTTGCCATGGGAAACAAAGTTGTACATTACAGTTAGGCACATCCTGAGAAGTGGTAGCTGCTTATCACTTCCATTGCAGTTAATGGGAGTTACTGGTGCTCAGCACCATTTAGGATTTAGGTTAATATATTTAGCTAAAATTTATTGATGCCCAGTCCTGCAACCCTTACTCATATCACTAATTGCCCAGTTCTATAATATTTACTTATCCAAATAGTTGCATTTACTTCAATAGAAAAAAAATCAGCTATATGAAGGATCATGTGCTTGCTTTTGTTTTTAATGTTTGAGTCTTATGAAGTTCCTTGCTGTAATTTCTGGATGCCTATGGACAGTTTGCTGATTTTCTAGGGAAGAAGTTGTCAGTGGTTGCCACTCTATAAATGCCAACAATTTGTGTGTGTGTGTTCTCCATGTTTTGCATCTGCAAGTTTTTATTTAAACATTCTTCCCTTTAAAATAAAACAAAGGTTCAGTAATGACTTTATAAATGATACAATATAGATGTTAGATATACAGTAAGTTCTCAGAGTACACAGACTCAGAGTATGCAACCCCGCTCTTACATGTCTGACCCCAATTCCTATAGCAAATCCTGTACCGCGATTTCCAGTTGTGCTTAACTTGCTCCCCCTACCCTGGCTCAATCCCTGCACAGCCCCAGCTCAGCCCCCCTCAGCTCTGCTCATCACTGACGCATAGCTTCTGTTCACCCCACACCCCTGCCTCTGGCTCTAGCTTACCACCCCTCAGGCGTGGCTCTGGTTACACCTCCCCAGCCCTGGTTCAAACCCCCTGCCGGCTCACCATCTACGTGCAGCTCCAGCCCACCCTGCATGCCCGTGCCTGGCTCTGGCTCACCACCCCTCACGCACAGCTGCAGCTCACCCCGCAACCCCACCACCCAAACTTAAACCACCTGTACGCAGCTCTGGTTCAAGCCACCCGCCGGCCTGTGTGGTTCCAGTTCAACACCCCACCCCCGGTTCAAAACCCACGTCTGGCTCTGGATCAAGCCCCGCCGCACGGCTCCGGTTCAACCCCCCTGCTGGCTCACCACCCGCGCATGGCTCTGGTTCTGGCTCACCAGCAGAGCAGGGCTTCAGTTCACTACCTGCACACAGCTCCGGCTCAAATCCACCCCTCAACCCTCTGTAGCCCTAACCCACCCCAGGCTTAGCCCCCCCGCCTCCCAGATCCCCAACCCACTGCTAGACATAACCCTCCCCCACTGCATCCCCCGCCCCTGGACTTATCTTTCTGCTGCTTCCCCAGCTGCAGAACATGTTCTGCCAGGGAAAAAACGGACCCCACTTACGCAAAATCCGGGTTTACGCGAGGGCGCATGAAACAGAACCCTCACATACTCCTTCCTGTACATGGAATGTTGATAGTAGAAGGAATTTGTTTAATGTAAAATCAAAGTGGTGAAATTAAAAATAAAAAGCTTGAAAGTTCACATGCAAATCCAAGAAGACATTTTGTAACAAATAATTGGCTTGGTCTCATCTTTGGAGTTATATTATCTGTGTCTAATTGTTTTTATGAAGAAAGTACAGCAATTGAAAATTCTTAGTAGTAACACGTAGTGGTTGTAGGAGTAAAAATAATTACAGGTTGGAAGCTTAAAATCCCATCTCAATGCTGCTAGAAAGGATAAAGATAAACGTTGTCACTTTTCTATTAGACATATAATAGGCATCATTTGTCATTCACCTGAGCTCAAAAATAGAT
This sequence comes from Carettochelys insculpta, assembly GCF_033958435.1. Taxonomy (NCBI): domain Eukaryota; kingdom Metazoa; phylum Chordata; order Testudines; family Carettochelyidae; genus Carettochelys; species Carettochelys insculpta. Next base: position 180,519,985 of record NC_134138.1, read on the forward strand.
CAGCTGCCAGAGAAAGCAAGGAAATGAGCATACATCATGTGAGTTGCCTGCAACAGATCAATGTATATTTTTATAATAATAATAATAATTACCCCTTCAATAGGAATACTTTAAATAAAAATGCAGCTGCTTTGTTGATGATGACCTTGTGTACACAGGATGAATGCTTTAGTTTGTTTGTTTTTGTTTTTGTTTTTGTTTTTGACTGTGTCTAGACAAAAACAAATTGTCAACAGAAATTTTCATTAGAAGATATTTTGCAACAAAACTTCTGTCGAAATATCGCATCCAGACCGCCAAAGTGCGCTGAAAGAGCGATCCACTCTGTCAACTCTGTGTGGCTGCACTGCCCAGCCACTCTGTCAGCAAAATGGCCAGTTGGAAGCACAGCAAACAAAGCTGCCCCGTGTCCCCGAAGCCCTTTCTGTCGACAGAAGGGCCCCCGGAATGTCCAGGCCAGCTTTTTGTTTACAGATTTCTGTCGACAGCGGTGTTCTTCCTTATGGCAAGCAGAGCAGAGCTGTCAACAAAAGTACTGCATTCTGTCGACTTCCTGTTGGCAGAACACCCTTAGGAATCTAGATGCTCAGTGGTTTTGTCAACAAAATGGCCATTTTGCTGGCAAAACCCTCAGTCTAGACATAGGCTGTATTTGCCTATGTAAATGGAAGATCATATTTACATAAACACTAAAATTCTTGTAGGAAATGGCACTGGTTACTATTAAAACCTGTGTGGTAAAGTTGTTTATTATAAGGGTTAGTTTGAGCAAAGCCTGTTATGTATAATATGAGCTATAATCACCAAATTGTGGCTGCTCTGGCATTTAATGTGTAGGGAGCCTTCTGTCGCCCCCTGCTCCAGGCCACAAGCAATAATATACCAGGCTGCAGTCCTCGACTGCAATACCTAGCACTGGCAGCAGCATTGTATACCACAGCAGGAGCATGTCTAGCTGGTGTCCATTTCTTTTCTGGTTTGGCTAGTGCTGGAAAGGCCAGTGCTTGAAGAAGGGCCATGTACGCTAACGCTTTGCACAACAGCTGCCGCTTCTGACTACGCCTTCCCAGTGCCCAGGTCGGGGCAGCGTTAACAGCACAGAAATTGCCATATGGGGATAGTCTATCTTGTCTAGCATCCTGTCATCAACAGTGGCCAGTGTCAGTTGACTGAAGAGGAATCCCGGCAGTAGGCAATTTATGAGATAAACTGCTCCCAGAGAAAGCTTCTTCCTAAGCCACATTAGTAGGGCGACCATATCGGGGGAGGGGCAGCTCCTCCTGGCAGCACCAAGCACCAGGGATCTGGCACCCCTCACCCTCAGCCCCAGGGACATGGCAGCCGCGTTTCTGCCTCCACCCCTAGCCCCTGAGGGCCCAAATACAGGACAAATCATCCCTTTTAAAAAATAAGTTGGGACACCTTTTTGGTGTCCCAAATATGAGACTGTCCTGCCCAGTACAGGATGGTTGGTTACCCTGCACATTAGGTAAAGGTTGGCTTGTGATCTGCAGTTCAGGTATTGCAGGGGTGGCTAACCTGTCTGCCTTTTGGTCTAGATCTGTGGTGTCCAACACACTAGCCACATGGCTAGTTGGCCTGAACAATAAAAATGTTTTTAGAATAATGTGGCTAGTTCTCAGAACTAGTTGTACACCACAGGTCTACATGGTGCTTGGTCTTGTAATGAGTGCAGGGGACTGGACTTGATGACCTCTCAAGGTTCGTTCCAGTTCTGTGATTCTGTAATTCCCCAAGTCCCGCCCCTTCCTGCCCCCACCTCAGAGCCTGCTGCTTCCTCTCTCCTCCCTCCTTTTCTAAAATCTCCTGCATGCTGTGAAACTGCTGAGGACAGTGGAGAGGACGCACGGGAAGGGCTGATCTGCAGCAGGTGGGAGCTGATGGGGGCTGCTGACATATTACTGTGACTCTGTGACAATGGACACTGGTAAATTCTACTCCTTCTCATGCTCAGATTGGCCACCCCTGAATTACTGGACTTGTTTGCTTTAATCCTCATTGTTGTGTTGCTGGATAGTCCATGGAACCACCTGATGCTTTACCCAAGATTAAGGGGTAACAGCAGTCTCTGCCACTTGGTGCTGTGCTGTGGTCTCTCCTAAGCACCCCAGACTCAGAAGCATAACTGAGCCCTTTCCATACGCACATTAACCGTATTTGCACTCTGTCCCAGAGTGGCAAATCAACCTGTGTATATCGATGGAAGATGTTGCCTATAGAACTGAATGATTGTTGGAAACCACTGTAAGAATACATGAAGGTTTGTGTATGAAGTACGTATTAAATTCAGATAAAAAGCAGACCAGGAGCTGGCTTCAGGTTGACACTGTTAGGCACATTTGATTTTCTCCAGTGGCACAGGAGATCCTATGTTTAGCAAAGTCATGGTGGTTCTGCTGCATGGTGAGGCAGGCCGTGGAGTGGCTATGCATGGGAATGCTTTTTGTGCAGGCAGGCAATGCTGCCTGTGCAGGTCCACCAGCACCACTCTGTGGACTATATATATATATATATATATATATATCAGCTGGTTGGTTTCCTGCATCTGGCATGTGTGAGCAGAATTTCTTCCCTACCAAGCTGTGCAGCACCCATTTATTTAAGCTTTGTGCCTACGACTAGTTTGGCCTGTTATATGGATTGTTTTTTTCCTCCATACAAAAATATTACATGCGAAAGGAATAAGCACTACATTATAAATGTTGGGCAATTTCTAGGAAACCAGGAAATACTTTTAAAATCTTGGTTCAATGGCTCCTGTAGTAAATTTATGTTCTTAATATAAGGCTTTTGTGGGAGAGATTAACCAGTTTTTAAAAAAACAGCTACCCCGCTTATTACTTTAAAAAATAATAAAAAAAATCCTCAGGTTTACTGAAGCTGTTGTTTCTTACCCACAAAATTTGCACCATTCCAGTGCATAAAAGTACTACATAAAAAGTTAAGAAAATACAAAACATTATATTAGGTAGATGTTTATCTTCATAATTATGACTTGAAGTATAAATGCATGGCTGTCTGTTAAAGTAAGGCAGTGTAGTAGAAAACACACGTGTTTACAAACATCAGTGCTCAAATCCTAAATAAAGAAATGTTTGAACTCCCAGACGTGGCTTCCTGCTCTGATGGGAGAGATGGCAGCTCAGTAACCTGGTCAGACCTGGGGAATCTTCTGACCTCCCTCCTTGCTCTGGAAAACTGTGAAATTAATTTTTGCATGGATTTTAATCTTTTTTAATTTTTGTAATAAACATCAATAATTTCCTGGGGCATCTTTAAACAAAATAAAACTGATGGCCTTATTAATATGTCATGAACCTGAGTGTAACATAAATTGTCAGAAATCCAGAAAAAATAGTGCAGAGGAGAAGAGTAATTAATAATGTTCTGATATACATTATCAGATAGAAAACTGTGGTTATTAATGTTTTGGGTTCAAGCCAGAGAAAACAATGAAATGAAGAGTTTGGGCTTGATTCCCTCTAGGTGGTGATGGCTGCAGGCATAGGACCCCTGCGATGGAGAGTCCACTTCCAAGAAGGAATTGTCAATATACCTCCTACTTCACCCAGGGCACACACCTTTATCCCACCCGACATGTTGCAGATTGAGTAATGTTTACTGGAGGGTGTGATAATTCATCGCAGCACTCAGGCAGAGTTGAAAGTCCAGAAGCTACAGGCATGTCTACGCTTGCCATTGAAAGCAGTGGTGTCCATGCCAAAATTTAACAATCGCCACACCACACACACACACACACACACACCACCTGCAAACTGCGGTGACTCACCAGAGCCACCCTGAGCTGTGCCAGGTGCACGAAGAGCCACCACTGCCACTGCCACCATGTGCTTGTCCCACCAACTAATGGGGCGCACGCGCAGAGGGGGCTCTACATGTGTGGCTCCGATGAGCCACTTCACCACACCCTGCTGCCCTGTTTGCCGCATGTGGCGAATGGACAGCCTATTGGACACCGCAGATTTAAAAGTCCCTTTTTTGGCATAAAAACTGTGGGAGCATCTACACTTGCCAATGACTTCTTGCACAGAAAGAAAACCACCTCCACAAGAAGCATACGGCTGTTACCAGTGATGCTCTTGTGGCAATGTGCAAGTGAAGACATGTTCTTGCTGTTTCAGAGTTTTTAGCCTGTGTAGGATATCCTATGTGACCACTCTGGCCAGCATTTCTTCTGCTTCTTCAGCAGGTAGAAAGATATCCACTCCTCCCCCTAAAGCCCCAGGAACTTCAAAACTCCCATTTTCTTGGAAAGTACTCACTTGTCGTCTGGCCAGGTTACAGTGCCTGATCCACAGAACAAAGGATCCCCTGCTTTCAGCAATGTTGAGCTACAGCAGCTGATCAGTGTTTGGAGACAGGGGGCTGTGCAGGGACCCAAGGTGTTGGCCCCACCCTCCACTTCCCACAAGACCTATTGTCAGAATGGAGAGAGATGTACCGTGGGATAGCTGGCTTCGGGGGGATGCTCCCATCCAAGATGGAAGTGCTGGAAATGCAAACACACTGATGCCTATGAAAGAACATGAGTAAGTAAGCCAGTTCTCTCCTTTTACCAGCTCTCTGTTACAGGTGAAGTTGACAGCACAAAAACTCTGCAAGTGTAGAACTAAACTAAAGGTGCTTCACATCCAACAGAACTGCCCAACAGGGAGCATGGGGATGGAAATACCACCTGCTTGCTGTCTGCGGCTAAATCGCTAATGTAGAGGGATACACTTGACACCTTTTAACCTGAATTCCATCCTTTAGCCCATCCTAATGGCAGGGGGTACTGTGTATGTGGAGGACAGGGAGTAAAGCGTAACTAGAAGAGTGAGCTTGGGAGGGCATGGTGGGATGAAGGAAATCAACAGCCTTGAAGCCCTAGTTGGGCTAGGACACAGAGTTTGGGGACCAGTACTTACAAGCTCCCTGTCAGCCTACCTGGTAGAATTCCATTTTGAAATGACCAAAAGGAACCATTATAGGTTTTTTTGTCTTTTTTTTTATTTTTAATTCTGTTTCTCATCGGCTTTCAAAATGCCTGGCTTTTATTCCAAACTGGAAACAAGCAAAATTCTGAAATTCTCCATGACATTGCTGTTCTCCACACAGGTCTGTAGAAAATTGCAATTTGTACTTTATTTTAAACTAAAGTTATTGAGAACTTCCAGCATTGCAGTTTTCAGCGCAGCAAGACTAAGGGACTGATATTTCCTTTTGTTTACACCAGCATAAATCAAGTGTAACTTGGCTGAAGTCAGTCAAATTACACAAGGGTGAATACATTGGAGGCGAGAAGAGAATCAGGCTGTAACCTTACAAGTTTTTAAAAATAGAGTAAAGTGAATGCTTGCTATTCTGCAGGCACACGGTGACCTGCAAAGCACAAGCTCATGCATTATTAACGTATGCCTATTTAAATGCAGATTTTTGTGCTCTTTACACAAGACTTCAGGGAAATCCTCTTCACATAAATTGTAACAGGATAGCAAATTGTAATTCAATATTTCACTTTAACGCCTGTTGCAGCTTATTGATCTTAATTTTCTATCACTTTTAATGCAACATTTGTCGGGGCGGGGGGAAGAGAGGGGATTGCATGCATATTAATAAGGCTTGTAATTAATTATTAATTATTTCTGATATTCCACATACCTGTGCCAGGAACGGCATTGTGCTTATATGCTGGTGCCTGTTTTCAGTAATGGAAACTGGCAAGGTGTGACCTTACGTTTTGCAGGAAGTAACAGACACAGAATTGGGAAGAGGGGGAGGAGAAAAGGCAATAAACAAGTCACCATAATAGCCTTTCTGGTCATGGGGATGTTGGGCTCTCCAACACTTCTGGGTCAAAGTAAAGCTCTGATTCTTCAGTGGCAGCCACAGGGCTTAGCTCAGGGTCTAAATATTGTGCACTGGATTCATTAAATGCTTGGAGGGGGGGCAAATGTAGCTTTTTGTCTTCCCACACCCAAAGTCTAGTTTCCCACTAAGCCAGTCCCGTCTCCTTTTCCACAATACTGATTTTCATCAGTAACTGCTAATGTTGGGAGAGGTCTACCATTGTCATCTTTATTCATACAGTACCTTGCACAATAGGGTTCTGGTCTGAAACTGGGGACCCTAGTGCTATGGTAATAAAAATAATAACACGTAGCAATAACTTTTTTATCACCTTCAGAAATTTCACTGCCATCCCCTACCCCCAAAATGTCGTTCTTTATCTAATGCTATTTGTTTATGCAGTTAACTAATATGGAGAATACTGTGTTCAATTATCCCTTTAATTTCATTATTCATTTTTGCCATATAACCCTATGGCTCTCTCCTTAATGGTGGGAGGAGCCTTGAGCTAGACAACGCTGAGTACTGAATGAGGCACGCCTTAGGGAAATAGCTGATTCCCTATACAAAGCAGCAGGTGGTGCAAGGGAGTCTGGAGACAGAGGACTGGGAAGATATGGGGTAAAAGGGGTAGTGGTAGCAGCAGCAGCAGCAAAGAACGATTAGCTCTACAGAGATTTTGCACTCTGCTCAGCTCTGAGAAAGACAACTAGGAATTTGCAAACAAAAAGGAGAGAGGCATTGAACTGGTGTTTGGGCCTCAAAGGCCAGTATGTGCTTGGAAGACTTAATAAATTGGACTGCCATAGGGTACTATTTTAATTTTTTTTGGACTTTTGAGTTTACTGAGACCAGGGAGCCAGAGCAATGCAGAGCTACCTCTAGTCAAAAGGGGACATGCTCCACTACATTCCATATCTAGTGATGTGTTAAAGTGAAAGGCTTCCCTGTGCAGAGAGCTATGCATCCTTCATTTCCCATTCACGATATTTTGAGAATTTAATTCTAAGAGATGCATAGGCCTGTGCCATGGGAGTGAACTTCCTTTTGACACAATACTACCTATGGCACACACACGACATGAAAGTAACCTAAAGAGGGGTAGGGTTTTTCATGATATCAGTACACACAATTATTAAAATTTCTGTGGTATTTGAGGTGGAGTTTGTATCGGTGACTGCCATTTACTCTGTTTTAATACAGCTTAGCACAATGAGGCTGCTGTGTGGTGGATAATTTTACAAAAGTGAACTCAATTGTTTTAATTGTTCTGAGTTTTCAGATGAATGTCAGATTGGCAGTACATTGGAGCCACAGAAAGCAGGTGGCTTGGAAGCAGAATTAGGTCTAACAGCATTGCTAATGCCAAGCATTCATAAATCACAAAGGATTTTGAAAAGTTTTATTTTTATTTGTCCTTCAGTTTCTGAAACTGTACAGTGATCTTGGGTCACATTTTATAACTTTTCTCCACAAGCACAAAAGCTAGGAACTTGTTTGGTAGATTGAGATTTTTGGTTTAAATAAAGACTGAGATTACCACCTAACCACATGTCCCCAAGGACTGGGGCTTTATGAACACTAAGTATCACAAGACTTACAATGAATTCATGCCTTGCCAACACTGAGTATACCACAGATTATGAGAGGTTTTGTTGATAATTTGGTCGTTAGAGGTTAAGATACCTCCATAATATAACAATAACAATAAAATACAAATTTGTATATATGTAGTAGTCATCTCCAAGTAATAAATTATACGTATTGTGACCATTCAAAAGTCTCAATTATCATCAGCCCTCCAAATCTCTGAGTAGCTTCAAACAGTTGGGCTGTGTCTACTCTACAAAAACAACTTCAAAGTTGCTTACTTCGAAGTACAACCTTGAAATAAGCAACTTTGAAGTTGAGTGTCTACACACACACTATTTCAAAGTTAAACTTTGAAGTAGGGCACTGCTCCATTCCTGGGAATGAAGTAAGGACTTCGACGTTGGGCTCCCAACTTTGAAATTAACTTGGAAGTAAGTGAAAATGTGTGTAGACTCTCTGGTGGCTACTTCGAAGTAGTGCCTAACTTCGAAGTTAACTTCAAAGTTAGTTCCTAGTGTAGACACACCCTTGTAGTATCACATAAAAAACACCAAAGAAAAGTTTTCTTCTCTCCTCACTTTCCCATCTCCACCCCAAATATTGACTTTGCCCCACTGACACCTACCCAAGGCAATATTCCTTTGTATACAAGTGACAGGATTCATCAAGGCTAGAAATGGGAGTTTTATACCAGTGTAAAAGATATAAATGTAGACAGAGATCTCCACTTTTCCAAAGGTAAATTGCTTTTAGCTCTGGAAGGCGTTATTATATCACATTGTAAAAATATAACATTATAGATGGCAGAGTAAGTTCCTTTTAGACAATGTTTATTGTTTAAAATATATATTCATGGTATTAAAGCAGGCTGGCTTTTACAGGTGGAGGGATATGAAAAAATAATATAGCTCATAGGCATAGAACTTGTTAAATAAAATTCGGCAAAATGGTTTTGCATCAGAAAATGCAGTTCTCTCTGAATTGAAATACTTGGCAACATTGTTTCATTTTCATCAAAATTCCAGTTCAGTGGAGGAAAATGCAGCAGAAAAAATGCGAAACCAAAGGAAGATATTTCAGTTTTTGTAATTCTGTAATTTATAAAATAAAATCACACCCAAAAAAGTAAATTTTCTGTTGTGAATCTGAATGAAAACAAATTTTTAAATCTCAAAAATCCTTCCAAAAATGTAACTTCTGTTCTCTGCCTTGGCCCATAATAAATTGGAGTAAAGAGATTGCACTAAAAAGGAAATTTTAATTAGCGTAAATAGCAGAAAAAGCTTCTTGAAATGCGGTAGATGAATCATTGCTTGGGACTTTTCAAGATAGATTGGATAAACATAAGCTCAGGTACTTTGGTGAATTATCTTGCATTGGCCAGGGAATAAAGTGATCAGATATTAACACTCAGAACTTTACTCTTTCTGTTTTCTGATACTTAGAGAGTATTGTAACCTATCATCAGGATGTTGTGGCACAGACATTAGAATGTAATACATTTGCCCTGCAAGACTAACAGTTAAACATAGAGGCTACGTCTACAAGTGCACGCTACATCAAAATAGCTTATTTCAATGTAGCGACATCGAAATAGTCTATTTCGATGAATAACATCTACATGTCCTCCAGAGCTGGCAACGTCGACGTTCAACTTCGACGTTGGGCAGCACCACATCGAAATAGGTGCTGCGAGGGAATGTCTACACGCCAAAGTAGCACACATCGAAATAAGGGTGCCAGCAACAGCTGCAGACAGGGTCACAGGGCAGACTCAACAGCAAGCCGCTCCCTTAAAGGGCCCCTCCCAAACACAGTTGCACTAAACAACACAAGATCCACAGAGCCGACAACTGGTTGCAGATGCAGTGCATGCAGCATAGATCCCCAGCTGCCGCAGCAGCAGCCAGAAGCCCTGAGCTAAGGGCTGCTGCACACGGTGACCATAGAGCCCCACAGGGGCTGGAGAGAGAGCGTCTCTCAACCCCTCAGCTGATGGCCGCCATGGCGGACCCCGCTATTTCGATGTTGCGGGACGCGGATCGTCTACACGTGCCCTACTTCAACGTTCAACTTCAAAGTAGGGCGCTATTCCCATCCCCTCATGGGGTTAGCGACTTCGACGTCTCGCCGCCTAACGTCGATTTCAACTTCGAAATAGCGCCCAACACGTGTAGCCGTGATGGGCGCTATTTCGAAGTTGGCGCCGCTACTTCGAAGTAGCGTGCACGTGTAGACGCGGCCAGAAGCTTCATTATTTCTATTGCCTTTGCCAGTTCACCTTTGTTTCACAACACATTACTGCTCATTTGCTGGTTTAAAAATGTGCTTTCTTAATTACACCAGTTGAAATGTTGGTAGAGTGTGAAAGCAAATAATTTGAACTTTTCCATTTGATCTGTGTGAATCAATAAAGAGTTGTTTATATCCTTTTGCATGCTTACCGCCATTTCCATCTTTGCAAGGAAGAAAATCCTATGTCAAAGAAAATAAGTTAAAAGGCTCCCCCTACTGGACAGAGAGGAGTTATTACTGGCAATCTTTCTTATAACTTATGTTGTTAATATTGATGCTGTGGTGGTCCCAGGGATATTAAAGAGACTTGTCCCTCTTATAACTTCATCTTTAACATTTCATTCATGAAGACATACTCCTTCTGATTTTGTTTTGTTAAGCTGACAGGTTCTTAGCAGCTGCTTTGTTACTGAAGGTTTATTTCATACATGGAATTTAAGCAGTAGGAATCATTTTCAGAATCTTCAGCAAAGTGTAAGAAATAAACAATAAGATTCATAGAGGGAAAGTCCAGGGCTAACAACACAAATGTTGTTTAGGGATTTTTGTGTGTTTTCCATAAAGCTGCAATGTACAATCTGTGTACAGGTTGAACCTCTCTCTCCCGGCACCCTCAGACCTAGCCAGTTTCAGATGAGAGAACTTGCTGGACCATAGAAGATCAATATTATCTAGCCCATTACCAACATTTCTGCTGCTTACTGGGCTCTTAGAAGATATCTAGGGGTAAATTACAGTTTAGTAACAGCACAACACGCTGAGAGCCAGTACTAGTGGCTGTTAACAGACTTCATGGTATCACAGGAAACTTGGTCACCAGGCTAACTAAAATCATGCCAGATTACGTATGCTGTTGGACAACAGAGTTCCAGATTAGTGAGGGTCAATCTGTACTACACTCAAAGATGACTAAATTAATTTTGAGACAGTGTAAAGAAATGTTATGACATTTCAGATCATAAACAGCTTCTACAAGCTGATTGTATGTTATAAATATTTAACTTGATCATCAGTTTTTAGCATGTAACTTCAGAAATGCAGAGTTGGTTCTGAAGAACTAAGGTGAACTGCAAAGTTTGCAAAACAAAGCATACAAACTATTATAAGGCCTTCTCCCAAAGGAAAGCAGTCTCCCCAGGCCTCTGACTAGACAGCTGCAGACCTGCTTTCTTATGCTGCTGTAGTGTTCGCATTGTTGCCAGTCCAGTGAAATACCTAGCTGTCATCCAGAGCTTTTCATCAGTGGATCTCATAACATTTTACGAAAATCAGTATGGAGAAACTAGAGCACAGAGACGTGACTTACTTGCTGAAATGCATGCAACAAGCCCATGGCAGAGCTGGATGTAGAATCCAAGACTTCTGCATGCCTGTCCAGTGTCTGGAGAGGGCAGGAAGCACCAATTGGTGGCACCTGTCCTGGGCCAGACTAGTCCTGCTGGGCTTGGGGTGGAAGAGGCTAGGACTTTGGCTTCACTTGTAAAGTGTGGCTGGGGCAGAGGCACACCCACCCCCAATCACTCCTTAGTCACAGCAGGATCACTGTACAGGGAGCTGCTCCACTGTGCATCTGCATCCCTCATATCCAACTCCCCCGCCAAGCCTCAAACCCCGACCCGAGTCCCTTTACCAAGCTCACCACACCCAACCCTGCACCCAAAACCCTCCCCTGCACTAGGACCTCTCAAGCCAAGCCTCAAGCTCGTGCATTTGCACCCAGACCATGCCCACTGAGCCCCTGCACTTGAGCCCCACCCCCCCACATACACAAGTCCCATCCCCCTGTACCTGGACCAGCCTAACACCCCCCACACACACACAGATCTTCATCCACGTACCAACCAGCTGCACGCGATCGCCTCCCCATCATGCCCCATTCCTCTAGCACCCGGCCCCCACCAGTGAGCCCCATATAGCTAGACACCCCGCACTGAGCCCCAACCACCTTCAGCAGGATCCCTCTGCAGCGTTCCATTGCCACTGCACCTGGAATCACCTCAGCCAGCCCATGCATCCCACTTCTTTTGCTACAATCTAACAGCCTCACGCCACATTTGGAACCTGCCTGCCCCAGAGGGGCAAGTTCTGGGCTGTTTCTAGGCAGACCTGCCCTTCAAGCTATGTCAGAGTTGTGTGGAGCTTCACTGCTAAGTCCATTGCCTATGGAGCTGCCATGCTTCAATGCTGGAACCTGCACACTTAGTGACAAAATTTTAAAACATGCAGAATATATCAGAGGAGGAAAGGCTTAGAATTCCCTCAGGATTAGTTTTGTATCTGATACAGCCCTCCTGAAATTATAACCTGTATGTTGGGAAAGCCAGGTAATGGTCCTGACTTAGTACAATAGCTCTGTGTCCTGGTCAATTTCTGTACAGCAATCATTGTGGGATAGGAAGTAAAGAATGCAGCCCCTGCTGTTATCCATGAACTTTTCCAGGATTTTTATGCCTTAAAAGAACAATGAAGGGGCTGTGTGGAAGGGACACTAACATATTGACCATGGACAGAAAAGAGAAGCTGCTCATCAACAATTCCACATGAGCAACTGTAGTAAGGGTAGCACCTGTTGGTATAACAATGCAAGGTTTGACCTGCAGAAGGATTACTTTAAAATAAGTGTAT